>NC_056611.1:9385766-9732171 GCF_018340385.1 Cyprinus carpio | reverse complement strand
GATTTATTGAGTCTCTGATCTTCTCCTTATGGCTAATGGATGAAGAGTTTTAAGAAGAACAAAGATGTGGACCGATACAGAGAGAGAGAGAGGAAGACACTTGCCCATTTGTACCCAGACCAGAGCATCTTGTACTTTAACATTCTCCCTGCATTCTGACAAAGAGCACTAATTATAAATAAATTAGGGACATGACACGGTGAGCCACAGAGGGACAGCGAGAGGCGCGGGAGAATGAATGAGAAAGAGGGAGAGATTGAGGGAAAAGGTGGGGGTGAAAGGAAAACGGAGAAGAAAAGAAAACAGATAAGAGGAGAGAGGGATGAGCAAGGAGACACGAGCCAAGAGAAAGGAAGAGAGAGACATGGATAAACAAGACTGGAATTACTAATAAATAGTGTTTGTGTGGATTGTAAAGGAGAATTAGGAAATAGTTTTTTAAATTAAATAAGCAGGGGAAATGGAAATGGCATTTCCAAAGAAAATGTAACTAAAACACATTGGTTTGGGGAGAGGAGAAATAGCAAAACGATGACCTCACAGTTCAAAATTAATGCTGATTTTATAAATGTAAAAGCTCTGTTCAACAATGAGCTGCCTCACTATACTCCTGAAGCACTATACTCCCAATTCAGATGAAATCTCTTAAAGTTGAAGATGAAATGGAAGTCACAACAGATCTTTTCTTCTGTATTGCACACATAAGTGAAACGGATTACAGAAAAAAAAAAAGTCAGGTGGAGACATTGTTCTATTCATCAGTTGTTGATTGGAAGAAGGCAGATCTAAACATGAGACTGTAATTGACCGTAAATGAAGTAAATGATTGGAGAGGTCTGGCATAAGTCTGACATTTCACTGGAAGACCAAGGTTTTTATTTTATTATTTATTATTATTATTTTTTTTTTTTTTTTGATTACATATCGGTGATTTTATTCATATTCATATTCATGACATATTCAGTGATTAAATTGTTCATATGTTCATAGTTCTGCCTATAGTGTACATACACTTCACATATTCATCTGTATAATATGTTCATAGTACACCTATCTGTATATCATGCTGATAGTATTTAAAATCTGTAAATTTTGTCCATAATACTTATCTGTATAGTTATTGTACATATTGTAGACCTTGTATATTCTGTACTTACTGCTTATTGCACTTCTGGTTAGATGCTAACTGCATTTTGTTGCCTTGTACCTTACATGTGCAGTGACAATAAAGTTGAATCTAATCTAATCTAATCTAATATCGCATGAGGAGGTCAAAAAAAGAGAGAGAGAAACATTTTCAGGGATGAATCGTTTACAATAAAATAAATAGCATGCATTTAAAAAAAAATAATTTTCATTTATACTGACTTTACTTGACTGACCTGAAATACTCTTGTTGGGGAGTAAATAATTACATTTCTCAAAAGCTTGGCTGCTTTCAAAACAGAGCAGCTTTTCTCAATAGAAATCACCATTTATCAAAAATCAAAATACTGCTCTGATTCTAAAAATAAAGTATATAATCTGATAAGTGTACAGTTCAAAAGATATCATACATTAAATAGATTCAACAGCTTGCTACTCCTCTCTGTCAACATCTGTTGTGCTATAAAACTCAACTTATAACAGATTGTTTCTTTTTTAAAACATGTTAAACAATTTTATCTACTAAATTACCAATTAAACAATATCACATGAGCAAGAGTGTGTTATACGGCCTGCTCCTTGCACTAATAGCAGTTTAACAAACTCTCTGCACTGTACTGTATGTAAAAAATATCCCAAAGATCCTTTTGTTTTTGAGGATTTTGTTCATTCAAAAACAAAATATTAGAACAAGCACCAAGTAGGAGCAACAAGTAGGTATTGTGATTTTGTGACATCATTTTTGACATCATTTTTGTTTAAAAAAAAAAAATCAATAAAACAAAAAGTGAATATTACGTAAATTATATTTTTAGACATTGCTAGTTTTCTCTGTCAATGTAAATAGTAAATGATTCAATGACTTATTTATAAAGTCAATCACTTGTTTTGTTCCTGAATGAATCAGCAGTTTTAAATGAATGATTAAGATGAATGATTCAGTGACTCTCAATGACTCACTTTCTTGGTTCTTGATTGATTCAGTTTTTTGGGATAAACTGGTTAAGGAAATATTCAGTGACTCATTCATAAAGTCAGTCAACTGTATTATTTCCAGAATTAATGATTTTTTAAATGAATTGGTTTGACTGAATAACTCAAATGTCTGACTGCTATAGTCACTTGTCGCCACCTACTGGTGTATCATTGCATAAAGAAAAAAAAACCCTTAATGCAAAGTCTGTCTGGAACAAAGACCAACAAGAGAAGTGATGCAAGCAATAAAAAGTGCCACTGCTCAACACATCTGATACATCTGTCAGTTTGCGCCATCAATTTGAATAGTTCCAATTATTAGAATATTAACTAGCATTAGAATATATACAACATTTCTGTCCTTTTTTCCCCATTGTGGGACTCCATGAACAATATATGAATCTGAGTGAAGTGGATTCTTCAAAATGCTTTCTAGGAAGGCAGCTCACAATGTCTTTGAAAAAGATTCTTGCACATCTAAACATTTAAATGGTAAATCGAGTGCTTTTTAGCCAAGGCCACTGTAAACATAAAATATTTACTTACTGTCATTCAAGCTTATCAGCCCTGACTGTCAGACGAAGGAAAGGAAAGGAGAAGTTATCTAAATAGATCACACTTCAACCCTTTTGGCCCTGCAGTCATTTCTGTCCATACAGCATGATGAGCAAAGAGCCAGAGACGTAGGACCCAAAAGGCCTGGATCAGTTTTTATACAGTACATACGGAAGATGATTGACAATATCTTGTTAATTTCTTCTATGCAATCACAAGAGGTGTGATATATAATAATCTGCGACTCCAGAGGGAAGGGAGGGGATGCGCAATGTTAATGGCAGTAACACAGACGGCAAAGGTCACAAAGGTTACCCACGTCTGCCCTTTATTGACCTTCTCTGGGCAACAAGACTATAACCATGGCAACTGACTCACAAACATATGTGATGTCATCTATTGTAAGTGGATGAATGGGATTGCTGGGGGGAAGGGGTGGTCACACACTCACACACACACACACACACACACACACACACACACTCGTGCTGTATGTGCCAGTGACTGAGCCATCAGTGCATGTCCAATGATCGCATCAACTTCCCAGACAGCCATAAAAAAAAGGAAGTTGAATCAAAAGAATTAGCATTCCCGTAACGCAGGGACTGTCTGTGTGCCCCCTGGCAGCAGTGAGAGGGGCTTTCTGTCTTTCTCTCTCTTTTCTCTTCCTGTTTCTCGCTTTCCTGCTCTCTGTCTCAGCCTGTGTCATTCCAGCAGAGCAGCTTTGGGTGAATGAGGTGGCGTTTTTGAGGATGATGGCAGTGAATAGGAAAACTACTAGGAAGCCTAAGACTGCTGTCAGTCACGGGTGATACACAAACGTGCGGCGGGAGTTAGGGTTCATCTACAATGGGGTCCAAAAGTCCGGGACCACTTGAAAATTCCTCTGTTTTGCATTTTTCTAACTGAACACATTTATTAAACTACATTATCAGGGTCAATGACAAATGCAAGCCTCCAAAAAAAAAAAAATACTATGAGGCAACAACTATTTTTAGCACTGATAATAATAAGAAATATTTATTGAGCAGCAAATCAGAATATAAGAATGATTTCTGAAGGATCATGTGACACTGAAGACTGGAGTAATGTTTATTGAGATGAGATTTGGATTATAGGAATGATTTATGTTTGTTAATGTGAAAAAACAGTTATTTTTAAATCAAATGAATATTCACAATATTAGTTTTACTGTGTTTTTGATCAAATAAATGCAGCCTTGATGAACATAAGAGACTTCTTTCAAAAACAGTATTAAATCATACCAAGCCCAATTTTTCAATGGTAATATGTGATAACATTTTCATTTTTGTTAAAATATATATGTTTTCTGATAAATAATAAAAGATTGTCAAACTACATGATGTATTTACATAATATATATATATATATATATATATATATATATATATATATATATATATATATATATATATATATGCATACATACATATGCAATTTTCATTAAAGAATTTGAATGGCACACTTTTTTCTTCATTATGACATCACACTGGCTTTTGTGACTTTATGAACCCCAAAAATATCTATAAATCCAAAAATTATGAATACATAAAAACATGCTCTACTTATTTTCAAGTCATTGCATGGCATTCTAGTGCATTTGAGATGCTTTTTGTATTTTATAGCTTGACTGTTTCAGTAACCATTATATAATTTACTGCTTTTTTATGGTAAAAAACAAACATCTTATAGGTGAACTATACCTTTAAAGATGGAAGATGGCCTCTAGAAACACACACAAAAGCATGCATGCAAAGAAACACACACATGGATCTCTGGTCAGGCGCTCACATGTGTTCGCAAAGTCATCTACAATCAGTGATTTGCTGTGAATTAATGACTCATCCTACCCACACTCCATCCTACACTCACGGAAAGGCCCTTTCTAATTGGACATTGATTGTCAAGGCCCTCCAATCTCGTTTGAATATCTAGAGCATGTTAATTGAAGAATGGGACTGGGTGTATCTTCATGCTTAAGGGAAGGAGAGTGACATAGACAAATGAATGTACTCTCACAGACACAATTACAAGAGCTCACCCATGAGCAAACTTACACACCACAGAATAAACATGAGCTCATGGTAACTTCATCAAGACTTCATCCTTCACACAGAAAACTCGAGAGAAGAACACACATCATTTTGGGGACTGTAAAACACCTAACCTTCAGCTACTTCAAACAATTTAAAACGGCAACAAAGTGTTGTTGGAGGAATTTACAGCAACCTTTTATGAAGTGTTTAGCACATTTTTGCATGTTTTATCATCCATGAGGTTTTCAGGAATCATCACAAGTTACATTTATTTATCTATTATTTATTTATGGTAAAAATGTCAGGGCAATGCAACTGTCCTGGTATTATTAAAAAAAAAAAAAAAAAAAAAAAAAAAACTTTTTTGTAATGAAAAACGCAGCTTGAGAATGTAGCTCAAAAAGTCTGTGAAAATATTAGAATCAGAAGTTTTCATAATTAGCTTTCATAATTAACTTATATACTTTGAAAAATATATGTACAATTATTTTGAAAATATTTTGTGATTACACATGTATACTCATATGTACAAGGAAATTCATGAACAGTATTTTTACTTGTCGCATTAACCCTTTTTTATTTTTAATTCTTTATTCAACTAATTTGGATGCTGAACTCTTAAGTTTTGTATGAATTAACTTCTTGAAATTCTATCAAATTGATTTTCAACTGTTTTAGATTTGTGCAAAACTTTGGAGATATTTTATAAATGTCGATAAAAAAGTATTGCGAAATGATGACGTTTCCATTAACCAATGTTATGCAACTAAAACGTAACCTTTTGCCTCTCACGATAAGTCCTGGCAATGGATTTTAGTGGGATTTTGATGGATTTTGGATATATTTATTCAAAGGAGGCGTATGCATGTATCTTTACAGAAGCAGCACAGAGAGCCACTTAAGAAACGTGTGAGGTGTGGTTGGAATAAACACAAGCATTGTCTAGAGTGGCGGCAATCAGCTTCAGTGGCCGTATCAGAGCCACACTGTGCCGCAGACGTGTGCAGTGTAAATTGTCTAAGCATTAATGTTAGGGAAAGCCCCTTATACTGGAGAGCGGCCACATATGAAGTGTTTCTTGAAGGTTATACTACACTGAAGAATGATGTTATGATTTTTTACATATGCCATGTGACCTGTAAATGCAAAAAAAAAAAAAAAAAACCTTTCCATTGCAGTTTTGCGAATTATTCCTTTTTTGCATTGCCCGAAAAACCACCTCATGCGAGCGTAAAAACTTTTTTTATTATATATGGGCATTTTTGCAAAATTGACGCATTTCCACTAGGCGTATTTTCAATTCAAATTTCAATCTGCGCAATTTGAAAGGTAATGGAAACGTGCCTAATGGTAGCTACTGAAGAGCTGGAAGTGATTTGGGATGCCCTATATCTTCAGACATCAAATACAGAGTTCTGTCTTGAAACGCTAGATCGCGCAGATTAATAGTTTTAACTCAATCTGATATAATCACATCATTCACATGGGGCAGCCAATTGGTTTCTTTTCGCATCAGCAGCCAATGAGCTCGCTGCGCAACATTTAAATACTTAGCTAGTGATAGCTGTAGCAGTTGCAGCGCACTTCAGAAATCCTCCACCTCCCCCAGCTCCACCTGTCTAGATCTGTTACAGGGTGATTTCATGTATGCTAGACACAGAAGTTATTTCATATATATGTGCAGCAGTATTTCTTACATGCTCATGTGGATGTACAGTATTGCAGCAGCATAGCAAATATATTCCACCAAGACCAAACATGCCATGTTTATTACCATGCTAAACTCATTTGTCAGGACAGAGTTTGTGTTATTGCCTAATAATTTTCCTATAAAATATAATTTATTGTAAATGTAAACTTTTAGATTATGCCATGTTTAAACATTTTTAAAAATAAATATGAAACACTTCTAAGAACTTCGAAGAACTACATTTAATAAAGATTTCCCCTGTTCTTTATCGTTGAACTCTGATTTGTCATTGACCCACAGTTTGAAGTAGCATGTGCAATGTGTGACACTTTTAGGTTTAATACATACTGTAGGAGTTTTTAAAAATCCCTAACTCTAGCTCTAGCGATAGCAATAGGAATGCTGGCCTTAGCAAACACTACTAATCAATGCCACAAGCACAGGCACATCAGAGTAAACAACTTAACCTGCCAGAAATGCCATTAAACACCTCAGTTCTTTTCATCTCTCTCTCTCCTCGTGCACATCAATCACAGCACCACAGCATCGTCAGAAAGAGTACATCTGAAATCATGATGGATGACAACTTCCTCCAGATTTCCCCTCCTGTGCCAAAGCCATTAAACTAAAGGCATCAAAATGTTTGGGCGAATAAGAATCTCCTCTCTCACATCCATCCTGCTGTACCAAACCAGAGACACTTTCATAGTTTGATTGTGTGAGAGCTCTCAGAGTCATAATGGTGATATTCCCTTTAAGAATTAGTTCATCCAAAAATTATTTATTCATCTTCATGTCATTCCACACCAATGTCTTTCTTCTGTGGAAGAAAAAATAGTGAATTTCTTAACACCAACCTGGCCACTTTTCCATAAAGTGACTCTTTTCCATTTAACACATTTCAGTGGGGTTGGAGTCTTATAATCCATAATGATAAAATTTAAAAAAAAAAATCATATTATTCTATAAGTGGACTATATTATTCATGCACAATATTCCAAATCTTCTGAAGTCATATAAAATGTTAGTATGAGAAATAGAAATCAGAAATGTAGTTACTTGCTAAAAATCTTGATTTCATGAAAAAAGTAGTAATGTCCAACACACTCTCATGGCAATTCACAACTAGTTTTGGTGAATTGGTGGCAAATTCGTATAATATCATTTGTACAATTTTGCATAATCTGCTTACCTTCATACTCATTTTTTTCTAAAAAGCATACATTTTGTTATGAATCAAATTGTATAATTTCATAAGAGCTTGCCATCATTTCGGCATAATGTAAAATAGTTCTTTTCTCATGAAATCAGGTTGTAATGTCTGATTTATAAACAAATTGCTCTTTTGAGTCAAAAGCTTTTAAATGAATTGATTGAATCATTTGGACCAGTTCGTGAAGTTCAACAATCATGAACCAGACTCATTCAGTTCTTAAATTCATCCACAGCTGTTATGAAATTACAGAAGGGAAAAAAATATTAGTTAAAGGGTTAGTTCACCCAAAAATGAAAATTAGCCCATCAATTACTCACCCTCAATCATCCTAGGTGTATATGACTTTCTTCTTTCAGACAAATCCAGTCGGAGTTACATAAAAAAAATTATCTTTGATCTTTCAAGCTGTTTCATGTTTCATGTTTCAGCGGGTGTTGCAAAAGAAGTTAAATAAAAAGCACCCATCCTTAAAAAAAAAGTGTCTCACATGGCTCCGGGGGGTAAACAGAGGCCTCCTGCAGAGAATTGATGCGCTGACCTCACACATCATCTGCCCGGAACTACTTCCGTATACTACAGTGACCGCAAGTTACATTAAAGTGATTATTACGTTTTGAATATGGATATTTTTCTTACAAAAACGCATCGATTCACCACAGGAGGCCTTTGTTCACCCCCCGGAGCTGTGTGAGACACTTTTTTTTTATGGATGGGCACTTTTTATTTAACTTTTGGACTGATGCATGCAACACCCGCTGAGTGGCATTAAACAGCTTGAAAGATCAAAGACAATTTTTAATATAACTCCGACTGGATTTTATCTGAAAGAAGAAAGTCATATACACCTAGGATGACTTAAGGGTGAGTAATTTATGGGCTAATTTTCATTTTTGGGTGAACTAACCCTTTAATAATACTTTCAGTATATTTCCCACACAAACAGACCCAGAGTGCATTTTGAAAACTTGATGAGACAGCATCTTATAAATCTCAGCAAGACTTCATTCTATTCACGACTTATAGGCTTTGATTTATTTATTTATTTATTTTTATTTATTGCAAATTCAGAATGATTCACTGTGAATCATAATAAAATTTTATTAGATTTGAATAATATGAATGTAAATAATTTAAATGTTTTTTCTATGTTCTCTCATGTGTCTTGAGCAAAAAATAAAAAATTAAATTAAATTAAAAAAATAAAAAAACTACCCGCACCAAAAGTAACTAGAATAGAAATGTTAAATATGCTGTAAGTGTAACATGAATACAATGAAGAGTGCACTGTGCCAACACAATCTCACAGACATTTGTGACTATTTTGGTTACACTTCATTTTAAGGTGTCCTTGTTATAGTGTAATTATACAATTAAGTACTAAGTAATATTAATAAAGACCTTGTACTTGCTATATGGTAAGGGTTAAGATTAGGGTTTGGTTTAGGGTTTATAATTATGTATATTTTACTTTTATTACTATAATAAGTACATGTAACACGTGTAAGAATAAAACTGTAAAATAAAGTGTTACCCTATTATTTACATTTTGCCATATTGGTGACTAATTCATATAAATTTGTACAATCTCATTTGTACCTTTTCGTGCAATCTCCTTACGCCCCACTGATTAAATTAGGGGTGGACCTTCATGCTGAGGCTTCTTACTAAAAATCATACAGTTTCATACAAATCAATATTATATAGCCAAGTTTATTCCATAGAAGAACGTAAGTCATATTGATTTGGAACATGAGGGTGAGTAAATAAAAATATATTTGGAATGCATTGTTACTTTAAATTCACACAAGCGTACATTGGGCACATAGACACATGCATACACACAAATTCACTCCAAACCATACAAAGCGTTCTCCATCTTTCCAGGCTCATACATTCTGCCATAAACAGACTATCAGTCCAAACGGCATGGGGCACAGGACGCAGCTCCAGTCATTATTAGCGGTGCCCTCTGTATTGTGTTGGGAATGAGCTGTGATTGCCAGTTATGTGTAATATGCTGTGAATGTGCATTGACATGGCTGACTGCTCAGCAATATACAAGGCAATTAACTTGATTGCCCTATCTCAGACTAACGCTACCAAGTGAGAGAATGAAGACACAAAGAAATACGGCATCAGACCTTTGCTAGCGCTAAAGCTATGAGCGTCAGAAAGAACGGTTAGCAGAAGACAAAAGCTGGCCAATCAGTTTTGCTATGCTTCGTAGCCTATATCTGTAAGACAGTAAGTACCTGGACAGTTTGAAGTATTGAAATATATGTGTGGACTATTATATTTTGTCGTTTTATGTTAGTATTAGTAGAACCAAACTGCAACAATGTTTAAATCTTGCCGTCATGATGCTAGGGTGGTTTTTTGTTTGTTTTTTGTTTTTTTGGTTGCTACAGTATGGCATTCCTTAAGGGATGTTTTCGTTGTTGTTGTTGTTGTTTATCGTTACCAACATAGTTCAATGATTCTGTTTCCCAAAAACAAAAATTTGCTAAACTGTAGTTAGAAGCGTGGTTTCTTGTTGGTGTGACATAGAGCAAAATAAGAAACTTTCATTCCATATATACACATTTAATTCTACGTCTTTTAGTTTGTTAAGAGAATGAAAGCAACATGGAGGTCAATATGTATTATTTATGATAATATCCTAATTATTGTTTTAACAATGTGTCAGATGATGTTATCAAGCATGTCACGCACTTTGCATAAACAAACAAATCAGGCACTGAGAGTGAATGCCTTCACTCTGTGATGGAGCCTATTTTAATGTCATTAGAATGACCTAGAAACTCAAGATATAAGCCTACTAAGCCTACTTTTCCTCATGAGCTCATTAGTCTTATATTTTTATTAAATGATATATAGTCAAGAAATATCATACAGTATGTGCAAGATTGCTGTTTTTCCCGAATATATCTGCACTGATTTTATAAAAGTTCAAGAGACAATGTTACAATTTTTAGTTACATTTTAGACAGTATTGTCAGTATTTTATGTTTTTGCTTTATTTCATCAATAAAAATTTCCAAAAGAAACCACAGCAAAAAGGTTTTGTGTCCGAGCAATAATAACAGTATGTTGTTACTGAATGAATCAATTTTTTTAACAAACCCGTTTAATAAATTATTCAATGACTGAATTAATCAGCCGTTTTAATGAATCAGTTCAATAAATGATTCAATGACCAAAATGAATCATGTAAAAATGACTCAGTGACTTAACTCTTCCATAATGCCTTCTGCCTGACTACCCTTGTCTTCCATTGGTACATAAAAATATTGGTTGAGCCAGACGTTTATGTTGTGCTCAAAAAAGAGCTTTTTAAAACAAAAAGCACCACAGTTTTCTCTGCATATTTAATATTTTGTCATCGGAAAAATAATCAGATTACAAATGACGCTATATATTGCATACAAGGAGAAGGCTGAAAAACATAACTGCAGTGGGGCTTTGAGCCCACAATATCACATATCTGGCCAAGAAATTGAGACACAACCCACTGTTGTTTTGTTGAATGAAAGCCTGAGAAAATATGCCATGCTGGGAGCCAACAATTACATGCAAAACACATTGCTAGACAGGGAAGGGGCCGACAAACAAACGGTGAACAAACAGGAGATGTGAGCACACAGAGCACATGAATCCTGAGGGATGAAACCTGCCGTGTGCTCTCTGACTCACTCACAAAGCTCATGAGTCCGGCTAGTTAACATGCCATGACTGAAAATGTGAGGGGGAAAAATCGTTTTATACTGATTTCTGATTTCTGATTTCACATAAATGGCATTTGACATTTGATCAGTTTTAGTAAAAAATGCAATTTTACTTAATACAGCATTCACAGTGCAATTCTTTACTTACATAATACTGAGTGAGGAAAAAAGGTGCATTCATGCCTTATTGGAATTAATTCAATTACGAGATTGAAAAAAGCATTCACGTCTTCGTATAACTCGTAAGCTCTGAATTTTCGGAGAGCTCTGACTTACTGCAACATCACCCTTAAATACTCCGCTGCAAAATCTAGTTAACTGTTTCAGAATATTTACTAATTAATTGGTTTAATAATTCAATAATTGAATCCAAAAATGAAAATGCCGGCTCCTGCGTCAGCGGCATAACATGCATGCATTGTGGTACTCTCATGAACACATGTCTAAGACTGAGAGAAGAAATTGTTGAATAAAGTAATTATTTTTGTTTTCTTTGTGCACAAGAAGTATTCTCGTAGCTTTATAACATTATGGTTGAACCACTGATGTCACGTGGACTATTCTGACAATGTCCTTACTACCTTTCTGGGTCTTGAACATGGTAGCTGTGAATGCAGGGTCAGAAAGCTCTCGGATTTCATAAAAAAAATCCTAATTTGTGTTCCAAACATGAGAGTGAGTAATTAACGACAAAATTTTAATTTTTGGGTGAACTAACCCTTTAATAATGCAAGAACAATTAACAACATCTATAAAATACAGTTTATAGATAATATCACACTAAATAAATTATTAATAATGTACAATGCCGCGAAAAGGTTTTTGCCCCTTCCTGTTTTATTTAAATTTTTGCTTATTTGTCACACTTAAAGGGTTCAGATCATCAAACTAATTTTAATATTAAACAAAGATAATGCAAGCAAATACAAAATGCAGTTAAATTATGATTTCATTTATTAAGGGAAAAAAGCTGTCCAAACCTTCCTGGCCCTACTTGAAAAAGTAATTGCCCCCTTCTGTTAAATCATGAAAGAACTGTGATTAACCACATTATTTTAGAAAGCCGAGTTAAATTTCACTAGCCACACCCAGGCCTGATTACTGCCAGACCTGTTGAATCAATAAATCACTTAAATAGAATCTGTCTGACAAAGTGAAGCATGCTTAAAGAGCAACACATCAAGAAAGAAATTCAAGAACAGATAAGAAACAAAATCGCTGACATGTATCAGTCTGGAAACGGTTATAAAGCCATTTCTAAGGCTTTGGGACTCCAGAGAACCACGGTCAGAGCCATTATTCACAATTGGAGAAAACTTGGAACAGTGGAGAACCTTCCCAGGAGTGGCCAGCCTACCAAAATTACTCCAAGAGCACAACGATGACTCATCCAGGAGGTCATAAAAGAACCCAGAACAACATCTAAAGAACAGCAGGCCTCAGTTAAGGTCAGTGTTCATGATTCAACAATAAGAAAGTGACTGGTCAAAAAATGGCATCCATGGAGAGTTCCAAGGCAAAAGCCACTGCTGACCAAAAAGAACACAAAGGCTCATCTCACATTTGCCAAAAAAATATCTTGATTATCCCCAAGACTTTTGGGCAAATATTCTGTGGACTGATGAGACAAAAGTTGAACTTTTTGGAAGGTGTGTGTGTCCCGTTACATCTGGCATAAAACCAACACAGCATTCCATAAAAAGAACATCATACCAGCAGTCAAACATGGTGGTGGTAGTGTGATGGTCTGGGGCTGCTTTGCAGCTCCAGGACCTGGACGACTTCCCATAATTGATGGAACTATGAATTCTGCACTCTATCAGAAATCCTGAAGGAGAATGTCCGGCCATCACTTTATGACCTCAAGTTCAAGCGCACTTGGGTTATTCAGCAGTACAATGATCCCAAACACACCAGCAAGTCCACCTCTGAATGGCTCAAGAAAAACAAAATTAAGGTTTTGTAGTGGCCAAGTCAAAATCCAGACTGGGACTAAATCTGATTGAGATGCTGTGGCATGACCTTAAACAGTCCATTCATGCTTGAAAACCCTCCAATGTGGCTGAATTAAAGCAATTCTGCAAAGAAAAATGGGAAAAAATTCCTCCACAGCGATGTGAAAGCCTCATTGCCAGTTATCGCAAACGCTTGATTGCAGTTGTTGCTGCAAAGGGTGTCACAACCAGTTATTAGATTTAGGGGGCACTTACTTTTTCACATAGGGCCAGGCAGGTTTGAACATTTTTTTTTTTCCTTTAATAAATGAAATCATCATTTAAAAACTGCATTTTATATTTACTTGCATTATCTTTGTGTAATATAAAAATTAGTTTAATGATCTAAATCTTTTAAATGTGACAAATACAGTATGCAAAAAAAAAAAAAAAAAAAGAAAACAGGAAGGGGGCAAAAATCTTTTCACAGCACTGTATTTGCATAACAACTTTCACTTGTTATATTGTGGTTTTGTTCATTGTTTACTCAAATCATGTGGGAAAGTCGTGGGCTAGTGGTTAGAGAGTTTGACTCCTAACCCTAAGGTTGTGGGTTCGAGTCTCGGGCTGGTAATACCACGACTGAGGTGCCCTCGAGTAAGGCACCGAACTCCCAACTGCTTCCCGGCTGCCGCAGCATAAATGGCTGCCCACTGCTCCGGGTGTGTGTTCACTGCTGTGTGTGTGCACTTTGGATGGGTTAAATGCAGAGCACGAATTCTGAGTATGGGTCACCATACTTGGCTGTATGTCATGTCACTTAATTTGGACATTTAGGTCCAGTTTTACTAACAGCGATACTAACAGCGCAAACCGTCTTTTGGCGTTAAAAATTTTACTGTCAGATTTAACTAAAGATGCTCAGTGAACAATTAGCACTGAAAAGGCATGGACAGTTATTTTTGCACCTGACCTTATTGAATATGCATTTATAGGAGTTTTTCTTTCAGACGCAAAAGTCCTCATCAAATTACTGGCATTTGTGTCATTACTTAGCACCCCCAAAAAATCATGTCTTATCTATTTTGGGCTTGAAATATCTGCAATTATTGTTGCTAGGAGGAGGCACCGCAGAGAACAGAGCATGTGATAGAAGGGAGAGGATTTTTTCCACACGTATTAATTTATTTGGAAAAAAAAATTATATTTTACATATCATATCATTTGCGAAGCCATGTTATTTTTAATTTGCTTCAAGAAAAAAAAACGACTTGGAACCTAGGAGTCACGCAATAGCAGGTCTATCAAAATGTCAAGCTTCATTTTTTGGCTTCTGGTTCTTTTCAACGTACTATGGCTTCTTTTTTTGTTTATTCTTTATTTGTGACTGCTAATGCTAATTTGCACTGGACTTGGTATATTTCATTGGTCTATATGTAAATGAGATGTTGCATCTGTCTTCATTTTGCACATTGTTAGTAAATCACCCGCAGAAATTTCCCCTCCCATCGGTGCTGTGAACACCTGCAAAGGTTTCCTGAGCCTTCAAAATGGTCTCTCAGTTTGGTTCACTAGGCTACACAATCATGGAGAAGACTGCTGATCCGACAGTTGTCCAGAAGACAATCATTGACACCCTTCACAAGGAGGGTAAGCCACAAACATTCATTGCCAAAGAAGCTGGCTGTTCACAGAGTGCTGTATCCATGCATGTTAACAGAAAGTTGAGTGGATGGAAAAAGTAGAAAGTTGAAAAGATGCACAACCAACAGAGAGAACCGCAGCCTTATTAGGTTTGTCAAGCAAAATCGATTCAAGAATTTGAGTGAACTTCACAAGAAATGGACTGAGGCTGGGGTCAAGACATTAAGAGCCACCACACACAGACGTGTCAAGGAATTTGGCTACAGTTGACGTATTCCTCTTGTTAAGCCACTCCTGAACCACAGACAACGTCAGAGGCATCTTACCTGGGCTAAAGAGAAGAAGAACTGAATTTTGGAGGACTTCATGCTTCCTTCTGCTGACCAGCTTTTTGAAGATGCTGATTTCATTTTCCAGCAGGATTTGGCACCTGCCCACACTGCCAAAAGCTCCAAAAGTTGATTAAATGACCATGGTGTTGGTGTGCTTGTTTGGTTTTAGATAAATTGACCTGTTTCCCTTACAGAGAATCTATGGGTATTTGTCAAGAGGAAAATGAGAAACAAGAGACCAAAAAATTCAGATGAGCTGAAAGCCACTGTCAAAGAAACCTGGGCGTCCATACCACCTCAGCAGTGCCACAAACTGATCACCTCCATGCCACGCCGAATTGAGGCAGTAATTAAAGCAAAAGGAGCCCCTACCAAGTATTGAGTGCATGTACAGTAAATGAACATACTTTCCAGAAGGCCAAAACAATTCACTAAAAATGTTTTTTATGGTCTTATGAAGTATTCTAATTTGTTGAGATAGTGAATTGGTGGGTTTTTTTGTGAAATGTGAGCCAAAATCTTCACAATTAAAAGAACCAAAGACTTAAACTACTTCAGTCTGTGTGCATTGAATTTATTTAATACACAAGTTTCACAATTTGAGTTGAATTACTGAAATAAATGAACTTTTCCACAACATTTGAGTTTATTGAGATGCACCTGTACATGAATTGCATTATGAATTGCATTCCTATGCATTTCAGAATCAAGCTTATACGTTTAAATAACTTGCGCAGAGTACGTTTTGCCCTTCTTTTTTTTTCTTTTTTTTTGGTCAATAACTGGTTCATTCTTTCACTCTCTCTCCTACTCTGTGTGTGTATTTGCATCCTCTTCATGTACATTTCAGGTTACAGTGTCACCGCTCCCTAGTGGCTCTGGCTGGCTGCTGTGCTGGTGTCGGTTGGCCCTGGGTTTGCCCTCTCACTGATCAGTCTCTAATCCTCGCTGATGGGGGTCTGCCTGGGTCTGCACTGGGATTAGGGGGGCATGAGACCACATCTCTTGGGCGGCTGGTCGTCCCCCCTGGAGAGAGGAAGCTCAGAAATATATGCTGAGATGGGAACTCTGAGAAGTTGACTGAAACGATACTCAGACGAGACATTATTAGCATGCTCGCCAAGGCAAAGATCACCATTATTTTTGTTCAAACTTTATTACTGAAAAACCCTGAACCCTAAGAATTAAACACTGGGGCATAACTCATCCAACACTGTTTGTGAATCTTAAATTTAGCTTTTTGGTGAGAAGAGATGTAAGATTTGGCTTATGTTCATTAGCCCCTGTTGGATTTGTAACTACACATTATGATAGCAAAACTGTATTTTCCCTTTGATGGTAATTGTAGTGTGTTATGATCTTATTGATGTTTTACAACGAAAAGTATTTACTACTGTTCAAAAGTTTGGGATCAGTAAAATTGTATTTTTTTGAACAAAATCAATACTTTTAATGAGCAAGGATCCATTGAATTGATTTAAAAAATGACTAAATACACTTATAATGTTACAAAAGATTTTAATTTTCAAATAAATGCTGTTTTTTATCGTGTTCATCAAGGAATTCTTTAGAAATGTATCATGATTTCCACATTAAAATAATCAGCACAACATTTTTCAACATAGATAATAAATGTTTATATATATATATATATATTATATATATATATATATATATATATATATCTATATATATATATATATATATATATACACACACACACACAAACACACATTAGTCTCAATACTGTATAAAAACTATTTAATTGGCAAACAATTAAAGACCAGAAGCCAGAAGTTTGTGTATTCTTCTGTCAAAAGCATTTTTCTATATATATAATTAATATTTTGGCCGCAGTGCTTGCAACGCATCTGTGTATTCTTGTCAAAAGCATTTTTCTATATATATAATTAATATTTTGGCCGCAGTGCTTGCATTTCGACAGGGAGTTCCTCAGGGTTCAGTATTGGGTCCAATATATTTAACATTATATGCTTCCACTTGGTGATCATTAGGAAACATGGTCTTGGGTATGACTGCTATGCGGATGATACGCAGATTTACATCACCACTAGTCCTGATGTCCATTGCTCATTAATAGCTTTGCGTGGTTGTTTAGCAGAGATCAGTATCTGGATGCATAACAACTTCCTGAAGCTGAATGGCTCCAAAACCGAACTGATGCAGATTGGTACAGTGGCAGCTACTCGTAAGGCCGAGCAGATCAGTTTGATTGTTGATTCCTGTACAGTAATCCCCACTTCACAGGTGCGAAATCTTGGTATCATTTTTGATTCACAATTATCATTTGAAGCACACATAAAACACATCTCTAAAACTGCATTTTTCCACCTGAGAAACATAGCTCGACTTAGACCTTTTCTCTCTTTTGCAGACACAGAAAGGCTTATACATGCCTTCATAACAACTAGGTTAGATTACTGTAATGCCTTGTTCTCTGGCCTTCCAGCTAAGTCGTTTGAGCAAGCGTTTCAGTATATACAAAATTCTGCCGCTCGTGTGCTCACTTGTACTTCTCTCTCGTGAAAACATTACACGGGTTCTTTCACAATTACAACTGGCTTCCCGTAAATGCGAGAATTGATTTTAAAAATTCTTATTTTACCTACAAGGCACTTCATGGGACTGCACCTGACATCTTTGTGATCTCATCAGTCCTTATACTCCATCACGCTCCTTCGCTCTACTAACATCTCTTTCACTTCACCAGCCATCATGTAAGCTAAAGACCATGGGGAAAGAGCCTTTTCATACAAAAGCCCCTAAGCTATGGAATGTCCTTCCTCTGCCCGTCAGAAATGCACCAACATTGGGTTATTTAAAAAGTTGATTAAGACACATTTTTCAGACTGTCTTTCTCTAATGAATTGTTGTATTGCTTTTGGTGGTTTTTTATTTTATTTTATTTATTACTTTATTACTGTAGCGCTTTGGGTTTAAGAAAAGCGCATTACAAATAAAATGTATTATTATTTTTCTATATATATAATTAATATTTTGGCCGCAGTGCTTGCAACGCATCAAAACTGTGTGTTTCTTGTGTGTTGACTGTCGTAGTTATTGGAATAAGGATGCACGGCGGGCAACTGGAGGATTTAAACGCTCTCCTCCCCCTCTCTCTCCTCTCGCCCCCTTTCATGAATTAAAAGAACAGTCTGCAGGGGGAAGCATAGTTAATTCTGATCAGATCTCTCTCTCCCTCCACTTCCCCTGGCGTCTCTCTCGGCCTGACAGACATAGATGGGATCTGACAGTAAACAGCCGAGCGGATGCCTTGCGCGTGATTGACACACCGGCAGGTCGCCTCTCGCCCGCCCAGCACCTAATCCTGCCCTGTCAGGTCTAATTGGAGAGGTGGAGCCCCGTGTCACCGGGGCAACTGATTGGCAGGACCCTGGCTTTGCATAGATATGAGCCGCAGATGAAGGCTGCGGTACTACCCCACTGCTAACAGAGATATGGAGACTGATACACACACACACACACACACACAAGTATTTATGCATATTTTACACACAAATGCACATTTATTTACTATACTTTGAGATTTATAAAAATATACTGATGGAAATTACAGACCTGTACACACTGTCAAATGCACAAAGAACAATGACTGATCATAATTTAATGATATGAGGGTTTGAGTCTCTGATCAGAGAATTGGCCACATAAGAGGTGAAGGGTGAGTCCGTTTAGAAGTGTCAGAGTTTCTATTGAAGATTTCGCCAGTGTTATTTTAGTATTATTTACAGTATATACTATAATATTAATATTAAAATTATAATTTCACTTTTATTTGATATTTTCAGGTTTGGTTTAATTTTTAGTTTCTTTCTTTCTTTTTTTTTTTTTTAGGTATTTGTTATGTCCTTTTGGCCTTTTTATTAGTTTTTGTCATTTTTAAATACTGTTACTTATTTTATATTTTGTTTTTTTTTATTTTTATTTCAGTATTAGTTTTAGCTTCGATTTTATCAACTATTAGCTGCCATGGCTTCTTTTTTTTATCAAATATTATGCATACTATATAATGCACATCATATGCATAATATATTTTAATATGTAAATATAATATATATATATATATATATATATATATATATATATATATATATATATATATATATATATATATATATATATTCATATATTATATAATAATACAAATAACAATAATTTCTTAATTACAATTCATTTTGATATTTTTGAGGGAATAAAGTGGGATACCTCTGTTGTGATGCAGTATGAAGAAATAAAGCCCAATAAAACATTTCAAAAACATTTTTAAAAAGGTGATATTGTACATATTTATTTTAAATAAGCCTTAGTAAAAAATGCTGCTTCTCTGCTATTTAATATTTGAAAAACGTGTCGGCCAAATCAAAGTAAAGTGGTGCAACCAACTTTCAAGAAAAAAAACAGGAAGTGATGTCATAGAAAGCGGACCTCAATAAGCCTCTTAAAATATCAGATAATGTGACCTTTTTATGACAAGGCAGGTTTAGTTCAGGTTGTAAAATGTTGTCGCCATAAACATGACATTTAATAAATAACAGTAATAATAATTACCTTGAAAAACCTGTGACATCAAGCCCCGACGGCCTTGCATTAGTGTCATATGGTTAATGCGTTTGTGTTTTTCATGAGCATTTTTGTTTTTTTTTTGTATATATTTTGTATTATTGTTATTCATCAGATCATTAGGTGTGTGTTTGTAATTTTCACCTGCAGCTGTGTGCATCTCCTCCAGAGTTTGAATGTAAGGGTGTTTGTTGCATGACCTCACCGTTGCGTTTGTGTCTGCTGCAGAGTGATTGACAGCTGCCACTGACCTGTAGCAGTCAGAAAGCCATGGTAGAGGTCACCGGGTCAGACAGAGCAGCGTTGCTCTAGACACGACCTCAGCCCCTCATCTGCATACAAGCCTTCATTAGTAGCACCATGCAGCCTGCATAACAGCACCATAAATTAATAAGGCAGCTATAGGAGAGTTTGTGGTAGAGAGCACATTTAATTAGGGCAAGGTACAGTCACAGTGGCCATATTCAAGTGTATAAAAACTATCGTAGATCACTTCTTCCGGGCATGATATCCAAATTCATTGTATTTGAATGTGTTTGTTTAGCACACACCACACAGATGGTTTTATGATTTAAAAAAGGCAGAGAAACAGTCTTTCTGACCTGTGCTAGTCTTGATGGATCTTATGGAGGCAGCTGGTGTACACCAAAAAAATAATATGATATTGTTAAAATATTATAAGCATTTGGGGAAATGTTGTCTACTATAGCAAAGTCATGTGGTGTAACCAGCATGCAGAAACATGCAGGGACTCTCAAAACTGGTTCAGGGTCACTGAGTCTCTTAAAATATCTTAATAATTTTGCTCTTTTAAATGTCATCTGGTGCAACTAAAAATGACCGATTTATGATATTTGTAAAACTACTTTTTGCCTTGAAATTTTTTTTTGGAAAACGCATTTGAAAATAATGATTGTTTTAATGCATTTATTTGATCAAATTACTTTAAAAACATTAATATTTTTGAAATATTATTACAATTTAAAATAACTGTTTTCTATTTAAATATATTTTAAAAAGTAATTTATTGCAGTGCAATGGTAAAACTGAATTATCACATGATCCTTCAGAAATCATTCTAATATGCTAATTTGGTGCTCAAGAAACATTTCTTATTATTATCAATGTTGAAAATAGATGTGTTGCCTAATATTTTTAATGGAAATGTGACACATTTTGTTTTCCATGATTCTCTGATATATAGAAAGTTTTTTTTTTAAATAACAGTATTCAGTTGAAATCAAAGTGCTTCTATTCATAAATATAAGCCTATTCACTGTCACTTTTAATCAATTTAATGCATCTTTGATGAACAGAAATATTAATTTCTTTCAAAATACACAAACCTTTAAAACCTAGTGTATACATAAGGGAAAAAAGTCATTATTATACACCACATGACATTGTTGGAGTCATTCAATTTAAACATCTGTTGAAAACAGTATAAAAGTTTTTTAAACCATGAAAAATAAAATCGAATGATTACTGGAGTACATCTTATAAGACAATACTATTTCATTTTTCTATACTAAATTTCACATCTAATTCAATATGAAATACCCATGAAATACTGATTTTCAATATCTGCACTAATCACCATGTTGTCTGTTAATCCTGCTTCCTCTTTAACCCCAAAATGAGAGGAAATTAGCTCGGCAGTCACAGGAAGTGAGGCTCCGGCGGTGCAGATGGACTGAGTGTGAGAGGAGGCTGACTGGGCCACAGCGGGGCAGGAGCGCTGGGATGCTCGCTGTGCTCTGGAGGAAATTCTCAGGGCAATCGATGCTGGGGATTAAGGCTGGGTTTTGGGCTCAAAGGCCTGGATCTCAGCGTTATCCTCTAGGGGAACGCTGGGAGTGCAAGTGGAGAGGCGAGGAGCTAACCTGGAACTGTCAAGTGCGCATGAAGGGCTTCTGAAAGCCAGGCAGGAAGATTCGCAGGGGCCGCTTCAATGCGCGGAGCCGCTCGCGCGTGCTCACCATGCCATGGTAACCTTATTCAATATTCTACGGAAGACAGAGCTACTCAAAGTTTGAACTTGGAGGGGAAAAAAAGCAGTCTGTGAAGAGACTGGATGTGCTTAACTCACTTCTCGCTACTTGCTATAGAATCATGCCAGGCATCCATACTGATTCTGAATGGTCAATGCAATCATCTTCACTCGGCGCTCCCCGGGGTGAAACCGAACTCGACGCTTGAATTCACGACTCATTACAAAATGAGAGTGAAAAAAACACACGCGCACAAGAAGACCATGGGGAAATTACAGGAGAGCTATGGTGAATCTCAGAATTAAACAGCATAATTAATCATAGCAGAAAAAAAGACAGCGAGAGAAGGGAAAAAAAAAAACAACCACATTGCTAATAAACTTAATAATAATTGCATTTCTTTTCCACATCAGAAAACACAATCAGTTCAACCATGAACTGACTAACTAATCTGCATCAGCGTCTGCCTGGCCTTCAGTGCCAAAATCAGTCTGCACTAAATCTAAATCACTAAAGCTGATTTCATCTGGCATACCAAAAAATATAGGTTTGATTCAAATTACTAATAAAAGAGAAAATAAATCAAGTTATGTCTTATTTTCACCTAATCAGAATCAAAATTATAAGCTGATACTATTTACAGTGGACACAAAATGTATTTAACACTCAAATGTTTGGAGGTGGAAAGATTTTTTTTTAAGAAATGAATGCTTCAAGAAGTGAAAGTAAAGACATTTATAATGCTAAAAATATACTGTTCATACTGCTTCAATTCATCAAAGCACCCTAAAAAAGGCAACACAGTTTCCACAAAAATTGTATTGTTTTCAACAAATGTTTCTTGAGCAGCAAATCAGCATATTACAATGATTTCTGAAGAACCATGTGACACTGAAGACTGAAATAATGTCTGCTGAAAATTCACAGAAATAAATTGCATTTCAAAATATATGAAAACAGAAAACTTTCATTTAAAATGGTATTCATATTTCACAGTATTTTTTACTGTACTTTTCAGCATTGGTGAACATAAATTGCCTTTTTTCATACACAATTCATCAAATTTTACTAATCTCAAACTATTGAATGCTATAGTTTTTGCATTATATGACAAAATATAAAACTGTAAAAGGTAGGATTCTTGAAGCGTCTTGAAGACGTTGCCAACAGTTCTTCTGGATTCAGTGTGTCTCAGTTTCTTCTGTTTCTTCATGTCATTCCAGACAGATTGAAGAATGGTGAGATCAGATCTCCGTGTGGATCACTGGCTGTTGTCAGACAAAAATCTCACTGGATTATTACATTTAATAGCTAAATGAATGTTTGGAAATGTAAACTGATATTTCCAACTGACACACTACAGCAACAGATAGAAACAACTGACATAAAACCATTTTTTACCTGCATAGTGAAAACACTAGTGTTCTAATAATTTTGGACATGACTGTATATATATATATATATGGAAAAAGTGATCTGGGGCTTGGGTGCTGCTGGCTGTATTTGACTGTTTTCAGCTGATAGTGCCAGCAGCATTCATCAATTTGACCATCAAATGATCAATAGCAGCATCCTTACTCCCAGCACTGCCATCAATCGAGGTATCAGAATCGAAACCCCCACAGTGACCCGGACAATCGATGTGTCGTGAGGACAAACATGGGCCTGCGGAATCAGTCTTATCCTGTTCTGGGATTAGAGAGAGACCGGGGTTAGTTGTCACAAATGAATATACACTGAATATACAATTTATTAAATACAATTAATTAATTACTGTTGGACCCAACAATGTTGTGATATTTGTATGCATTGTTGCAGGCATTTCAGATAAAATTCTTCACTATTTAGTTGACTTATGTCTGGATTTCTGAGTGGAACTTTATTGTATTCTCTAGTTATTCAATAAATGTGACCCTGGAGCACAAAACCAGTCATAAGTCACCTGAGTATATTTGTAGCAATAGCCAACAATACACTGTGGGTTAAAATTACCTATTTTTCTTTTATGCAAAAAATCATTAGGATATGAGGATATTTTGTAAATTTCCTACCGTATATATCAAAACTTAATTTTTGATTAGTAATATGCATTGCTAAGGACTTAATTTGGACAACTTTATATATTCAAAATTAAAACTGTTTCAGTCTATAGCCAAAATTACGCATTTGTGTATGTATTTTTTTTTTTTAAATCTCAGAACATTTGAACCTTAAAATAGTTTTGTCTTAAAACAGTAAACTACACTTTCTGTAGTACGGATCGAGTCAGAATTAGGATGAAGGTTACAGGTGGATCTCGGATGCTGGTGTATGAGAGCTGCTCCACTCGTGAAGCTCTGAATCGTTTGGAGTCGGACGCATCTGAATTCAAGACTCGGAGAGACACGGATGAGCAGCGATACGTGCCTCGACTGATCATAAGAGGAACCGGAAAGAAGCAGGACAGACTTCTGATCTACCGAGACAAAGGATTCATGAAACAAACAATGACTCTCTGTATAACCTATAAATAAACACCTAATGCGAATCACACGAGGTCGTTTAGATGAAGTCAGTAGGCATGTTTGTTAATTGAACGTGTTTATATCATTCAGTCTTCAAAAAAAAAATTAAGTAAAATAAAACTTAAAAATGTGTTGGAACATTAAATTACGAACATGTATCTCTAATGAAAAGAATTCATCAACGTTAACAAGCGTGAGTCTGAGCAGAGATCCGAATGATTCAGATCGTAGTGGAGAGAATGTCAAAGGTCCAGTACTGAAAGTTCAACAAGCGAGACACCTAGTGGTCTGTTTGGGTCATTGCGTGCGAAACTCCAATAAACACACACGCATACACTTACAACTGAGCAACAACAGCGATCAAATTATGTAATTTATAACAAATAATCAATAAGCCGTAATTAGCTGTAAGCTGTAATTATGGTTATTAAAAATATCGGAACACAATCCGTAGAATATACGCTTTGGTGTATTGTCAGCTACTGGAACATTCCACAAAAACGGTAGGCTTTTTATATTGTATATTTTTATACGTATAGTATTAGGAGCAAAAATGTTTTTGTTGTGAGGTCTTATCGTCTAGATAAACTATTATCTAAATGATCCTATGAAAAATAGCTCGATTTAAACACCAAATATTTCTATCCCCCATAAAATGATGTGAGCTGATGGTCTTGACTTTTTAAAAATCCATCCAATAATTAAATCAAACGCCATAATTCTGACAATTCGGTTTAAGTGATATTCCATTTATTTATTTTAGATACTTTTGAACATAAATATCACTGACCAGTTTTTATATACAGTCATGGCCAAAAATATCAGCACCCTTGGTAAATATGATCAAAGAAGGCTCTGCATTAATCCTTTTGATCTTTTATTTTAAAAAATTCACAAAAATCTAACCTTTCATTGGATAATAAGAATTTAAAATGAGAGGAAATATAATTATGAAATAAATGTTTTTCTCAAATACACGTTGGACACAATTATTGGCACCCCTAAAAAGTCTTATGAGTAAAATATCTCTGAAGTATATTCCCATTCATATTCACAATTTTGAGCACACCAGCATGATTATAGACATGAAATTATCCATCCAAGGCTTCCCGTTTCACAGAAATATAAAGAGGAGGGAAAACAAAGCCCAAATGCCCTTAATCATCCATCACAATGAGAAAAACCAAAGAATATATTTCTGATGTGCAGCAAAAGATAATCGAGCTTCACAAATTAGTGAAGTGGCTTTAAGAAAAGAGCCAGAGCAGTGAAAACTCCCATTTCCACCATCAGGGCAATAATTAAGAATTTCCAACCAACATGAAATGTTACGAAACTGCCCGTAAGAGGATGTGTATCTATATCGTCCCAATGCATGATGAGGAGGTCAGTTTGAGTAGCTAACGACTCTCCAAGGACCACAGCTGGAGAATTGCAGAAAATAGTTGAGTCTCTGGTTCAGAAAACCTTTAAAAAAATTGTCAAACAGAACCTACATCATCACATGTTGTTTGGGAGGGTTACAAGAAAATTTCTCCTAGCTCATCCAAAAACAAACTAAAGCATATTCAGTTATCAGCCATGACTGGAACTTTAAATGGGAATGGCTTCTATGATCAGATGAAACTAAAAAATGAGCTTTTTAGCAGCAAACACTCAAGATGGGTTTGGTGAACACAGAGAAAAAAAAGTACCCCATGGGTACACTGAAATATGCTGCTGTATTTTTGATGTTGTGGGCCTATATTTCTGCTGGAGGTCCTGGACATCTTGTTTAGATTCATGACATCATGGATTTTATCAAATACCAACATATTATAAATCAATAAATGACTGACTCTGTTAGAAATCTTATAATGGGCCATGTTTGGATCTTCCAACCGTACAATAACCCAAACACAAACCTCAAAAACAACAGAGAAATGGGTCACTGAGCTGATCTGGGTCTGAAGTGATTCTGGATGAAGGAATGGTCTCTGATCTCTGGTCAGGTGTTCTCTAACCTCATCAGGCATTATAGGAGAACATTTAGAGCTGTTAAACTGGCAAATGGAGGTTTCTAAAAGTATTGAATAAAAGGGTGCCGTTAATTGTGGCCAATGTGTATTAGAGAAAAACATTTATTTCATAATGATATTTCCCCCCATTTTAAATTCTTATTATCCAGTGAAAGGTTAGATTTTTGTTTATTTTTAAAAGAAAAGATCAGAAGGATTAACAATGCAGATGAATTTTCACAGCCTTCTCTGATCATATTTACCAAGGGTGCCGAATGGGACGTTAGAAAGAAACTAACAGAAGTCAATATAATGTATGGTGCTGTAACTGGGTAGTTTATATACTGTAGCATGTCAGACATCTGTGAATGACAAAACTATATTTCATTAGACATTCTTTTTTTTTCATTTTAATGAACTCTGTGGGTCAGAAGTAGTAAATTCTTCCTCAAATGCACCAACTTTCTTTTTTTGTACAGCATTTGATAGTAAAATAAACAGTATTTGTTATAAACAATTGTTTTCATTATGTTTTCTATTTTAAGATGTAATTTATGTCTGTGATGATGGTAAAGCTGAATTTTCAGCATTGTTACGGCAGTCTCCAGTGTCACATGATCCTTCAGAAATCATTATCATATGTTGATTTGTTGTCATTCCTGTCCCCAGGATTCTGTGATGAATAGAAAGTTCAAAAGAACAGTATTTCTTTTAAATAGAATTTCTTTCCAACAGTGTTAAATGCATTAATGTCATAATTAACCAATTTCAACATCATTGCTGAATAAAATTATTTTTTAAATAAATTTGATTACATAAGTGAAAAAGTAGAATCAGTAAATAGCAAAAGCACAGATGTAATGGAATTGAAGCACATTCTGCAGCTATAAAATAAAGACAAGAGACCGATTTTACAAGATTGATTTTATTAACTATAATACAGGTCACAGAAGGCCTTACTGTTTATACACCATTCCCATTAAGACTAATTACCAACTTCTTGGCAAATAATGACATGTATTTTTGTGGATGTAACTTCATTTTATTTCTATTTTTTTCTTTGTTCATTTTTTCTTCCTTTTTTAATACTGAGAGTGGCAGACCTCTCTCCCTGACCTGGTCTTCAATCATGCACTACATCAACGTGGCCTTTACACCATTCACAAAAAAAAAAAAAAAAAAAAAAAAAAAAAGACTTAAATGCCTTCTCATTTTTTAATTATTAAAATAAAACATAAAAAGAACACCTTTTCTATCACCATTGACTACAGGGCAAAGTGTCAGACCCCCTAACGTACAAATAAACAACAATTCTGAATATAGTTTTGCTCCTTTCTCCTTTAACTTAACAGACAATCTGTCACCAATGTTGAAAAAAGAAAAAGAAAAAAAAAGAAAAAAAGTGATGCAGCCAAATAGGATTGCTGAAACAATGTCACATTTTTAATACACGTTTGTCAGGTCACTTTTAGTCGTCTTCCCCTGCCCATTTTTATTATTTTTTTTTTTTTTTTTTTGCACAGTCTTTGGCTGCGAAGGACAGTCGGCTCTGAAAGAATACATTGAAAATACATAGAGAATGCAGCATTCATACAAAGTACCAGGGCCGTATAGGCCACACAGCTCCCGATTTCCCAAAATATACCATTACTCCTGCTCTCTGAGGGCAAAAAGTGTTTAAGCAAGAACGGTTAAAGAGTTGCAGATCATCACAGCCAATCAGAAGTCAGAGTAGATGTGGATTGAAGTTAAAGAGGGACAGGGCAGGTGTGGTTCACAATGTATTCTAGGGAGAGATATGCACAAAAATGAAATGAAATCTGCTGTAGGATACATTCATTTTTCTCCATAAACAGTTTCACAGCGTCTGCCTGCTTGAAAACCACGGCTCACAACAAACTGACTTTTTTTGAGTTCAAATAAACACACAAGCCACAGAAAATGATCCATTATCTAATCTGGAGTAAGTAAACTTATGAAGTATAAGCCCTGGGAACACTGATATAAACTTGAAAGCTAAATGTCAGTTTTTTTATTTAAACCACGTGATTGTGAATGCATCCAGCATTTTCTAGAAAAACAAAAATGTAACATTAGCGTGAATACGAGTTGAGTTTCAACATGCAATACCTGCTTTGTCCACAGGGTGGCGCTCCAAGAGCCCACAAACGGAAGTCTGCTCACAAGCTACCACATTACCTTTCCCGTTTCCAAAGTTTTCTTCTCCTAATCTTTTTAAAACGTCTGGCATTTTATAAACAATGTCATCCTTCTGAGGTCAACTCCGAAGTAGAGACATTTAGTCAGTCTTGACAAAAAGCTCATATTCTCACTCTGATAACGCACCACATGCTGTTTTCAAACACATTGAAGACTTTATCTTTTCCGAATGCCGTTAACAGCTATGCCACTATCTTCACTCTCATCTTCTAGGCTTCCACAGCTCACTGATTCAATGCCATCCGAATAGATACAGCACAGCGTCTCCTCTAGTGCAAACTTCCTTTACCTTCCAGAACTGTGAGGTAACTCTTGATTTAGTGCATACCTCTCCTCTAAAATGCAGGAGGACCACAACCCAACCCATCCCTTAGAACTCATCACTTACTGGTTCACCAATCATGTGCGCAAAAAATAGTCCACGGATCTAACATGAGGAAACTTCCTACAAACGTGTAATAAGAATAATAAATGAACAGACACCGATCACAAGATCCTCGTGGAGCAGGAAACCGAGGGTTGAGTGCTTTGTGAGGACATTCTGCAATAAAAGAAGCATTAGTCTTCCAGCATGTTCTGGAGGCTCATGTGACGGGGATAAAGGGGAGGAAAAGACTTCAAATCCCAGAATGCTGTGCCACACACATCCTCCCACACACAAGTTCTAGTTTTGTCTTTTGATTTGTGTCTCTCTTTAAAAAGCGGTTTCAGGATAAATAAGGGGGAGGAATATGGTCATGTTGCTGCGTTGGAAAAAAGCATTTATTTTTCGTAATTTATAACAATGGTCGAAAGTTACAACAAAAATCTGGTGAATATATAGGCCACCCTGTTGGCCCGCTTAACCTTATTTCTAGGAGATTGCGTACAGTGGCCACCCGAGTATGAGGTGGACTTCATACATCCAATCTCCCATTGGTCGCCGATTGACTAAGACAACGCTGGAACAGCAAGAGTGCGACAACTACGTCAGATTGACCCATCAGAGATCTGGGTTTAGGGTTCCCACACTTAATCTGCAGTTGTCTGAATGTGCGTGAGGAGCGTAAAGGGCCAAGAACAGAGCAATTTATAGAGGAGCATGATGCAGAAAGAGGGCGATGAAGTGTGGTTGACATAGCTCATGTACTCTTGACCTCTTTCTTTCTCGTTCCTCTGCTGCTTGTGATAAGTCAGGCACGGCCGTGCAATCTCCTCGGAAGTTTCTTCCATTCGATTAATCTCTTTCAGTGCTCCCAAAGTTCTCCTCCTCGTCTACAGCTTCACAGCGTGTGTTGCTCCGTAGGGGTGTGATGGGGGTGGAGCGAAGATAGCAGGGTCTGGATTGGGGGTGGAGAATGGGGCGGGGATTGTTGGGCGGTGCCGAAGGGCGGGGCTATAGGTTGTAATGGGGCGTAACAGGCGGAGTAGGCGGAGCCTTGTATGGAGGACGCAGAAGACAAGGCGGTGGTAGGCGAGGCGGGCTGTCCGTGCAAGCCACTGGGTGTGTCGGCCAAAGGCTGATTGTAGAAGAAGAAAGCACACTGGTGGATAAAGGTCTCGATGACTGTCTGGTAGGTGCGTGTGGCTGTCAGCGCGTCCATGGTGGTGAAATCTGGCCGCATTAGTGTCGGCCAGAAACAAATGGACAAGTTCTCGCTGGTCATCAGGTTCAGGCGGCTGTTTTGACTCACCCTGCGAGAAAGAGAGAAACAGTGAGAATGAAAAACTTTCGTGTGAGAGAGTATGATTGTGTCTTGCCCTAGGGATGGCTCTGATTCTCACTTGTTCAGGTGAGTGATGACGTATTTGAAGACCTCGTAGTTTTCTCGAGGGAACCTGCGGAGCACGTCCTTCATGGTGTGGAGGCGCTGCTCTCGATCATTGATTTCTGCAGGGGGCAGAGAGGGAACACGGAATGAGACACAAACCCATTTATTTTCTTTATGCTTCACAGGTGTTCACTTGTCCCACAGCACACAAATAGATGGAAGGCGACAAGACAGACACACTGGAGTCTTGACAATGGCTTCAGTGCTTGAGGACCTTCAAGACCAGTGTGTTTCTGTAACGTCATGGTGTCCTATTAGCTTCTTTAAAGTAATAAAGGCACAGACCCTGAGCTATTTAATATATACAGATATATTTTAAATTATTAACAAATGTATGTACCATAAACACAATATTAAGCTGTCCCACACAAACAACATGTTCAACCCTGTTACCACAATGATCCACTCCTAAAGTTTTTTAATATTTACCAGTATATTTTAATAGAACCTTTAACCAAAGACTTCATTCATTTCATCTGACTGGAGTGTCTATACCACCTTTTTAATTAGTTTTAAACTGTCACACATTTTTGTAAAAGTGTGATAGGATAGAAAACTTTAATATAAATGTAAATTAAAACAGTGCATAGTTTATTTTTTTTATTATTATTTTCAAAGAGATGTATGCACTCTTTTGTAGAGAGTACTAGAAGCCACAATTAAAAATAAAATGAAAGAATGAGTTGTCAATTTCAAATATAAAAAAAAGGAAACAAATCAGATTTTAAATGAAAATAATTTCTTTAATTCATGTGTTTACAACTGAGTAAAATAAATACAAATTTATATATAATTTAAATTCAAAAAGACTTATTTAAAATGGTTTAATTAAATTTTCTATAAAAAAATAAAATAAAACAAAAATAGTAAACAGACTTCTAATCCTCCATAATTCTGCACCAGATTTGTGAAAAATGCTGAATACTAATTGAGACTTTGATTGAATATGTGTGCAGAAACTGAATCACTCTATTTACTCGAGATGAAATGTGAGTGGGGACTCTTTCTTAAAACACTATCCATGTTTGGCTTTGGGACCTCAGATTGCTTGGAAGCGATGCTTGAGGAAGTAATTCAGGAATAATGAGTTCTAATATGCACAAAGGAAGCAACACACTCCACCTAAATCAATAAACAACAACTCTAGGGAGGAGTAACAGTGAAAAGGTGTGTGTGTGTGTGTGTTTGCATGTGTGTGCGCATACTAGACTTCCCATCAGTCTCATCTGGGCTGACCGAGGGGTTGTTCAATGAAGCACAGTGTCTCACACACACAAACAGTACATGTACAGAAATAATTGTGTAGTGTGTGCAGTCACACACACACAGACACACACACGCACGCCCTAGGTGCAGCGAGCTTGATGGTTGCAGTGAGTCAGAACGGCTTACATCAGCCCTTAACGCTGTGAGCCTTGTGTCAGAACATGTGACCACTACGGCAGATGTGTTCCTCCCTAGTCACACACATACTCTGATGTCAGCGTTACACACACACACTCACACACTGACATCAGCATTATGCATTGTGGCCCCAGATGCAGAATTACTGCAGTAACTCAAAGGAAAAATGTGCAGAACCACTATAATGGCAGTTTGTTGCTATATGGTTGCTAGCTAGGGTCATTTTTAGTGCAGTGTTTCTGAAGTGTTCATTGTTACTGACTCACCATCAAGTTCCAGAACACAACATTTTTTATCAGTTATAAACCTGAAGCCCTATTCGCACAGGATTAGTATTACCCGGTGACTTCTAGTCATGTGTAATAATTGCAGAGGTTGTCTGTGATCTTAATTCTGTGTGAATCGTACATGTCTGTAATTTGTCAAGTAAAAATTTCCCCTAAATGGACCTACCATATTTCACCAGACACAGAGGTTCTGTGATAATATTAGTCCCCTGCGAATCGGTATCTCTGTGATTGACCAGGATCTGTTGGGGTCATGTATATAATTGTTTCAAGGTTTTTCTTTCCTGTGCACCTTTTTATCCATCTTTCTGAATGGAGGCTGCGTTGGAGTGTTTTGATAGTATTTTGGGTGCTGGGTCATAGCGCTCTACACCATAAAACTATATAATTTGCAGAAAGAGAAAGCTGAAAACCATCAGAAGAGTGAAAACAAAAAGACTGATTAGATGGAGATGGACAAAATGTAGGAACACTCTTCAGTTTATGATATATAACCTTAAGCAAAGCCTTGACATCATATCCGGGAGATAAGTAAATTTTTTTTAGTAAAATCCCAGGCTTCGCTTATAACGTGCAAATGCAGATGTGCGGGGTAATTTCTAAATCACATGAGCTCCCCAGATAATACTAATCCGGTGCATATAGGGCTTAAGAGAGAAATAGCGCAAACATTAGACAAGGATGAAACTTTATAGAGCGCAAATGTCAAGCAACTTTCAAACGAAGTATACTTCGCAAGTTTGCATCAAAACCGAAAGAATTCTGTGGGACCAAATTATACTTCGGGTTTTATGGGCATGCTTGGGTATTCATAAGCGCATATTTTGTCATCAATACTATACAGGCACAGCCTGATTTTTCTAACCACACATATTCGACACAATCATCTCACACATGTGCTTTGAATTGTACTATGCACAAAATTTACAAACACAGACTGATATTTTGGAACGTGCATATTAAGTGCGTACAAATACATTTTTGTTTGTTTGTTTTAAAAAGGTTCAGCTGCATGCATATCTAAGCATTCAGGTCAAAACTTAAGTATATTTTGGGCTTAATACTTAGGATTAGGTACTTGAATGAAATCATGACCTGTAGTATTAGTAGTAGTAATAATGCTCTCAAAACATCAGGACGCCAGTGTATTTAAACCCTAGCCAGACATTGTTTATTTTGAGACCGAATATGCAAATATCATCCAATGAATAAACCACCACCGCCACTGCCAGTCAGAAAATGCATTAATTTTAATATCCTATTGAGACGTCTAATAGATGGCAGATCAACAAAGCAAAGGATTATTCAGAAGGCCATAAAGCAGTGCAGGTGCTTCCTGTGTTTTCAGAGACTAAAACAGAACAAGCCTGCTGGGCTCTTGCCTTGGCATCCAGTAACAGACGGATCAGAGAAAAGCCCCGCCCACCACCTGCGGAGAGTGACACGGCAATCAGGTGACCTGCCAACTGTCCTCTCCCTCCAATATCCCTTCCTTCTTACTCTCAATGGGCTTCTGTAATGTTCTTGCATTAAATAGTGTTTGGTTAAAAGTTTAGACTATTAATAAGTGGTTGCTTATATTTAGGATTAAGAGTTTCCACAACCCACTTTCTTTCATCTGAGGAACACGAAAGAAGATATTTTGAAGAATGTTGGTAACCAAATAGTTTTGATCACGACTGACTTGCATCGCATGGACAAAACAAACATTGATATTTTTCCAAATATCTTCTGTTGTGTTTCACAGAAGAAACAAACTCAAACATGTTTGGAATGACATGAGGGTGTGTAAATAATGACAAATTTAAGAATTTTGATCATTTTCTATGGCCATTTGAACAGTACTAAGATTTTACTCTGGTATACCAAATTTATTCATTTTAACACTTCCAAAATAACTGAACAATTTAACCAATCAAGTCCCCTTTTTGTGCTTTACTCCACCAGTGCAGGTTTGGGTGTTACGCTGAATCAGGCCTGCTGTTTGTGAAACTATTTAAAGCATGGCAGGACTTGAGAGGGCTTGTTTATTGAGAAACAGTCTGGAGTGAAGGACTAACGGCAATCTTAGGCTTAAGTCTCATTGCTTGTGTGTTGCTGGCTTGGAGCGATGCCCAGAGCAGACAATGCTGAACTTCACACTGAGAGAGAGAGTGTGTGTATTGAAGAACGGTGAGAGAAGTCTATCATACCGCAACAGGAAAACACACTGCAGAAACTCAGTCCATTTCTACTCGCTGGCTTATCCCTTGTTTTTCGTTTTCTCCCAGCTCCACACACAAGATTTCCAGCAGAGGAGCTCTCCAGAGCACACTAACCTCAGAGGACTACAACCAAGCACGCTGCTTTCTGACAGTAAACATCTGGCCATGGAAAATCTTCCCTGTATCAGTGTTTTTATTGATTGTGATCGCTGCTCACTGTGGTGTTGATACTCACTGAAGGCCTCCACCAGCTCCGTCTGCATGCTGTATGGTACCAGAGGATCGGGCAGCTCTGAGAAGAAGCTCTTCATCGCTCCTGCCACCGTGTTCACAGACATGTCCTTCTCGATCAGGTCAATGTTAGGGTCTATAATGTACAGAAAGAGAGAGAGAATTCAGTTAGACTTTTAAACGGAAGTTTAGTCATTGCAGCTTCTCAAACTATTTGCAATTTAAAGTTGTTAAATTACAGTCTAAAAGGTAAAAAAAAGAAAAGGAAGTGCGACAATCATTTTAGGGTGCAACTGGTTAAGTGTACATTATCCTTTTAATGGGTGTTTCCTTAATTTCAGGCAATTTTATGTGCTGGGGATTGAATTTTATTAAAACCAACATACTTCAGCATGATCACATTATAAAGATTTTACAAACTTTACCAGGCATGTGAAAAGTATTTTTGTTACTTTTCACATACATTTTATGTTTAAATTTAGTTTTATCCTTGGTCTCGGACCTTCAATCTAAAACTATGAAAATTATTTATATTTGTAAAACAATCAACCATTTCAAAATTTACTTTGAATTCAAAAGTTTGTTTTACATTCTTAATGTTTTGGAAAGAAGTGTTTATTATTTTATTATACTTTGAAATGTTATTTATTTCTGTGGTGGCAAAGCTGAATTTTCAGCATCATTACTCCAGTCTTTAGTGCCACATGATCCTTTAGAAATCATTCTAATATGCTGATTTGCTGCTTGAAGACAGCTAATCTATATTTTTTGGAAACGTTGGTGAATAGAAATAGAATAGAAAGTTCTAAGAAAAGCATTTATTTGAAAAAAAAAAAAATTGCAATTCTGATTATCAAATATGAGCTTAAGGGATAAAATCAGTGACTGCATGGGGACTTTTATGTTCTTTAAAAAAATTTACAAATAAATAAAAATGATACAATAAAATATATATATACATATATATATATATATATATATATATATATATATATATACACTATATCACACACACATTACATTTTCAAAAAATGTAGTGTGTGTTTGAGTACGAAGCACAATTACTGTGTTGGTGCAGAGCTTGAGATAAATATCAGAAATCAAAATATAAATCATGTTCAGAATATGTTGTGCATCACTTCCAATTAAGCTGTATTATTAAGCAAAAATTGTGAATGCATTAAATTTATTTAGGACACATTAAATATAACATGTTAAATTGGCCTTTGGAAAACAAAGGAGTCATTTTATTCCAAAAACGATAAAAATGGCATTTCCATCAAAATGCTATTGAAACTGCATTTAAAATGCTATTGAACAATACATTAATTTGTATTTTATCACTATTGGAAAACAAATTACGAATTAAACTGAGTTTGCAAAGCTTTTAATAAAAAATAAAATAAAATAAAAAATGCACAGGGCCAAAAGTGCCAATAACTGAAGAGACACTGTGTCCTGCACCATAATTTTGAGTCACTCTGACCCTGAAATACATTTCTTACCAAGGAACTAGCACTGAGATGAATGGGAAGGCAAATGGACACATTTTTTCTAAGAAGTACTTGATCTGACTTAACAGCAAACAATCCGTTTCTTAAAATCAGAGACACAGGATCGTATAAACATCCCTGACAGCCAGCTTCTTGCAAATGCAGCTTCTTTGTTCACACAAGGGGTCCTTCTGAAAGCACAAGCCCCTTATAATCAAACCTGTCCACGCTTGCTGTCTTGATGCATCTCTAATCTCACGGCTGATCCAGTGAAATCTGTATCTAATTGGAGAATGTATGCTTAGCATGCAGGCGTGAAATGAGTGCATAGGAGAGGGTGAGAGCTTACGAGCCGCAAACAAAACAAGCGCTGATTAAAACCACAAAACAATTTTGATCTCCGCTTCAGCTAATATGACTGAGCTAAAGCTACAAACACAGACAAGCACTCCACATTCGTATTACAGTTGTAATCTTTCAGACCAGCATGTTAAATCCAGTTGACCCCAGATCAGCTACTCTAGCCGTCCTGATTGTATTTCATCAGAGATCGATAACGGCTGTGTAGCACCTGATTGTGAATCGTCTGACATTTCGCTAGAGTTGGCCGGGATGCTGCTGAGCACATACCTGAGCAGTAATTTCCGCCGTAATTGTATTGTCACCTGGCTGTGCGGGATTCTGATCGATCAGACACGAGCCTTCGCCTTCTATTAGCTCATGCCCATCCAAACCGGGCCCGACCAGATCAGTGGAGCGTGTGCGCTCGTGGTTCATTACCCAAACCAATCTGTTGGTAATTAACTGACCTTCTCTTCCGGCGCAAGCACACAAACAGGACGGCCTGTGGTGATGCACACACACACACACACAAACACACACACACACACACACACACACACACACACACACACACACACACACACACACACACACACACACACACACACACACAGACATGCATCCATAGCACACAACAGTTCCTTTAGAAGAGCTTACTGAAATGAAAATTAGAGATTTGGGGATTTTAGTCCATGTCTATTAACTAACAAAGCACATGAATATTTACAAATATTAATTAAATATTTATATAAATAATATATTTTATTAATTATTTTTATATTACATAATATCTGTATATAACTGCATTTTTTATTTATAAATATTATATTCTGTTCTGTTCTGTTCTGGATGAAAAAAAAAAATATGATAAATCGGTCAAATTTGAAATACGCTATCAGTGAAATGTTTTGCGACAGTAAATATGTGTTTTTGAAAGAAGTCTCTTGTGCTCACCAAGGCTGCATTTAATCAAAAATACAGTTAAGTGTAAATATAGAAATATTATATATACATTATCATCTAATTTATGATATATATATATATATAATTTTTTTTTTGGAACAAATAAATCCAGGCTTGGTGAGCAGAAGAGAATTCTTTAAAAAACATAAAGAAATCTTATTGTTCAAAAACGTTTGACTGGTAGTGTATGCAAAATAGTTATAAAGTTTTATGTATGTATGAAGTTATACATACTTATACATAGATACATATACACACAAATACTAGTCTGAACCGGTGGGGATAAAAACATCATGCAAACCCGCTCTGACGTCCCGATCTGAATCAAATGATTTGCGATACGCGATCCGATTGGAGCGCTTCGAAACAGTGAATCATTTTGCGACGCAATGGTTTAACTGATTCGGAGTTTCAAAAAGCTCCGTTGTGTTCTTTGCTCACTTTCTCGATGTAATTTGTTGTTTGAATAACCGTGGACATTAAATCATTACAATTAATAGGCCTAACGTAGACTTACAATGTTTTTATTAAACTGAGATCACACTAAATACAATTTCCGTCGTATTAAAAATATTTCATAAAAATTTTCAAAAGCATCCCCCCCTCTGTTTTTTTTCACAAATCGCACCCTGTATATATATATATGTCTTACCACCATTAACATAAGCAAACAATAACAGACGCTGTGCACAAGTATGCACATAATACAAGCATATTCTATGCGCTCTGACATTATGCTTTCATAATGGCCCTCGGTGGGCCGGATCAATACCTGTGGCTCAGTCCCGGTTAATTGAGCTTATCTGCTCTACAGTGTGCTCATTGACAGAAATGTGATCCATGCACCAAGGAATAGCAGCCATTTCTTTGAAAGCAGCGAGGTCAGGCGGGTCTGCTGTGACTGGCCCACTCAAACTTTTCCCCAGGGCAAATATGAGTAACAGAGTTCTGTATGTACTATGATATCCATGAGATGTCTTTAGATTATGCTCCTACAACAGCAGGGTAATGTGAGAGCATGGAAGTTCATGGAGGCCAGACAAGCAGTGAGAGAGAGAAGCCAGGTGGTTGTAGTCATTGCTCTGGTTATACTTTAGTGATGTTCTTAGCTTTACAAGCTTTTTAAGGTGTACTTTTGAAACAGCAGCATGGTATTATAATGTTTTATATTTTCTTCAAGATTATAGTGTAATCTGTACATGGGTCAAAGACAAGATGTCCAATTTTGGTCTCTGCATCAAATTAAATGAGCAGTTTTGTTGCAAACAAGAGTCTTACCTGAAATGCAACAAAAGATATTACTGGACAACAGTTATGAGGTGAAATTGCACACTGTCTAGTAGGTACTACATTTGATGAGGAAGATACTTTGCAACTGTTACAAAGTCTGTTCTATATTGTATGAATGTGTGTGGTATTGAAATCTGGATGTAGTACATTCGCTATGTTGTCATTGTCACATAACAAACCAGCGTCAGTTGCGTCATTTTAATATTAGGTTACGTTTACACGACAGCGATGTAGTCAAAAATGGAAAAGTTTATCCCTTGCGTTTTTAAAAAGTTTCACGTACATATGACAATGTTTTCAAATCGATTCACGTTTATACACATCCGTGAAAACGGCCAAAAATGCTGTATTACGTATGCCAGGCCAGTAGGTGGCGCTGTCACCTTGTTAGTAAGCCGTACCTGTTGCAGTGTGTATATGATACATCTCCGCTGTTGGTTGTAATATTGGTGAAGTAAATCCACACTTTGCTGAAGAAGCGTTGGCAAACTCTTGAGCAGCAACAGCAGTACCATGTACTACGCCATTGTTGTGTATGTTTGTTCGCGCTTGCCTTTAAAATCAACACCTAACACGTACTATGCACGTGCATGACATCACCGTTTTCAAAGATTCCTGTTTTGGGTGTTTACACAGAAACGACAATGGTGTCATTTTTTAAAAACTTGCACTTTGAAACCCATTTTCAAAAATATGTTTTCAGTCCCCAAAATGCCGTTGTCGTGTAAACAAACAGGCAAAACGCATAAAAAGTTTACTGTTTTTTGCTGAAAACATTGACATGTAAATGGTCCCTTAGTCACAACTCTTCTCCCGCGGCCTCATGATAGTAAAGTCCCATCAGATGCACACTTTGGAATAGTAGGTAGGTCATCTGGTACTTTGCACCTACTGTTTTATGAATACTGTGAATGTGGACATACTATATACTATATATTAGGGAAGTATGCTTATTGGTATGCATGGTTTGTCTTTTGTAGTAAACCTTTTAAGCTTAATAATGTCATAAGGTTTTATGACAAAGGTATACATCAACACCACAAATTTGACAAGAATAAAACAAAACTCCCTTACTTATCAGATTTCTAAATTCTAATAAAATAGTCTAACAGTTACTACTTTCTGTGGTGATGGCAAAAGTACAAGAACTGTCGATCAGCACAGCTAACACCCTATATTTTTTACAGGATCCAAAAAACTCCTTTTTTGGTGTCCCGTTTTCATCTGTCATCTCGTCTGACATGATTCAGTGCAGCAGAACTAGCTACACACTAGTCATCATCTTCATTTTTCCATTTTTCTGATGGATGTCAAACAGTGTTAAGGTGCAACACTGCCACCTTCTATGCTGGAGTGTCAACCAGATTACAACCACAACAGTTACTACCACAGGATTATTTACATTACTGTGTATTATGTGTAGTATTAACATCAATATTTCATTTTTCATTCAATATCATGATTCTAATCACATTATGCCACACATAATTCATAATCATTTCAAAACTGCCATGGTAGCTTCGGCATCAGAGCTTTAAACAGATTCGAACCGACAACATTTTTGTGATTCATTAAACAAATCTGCTCATTTGTTCACAAACTGGACTCCATTAGCATGTTTGGATGCAAGTCTGTGCATCTAACAAAGACAATGGGATTATTTTGTGGTGTATGGACTTCTTATTAAATTCAATTCACACTGCAAGATGCAGCACAGGTAAAATGTGATTTTGCTGACTGAGGCCGATTAGCATTTAAATGCATTATTTGTGTCTGCCTGACTTGAAACTTTCCCAACACTGAATAGTTTCAATTTACCCTTACTAATTCCATTCCTTGCTATTTCAACTTATGTTCTACTCCACGGTTTCTTTTTCAATCTAATATTACTGCGTTACTGACAGTAGATGCACTACATTTTGTTCTATTTGTATGTATCTGCCATGCCAATGAAGCACACTAAACAGAAACTGAAAAGAGAGATCAAAAGAAAAAGAAAGTGAAATCAAACAGGTCATGTGACTCACCCTGGTCAAACTGCCGCTGCATGCTTTCCATCTCGGCCTTATTTCCACTCACCCTGTAGATCCCCTCTGTGCTCAACCCTGTAAGAGAGAGAGAGAGAGAGAGAGAGAGAGAGAGAGAGAGAGAGAGAGACAGAGAGAGTTGACATTAATTAATGAGTTTTGCACTCCATTCCTTTTACACAGTCTCAGAGTTTGATAAGAGCTAACAAAATGGTGTTATCTCCAGCTCAGAATGTACAATGCATTACACATATTTAATTTATATCTGAGGTTGCTAATTGTGCGACCACACTCCGACTGTCAGATCTTCACTGTTTGACTTATCAGTCGTACATGAAGAATGAGGGCTGCCACAGGCCGAGAGCAGCTTGCGTTTTGTGCCCCGCAGATGCAAGAGCCAGAGAACGGCTCGACTTGGCCCATCTCACCCAAGCAGAGAGAAAACAAGTACATCGATAAAGAGGAAGACAGAGCGAGAGGCAGAGAGACACTCACGGAAATGAGTCGGCACGTTGCCGAGGCAGACTGCATTGACTGCCTCACCTCTCCTGATCAATTATCCATAAAAGCTTTTCTGTGGAGCTGCAGGAAGGGAAATGTGTGTAGAGAGGAAGGGTGTGTTTATGGCGGAGTGTAATAACATGAGGGAAAAAAGAAAAGAAAAAAAGCGAGAAAAGGACTGTAAAACGTCTGAAAAGTTTCATAATGCGTTATAGATCTGCACTGATCATAAAACTCTACTTTTGATGTCTAAGAAATCCACAGGGTCGACCTGGTCTACCAATAATTTCAAACTTTCTTTTAAAAATAGGCTCAAATATGATATGAATATGAACAGCCTATTCAAAAACAAATTATTGTTTTGTGATGATAAAATTAACATTGTTAAAAATAAACCACAACACCACAAATGCCACTGTATTTTAATGCCAGACCTCAAGAGTGCTTTTTTTTTTCTATTAGTCTTCTGTTGTTAAATTATTTATTTAGAAATGTCAAAAATATTAATAATGAAAAAGTAATATGATAAAAAAATACAGATTTGTAATGTTTGAATGTGCTAGGAAAACTGTCACAATTCTCAAAATGAACTAATATACAGTTAAACACACAAGTACGCAGTGCCGGTCCTACATAATCAGTGATATAAGCGGCTGCATAGGGCCCCCGTGGCCACCAGGGGGCCCCGTGTCAGGAGTTCAGACAGCAATCACGGGAGTATGGCGAGATTATGGTGGAGATGGCAACAGCAGAGCTGAGCTGGAGCGTTCTCTGAAGCTTTACTTCCATAGGAATTAATTAAAAACATTCGTGGACACGCATTGTAAGTGTCTGACAAATCTTGTAGAATGCAATGCGCGCTCAGCACCTCCGGTCCCGATTGCGAAACCGAAAGTGAAACTAAAAAGGATGTGTGCGCGCATTCAAACGCAATTTCTATACCAGCAGTTTGAGAGCGGCTGCGGCTCCCTGATGCAAGCAAATTAGGCTCCATACAATATCTAGGCTGTAATTAATATGCACACCATAATAGGATGTGTAGTTATAACCATCTCCTAGCTCTGTATCATGCTTTAAGAAAATTATGGTTTCTGTTTGCGCTTTGATTTGAACATTGAGAGAGTAGCCTACTTTGATTATGGTTGCACTTAGATTAAGAAATAACTGTTCTTTTTATTATTATTATCATTATTATTATTATTTCTATGATCAATTTATGGAAAAAAGTTCAGATAGTAGGTCAAACAAGTACAATTCTATAGTTCTGAAGAGATTCATGAAATCATACAAAAGAGACGTCAGTCAGTTGAGCCTGTGGCAAAATATTTTACAGTGCTTGAGTACTGTCCGTTATTGCTATAATAATTCATTGTCAGAAAGCAGAACTGAGATGGCATTTATTGCAAGATTAGTTAAAACATTTCAAATGCACCTGCAGACTATTTTTCCAGGAAGGTTTTTATCATTGAAGATCTCTTAAAATAGTGTAAAAATCTTGTCTAGTCTAATTCTTGTGAAACCGGTCTCTTGTCTCGTCTCAGAATTTTGCCTTCACTTTGATGTTGCTTAAATCTGCTTCAACATGTGTTTACACTTATGTTTGATTATTTTTGCATTATAATCTGGCCTGTCATGCCAGCCCAGAAAATTAATTCTTCTATTGTTATTATGTTCTCTAATGTATTTTTCATAACCAGGTGTTTTTGCTTTAAGAATTAATCTCACTGAATTTTGTTACATTTCTCTTAAGCAATCATTAAACTCTTTAATTTAAAATTTTAAACTGTTTAGTTGTAAAAGTTTGCTTAAACGGGTTGTTGACATGACAGCATTTTCACTGTCACACAAGATAAAAAAATTATATTGTCATCATTTAAAATGTATTTGTCTTATATGGACCCATTGTTATAAAAACTTAGATTAAACAATAAAAAAAGCTTTATTATTAGATTTATTTAATTTTATTTAATTTTATTTTACATTTTTGAGCTAAATCTCAAAATTGTCCTATGGTTTGACTGTCTCAAGGATGTTCAATAAATTACAACTTATATAAATTAAAAAGAAAAGCATACAATTATTTTAATAATTGGCAATCATTTTTTCATCAATATATTTCTAAAAGCATATGAACTGTGATACATTATAATACATTATGTCACTGAAAACTATGTCCTGCGGTGTGACACCATATCCTGTTTTTAAACTCCACGGATAACTTTAATTAGTTGAAGGAATAGTGTTTTACGAAAAAAAAAAAAAAAAAAGAATTAACCTTTTTTTTACTGCATATTTGTCAACTAATATATTTTCCTATCTATATCTTGAAAGATAAATATATTGAGTAAAACAAATTAGTAAAACTTTACAATAAGGTGTCAGTGTAGGATGTGTACACTGGGATGGGATGCGGGTGGTTAGGTGAAACTGTAGGTATGGGGGCCCCTATTGAAAATCTGCTTAGGGCCCCCAAAACACTAGGACCGGCCCTGCAAGTACGTAACTAAACACACAAACAAGTAACTAAGAAAAGTCAATTAAATAAACTATTAAATAATTTAATTACTAACTACATAAGTGAATAACTATATAAGTAAAAAAGTATAGATATGTAAATTAATAACTAGGTTACGTAAATAACTAATTAACTGAAAAGAAGTGAAGTGAACAGACAGACAGACAGACAGAGAGATAGATATCATGAACTCACTATAAATTCACAATAATTTTTTTCTAGAAAATAATGTTATATGATGTAAACATTACTGATTAGCGTATAAGTTCTGTTTCCAAGTCTCTGTTCTGTTAGGTAGCACTGGTCAAATGCAAAAATTAACAATTTACAGAACCTTGCTTAACATAATAGAATGTTAAGTGGAAACAAGTTGAAGAATGTTCTAATTGAATGTTCTAATCAATTAGAAATAAGCTAACCAGTAACATTTACATCATAAACCATTATTTTCTAAAGAAAAAAAAAAAAAAAAAAAAGTTTATGAATCTGTGGTATATTACTATGGTATCTATTGATCTACAGTATCTATCTATCTGTCTGTCTGTCTGTCTGTCCACTGAATTACCCTAAATTTTAAATCATATACCAGACAAGAAAACACTACTATGTATTTCAAATTAGTTTTGATGCCCAGTTTATATGCAAGTTCTTCAAATGACCCTTAATGAACTTAATTCAGATGAGCTTTCCGACTAACAAATCGTACAAAAGGACTCAAGACTATCCATTCATAGCTTAAATTGAATCACAAACTAAAGATTCCTAAAGAAAACATTCAAACAGAACAGAAGCCACAGGAATGCATCAGAGAGAAAGAGAAACATCCTCTGAAGGACAGTCAAGGACAATACAAGGAAGCTGCCATATTTCCAGTTCATTATATAATTTCTCTCATGTCATTTCATGTCCATCACTCTCAATCTATTGGCCTTCAAAATGAACGTCCAGTCCATTAGCAGCGCCAAGAGAACGTCATGTTAAGACATTTCAAAAAAACACAGAGCACTTTGAGCCTCATGGGCTTCTCTAACTGAAACTCACCATGACCTTTTTGCTTAAAGCCCTCCTAATGCACAGATAACCCTGCAACATGTCCAAACAAACCCCTGCCACTTCCTGCCATCATCTTCAGCATATCCTCCGGGGCCAGTATCAGCCAATTCAGCATTTCTTCTCCTCCAACGGCTGTCATGTTCCCTCCTTCCCTGTCTCAATAACTAGGGCTGTTTCTATAGAGCTATTTCATTATCTGATTCATATTAAAAATAGGGTCTGATTGATGGGTAACAGTTGGTGGCCTGTGGGCTGAGACTATATACTGTATCTCCTGTTCCCATACTGTGTAGCACTGGACTGATTCTGGAACAGGTCCTGCTGCTATGAAAAGCAGTGAATAATGTGGAGTGTGTGACCCCTATGGCCCTAAAACAACCAACATTCATTTATCATACTATCCCGCTGCTACAGTGAGAAAAGGACTGACAGATAGAGAGTGACAGGAAAGAAAAGTTAAATGAGAGACAGGTTTACCTAGAAGAATGAACAGGAAATGAGAGGAACAATAGGGGAATGCAAGTATTTTCGGTACAGAGGGCATAACGGAAGGGACGGAAATGGATCCCTATAGAAACTACTGTATATAAATCTGTTTTTATTTCTGCCCCATCAAACACAAAAAGAAATAGAAGAAAATGACATGAACCCCTTCTCCAGAAATATAGCTAGTTTGCTCATAAACTGAATTTGTCGCCCAGCAACAAAACTTCTGTGTTTAAAAGACGTAATTTTGATTAATGTGATGGTTACTCAACAATGAATTGGGCCCTTACATACAAGTATAGTACACAAGGATATATGGGTGAATAAAGAATGACTAAATGTTTTGATGGTTTTTTGATTAAATTATTTAATGAATTAAGTGATTTAGACTAGATATGTGCTACATGCTCTACCATCCAAGGTTTTGGGTCAATAGAAATTGATAAAAATGATTAAAAATGATTAAACGATATTTTACTTAGCAAGGATACATTAAATTGAAAGGAAGTGACATTAAATACATTTGCAATGTTAAAAACTACACCTTTTCAAACAAATGCAGTTCTCTTGAACTTTCTATTTGTCGAATAACCTTGAAAAACCTTTTTAAACATTTATAATAAGAATACATGATTCTTGAGCAGCAAATCAGCATATTATAACGATTTCTGCAGGATCACGTGACACTGAAGATTGGAGTAAAGATGCCTAAAATTCAACTTTGCATCACAGGAATAAATTACGCTTTAAAATATATTACAATAGAAAACAGTTATTTTGAACTGAAATAAAATTTTACAATATTACTGTTTTTACAGTATTTATGCACAAATAAATACAGCCATGATCAGCTTAATGTTTAAAAAATAGCATACTGACTCAGAACTTTTGAACGGTAGAGTACTTTGAAAATTGCTTAGTCAACATTGGTTTGAAGTTTGAACAACTAAGTAAACCTTGCATAATTAGGCATGTTGCTTTAGACAAGTCCAGGCTCCCAAGGAATCTGCACTAGCAGACCTCCACAAAAAGCTCCAAACATCAATCACATAACACATCTGCACATACCTCGCCACTTGCTTTATTTAATTAATATTTACTTATTTGATTTTGCTTTCAGGTATAAAAGAGCTATACAAATAAAAAAACTAGATCTAAATAGCTGACCTTATAAACCGACTAGCCGTTTTCATATGACGAAAGTGACCAGTCCCTAATTTATACAGCTAGAGGTAAATTTAGCTTTTATGAGGCCCTGAGATACAGTGTTGCCATATGTACAATACTAAGCTGCTATGACTAAGCACATCTTAGCTGACATGTCAGACTGACATTTTTTCTACAAAAGCCTTTGTAAAAGCAATTTGGTGTAATTCTGATAAGGTTGTATTTTTTTGATGGGTAAGGCACTGTGAGTGAGTAAGTGAGCGAGTGAATGTGTATCCTCTAGTGTTCACGCTGAGGGTGCTATCAGCAAATCATGCTGTAAGCTGTTGTAGAATCCAGTTCCACCCACAGAGCAGAAAAAAAGAGCTGAGCCCAAAGATTGTTCACCATTTCTGCTATGTGATATCGATCTCAATGAGGGAGTTATCAGGCAGAAAATTACCGCAAGGGGTTTGGCAGCTTACACACATACACAACGAAACATAAAAGGTGGGAGAAGGGCGGGGGGAAGAGGAAATGGAAACGAGGGACAAAGATCAGGAGCTGAATTAAGAAAACTATTAATGACACAGCCAATGACTCCGCTCTGCCCCCTAGTGGTTCACACATTCAATCTAAAGGGTGGGGTTGAGCGCTATCTTAGGTATTTGACATGAATAGACTTCAGCTATGTTTGTAATGCATAAAAGCATATAGTTGATGCTTTATATAGGTATTGTACCAATTTCATGTTTTCTTTTATACTTATGTGTGTAATCGCAATCCAGTAGTGAGGATCCAGTCAAATCACTTGAGTGATAATCCAGAAGTGCACAAAGCAACGCAATTTTGAGATCCGGATCTGTGAACACGCCAACATTTGACTAACAGGGGCTCATTATACAGTAGGTTGCGCAGGGTTGACTTCATCTGAACTACAGATGGACAGATGCATCCCACAGGGAATACTGACATGTTCTCCAACACTCAGCATTACAGAAAACCCCAGCCGGAGCAAATGCACTCGCTCTCAGTTAATGAGCTTAATCCTTGGAAGCTAATGGCACTAATGCTACCGAGCCAAATCAAATCACACACTTAACAAGTGCACATACCTGCATTCATGCATTGCATTATCATAATGCTGAATATGAGAGGCTCTTATTTGCATGCTGAGCTCTGTGGGATTACTTAAAATGTTCAAATGATTATATAGGTTCGGAACAGTATATACCCTGTTGAGAAAAAAAATCTTAAACCAGCCTGAGGTAGTTAGCTGATCTCCCAACTTGGCCAGGTTGGTTAGGTTTAGAGGGATTTGTAACTTCTGAACTTCAGATACAATAAGCAAATCAACTTATGGTCGACACAGGTCTGAGTAGGATTTGAACTTCAGCCTCAAATGTCAGTTGCTTGCATGCGTTTTAAAGGGATAGTTTACCCCAAAATTTAATTTTGCTTACAATTTACTCACCCGCAGATCATCCAAGATATAGAGGAGTTTGTTTCTTCATCAGAACATTTTAGCATTACATCACTTGTTCACCAATGGATCATTTGCAGTGAATGGGTGCCGTCAGAATTAGGGTTGGGTATAGATTGGGTTTTTTACAATACCGGTGCCATTTCGATACTTTTAAAACGGTACCGGTGCCTAAACGGTGCCTGAACCGATACTTCAAAAAAATAAAAAATAAATAAGGAGCCATTAAAAAGTATGGATAAAATAAAAGAACATTCAAATTTTTTTTTTAAAAATCCATAGAATTCACACATTTCTTGGATGCTCTCATTTCCCAAGTTGTGCTTCCCTTACTCTAAGGCTAATAAATGTTCACAATCTGGGTCATTATTTAATACAAAACCACACATAATGTTTCTACTGTATCTCTGTCAGTTTAGTTAAAATGAGTGCTGTCTGTCACTGTCTTTAATCAGTTCTGTGAATGACTGTATGGTCATTCTTCATAAAGTAGCAAAAATGTCGTTTGTAAAGTACAGTACTGTGCAAAAATCTTAGGCACATTAGTATTTTCACCCCAAAAAAGGGTTTTAAGCCAGTTATTTATATTTTGCTGTAGTGTGTCAGTATGAAATATTAGTTTACATTTCCAAACATTCATTTTGCCATTAATTTTAATAATAATCTAGTGAGATTTTTGAATGCACAAGAAGTCTGACAACAGCCAGTGCTCCACATGGAGATCTGATCTTACCATCATCGAATCTGTCTGTGATTACATGAAGAAACAGATGAAACTGAGACAAACTAAATGTCTCTACAGGAAACAGACACACTACAGCAAAAGATATAAATAACTGGCCGAACACCATTCTTTGGGGTGAAAATACTAATGTGCCTACGACTTTAGCACAGTAGTGTCTGTATAAAGTAAGTATAATTAAATTAAGTATATTTATATAAGTATAATTAAAGTATGCGTTCATGTCTTAAGGGCTAGATTTTCGCTGGAGGAAACAGCTGCGGTGTGATGAGCGGGGAACGGAGCGAAAACTTTACAGTAGATGGGAAACAGATTGCTCCCTTGTGACTTTCTGTAAACTGTATTTATGACACAGAAACACACAGATACAGATATTCTAACAATCAAGAATCCAATTCCAATTTGAGTCCGCTCGCGCTGCTCCGCCGCGGTCTGCGGATTGAAGAGCACACCGAAAGATGGGGAGGAGACCGGTCTGCCCCCATTTTCATATGAAATTTAAGGGGACTGACTCTGAGGCGATCGCAATTTTGTGTGCAGTTTATGGAGCTATAGTTTTAAAAAAAAAACTATATAAATACTCTTCAGTTTCTTGCACAGACTGATCGTTTTGTGTCTTTACACATCAATGTATCATCACGAGCCGGAGGGTTTAATTTAGATTTTTCTGTGCATGTTTTTTTTCTCTCACAGATTATGTGACCATTGACAAGCATTGTACTGCTGAGAGACTGCAACACCTGAATCTAAAAAATCATTTGTGTTCTACTGAAGAAACAAAGTCACCTATATCTTGGATGCCCTGGTGGTAAGCAGATAAACATCAAATTTTCATTTTTGGGTGAACTATCCCTTTAAGAGCAGAGGAGTGAAGGAGTAAATGGTCATGGCATCAGTGTATGTAGTATTTAATGGGATTCAAACCAGCATCAAATGGCATGTGAGGCGGGCACACTAACAAGAAAGTTGTTACCATTACTACAAGCAGGTAGCCAATATTATAATATTTAATTGTATCCATCCACCATATACAGTACTGTACACAAAATATATGTACTCAACAGTCTTTTGAGTTTGAAAACAGTTCACCAGCTTTGGAAAACACTGCCATTTAAAAAAAAGATCTTCGCACTACAGACTTCTTGTCACATACTGTTTGATTTCAACTTCAATACTTCACTCCAAAGTAACAATACAAATGTCAGAATTTTAGCTATGTGCTGCTTACCTGTAGCCTCAATGTAACGGATGCACTTTTCGATGAAGAGTGGAATGGGCCGCTCTGGTGTGACCACGTTGGCCAAGGGAACACCGAAGTAGTTACTTTCCAGAGGTTTGGACAACGATGACTGACGAGCCTTTTGCCGCGTTTTCTGCTAGACAGAAGGCGAAGACATTATTTGCTGTTATTATTATTTACAATAACAATAGCTAAGTTTGAGCCACAATTAAGCACATACAATATCTCAACAGGTTTAATATAAAATACATCAACAGGTTTTGACAAACAATAATTATAATATTATAATTATATGTATTTTAACACCTTATCATGTCAAATGTTACTGGAACATAATTAAATGCAGTGATTCTTTAGGGAACTGAATGCATAAATCCACTGAAATCCCCTTCATATCAGTTGATTAAAAAATAAATAAATTCTAAGACAAGGTTTAATATAATTTCTAGACACTTAGATTTATATTTTGCATCTTATGCAATGAAATTAATATTTTAAAAAGTGTCATATCAGAGTCCAAATACTGTGCATCAGACCACCCTAAAGGTGGTCAAATCATTCACATTATTCCAGCAATTTGACAGTTTATAAAAGGTACACTGGGTTTGACTTTTGCGTTTAGAGTTCTTCAGGAGAATATACTGCTCAGACCTCCCTCCCCACCTCCTGCCTTCCCATAATGCTCTGCAGCGGGCATCACGGTTCATTGGCTAGTATGTCTGCAGTACTGTCAAACGAGAAAAAGCTATGACGCTTATTAGGCCAGAATCTGTCTGCTCTATAGCTAGAAGGCAAGCCGGCTTCCTGGTACATCTGCAGGTCAAAGCTCTGCTTTTCACACATTCAGGAACCATGCCACCTTTGCCTCCCTTTTTCTATCTCTCTCTCTCTTTTTGCTTCTCCTTACATTTATTTTCAGATTTTACCTAAATCCCCACTGGCTTCTCTCAATAGACGTTTACATAATTACCTCCCTCCCCTCTCCGAACTCTCGGTAAAGAATCTGTGCTCCAATTACAGTTCACAGGGAGTATTACTGGAATGGCAATGTTATGCAAATGTAATGCATTCACCCTGCAATGCAGGTCACACAGCAACCCAGACCAAGGTGCACAAAGAAAACCAGCTACATCATGTTTATAACTGCTACTCCACCCATTTGCAACTTCAGACATGACAAGATACTCTAGTGTTACAGTGCAATGTTTTGTTGTGTTATGCCTCACTAACCTCACAATCTATGCACAAAATATTTGCAAGCGGTGGAAAACTTTACATTGAAACCAGTCCCCTGGTATCTCCACCATGCAACCATTCACTTGCCAGTTGCTGGTGCAAAGTTAAAGGGGGCATTAGAAAGGAACTAGGTGACGGTGGAATTTAAAACATTCCACTTGTTGGGTGAGGAGATTTTAAAAGGCTGAGTGAACATTTCCGGCTTTGCTGTCCAACATACTGAGAAAGAGAGAGAGCACAGATGGGATAGTACAGAGAAACAGGAAAGGCTTATTTGAACTCCTTTAACATCAGAAGGGGACAGACTTTGTTGAACAGAGCTTAAACCAGTATAGACCCCTGGGGCTAATGGGCTGCTGTGCTTTTTTATGGGTTGCTTTATGGATCAGTCCCATAAGGCAATTGATGCAAGCAAGGTGATTTAACCCAATGGCCTCATTCTAACCCCACTGAAGTAATAAAGACACTGCTGTGCAATGAGAAGGACTGGTGGCTCAATCCTTTCATATGCCCTCAGGCTGTCACATGCTCTATGAGAACAGCAGTGACTGAAATTTCTGCTTGTGTGAATACAGTGTTTTATGGGAGTGATGGCTATAATAGTACTCCCAGCTAAAAATAATTTAGATTTTACAACTATTAAGCAAAAAACAGACAACTGCAAGTGAACAGCACCCAACTGCCTTGCAAAAGATTCAGACTTAAAAGATAATTTGTTTTGTCTGACTTAAACACTTTTAAAGATGGACATACACCACAGCATAACCAAAAATCAACCCTGATCAAAGTTTGGCACACAGGCATTCAGATAAACTAGAGGATTAAAGTCTGTGCATCCATGACACACACACACACACACACAAACAAACACACACACACACACACACACACACACAAACAAAAAAGTGGATCGACTTTCTGAAGATTAAGTAAAACAGCCTATCAGGCTACTGCTCCAAAACTGTAATTTACATTTAGAGAATGGGTCAAAGACTTCCCCTAATCCTGGATGAAGCTAAGTGCAAGAAAAAGACAAGGGCATGCCACCATTCCTCTACATTTGTCTTTTGACAGACCTAAAAGAGTCTGTCAAACACTGATAATATCTGTCAACACTGACAATACACAGATGTGAACAGCCAAATTTAAAACAAATACACAAGTGTAGTCTAATACAAAAACAGCATTAATTGCAAACTTCAGAATCATAAATCAATAAAAATGAAATAAATTATGGCCATCTTAAAGAAAATTAGCCCGTATAAATGTGATCTGAAGTAAAATGAATATATGTAACAAAAGAACACCACAAAATTTACCTTGGTATTTCTTCTCAGACTTCTCAAGATATTCCTCCTCTTTGGGTCCTCGCCTTCTTCATTCAAGGAAATGTCCCCTTTCTGTGCAGCAAGCTCATCCTCTTTAGTCTTGGAGAGACCTCCAAGTTCATCATCACTGCCAATGAAGCTTGTGCGGTAGCTGCTGAACTTTCCAAGACGTTTGGAGCGATCACGATACAGCCGAGGCTTCACTCCAAGAGCAGATAGTTTCCGTCTACGTTCCAATGAACTGCTATCAGCCTCACTGTCTGACCCATTTCCTGCACCATTAGAATGGCTCTTGTTTGCATTGCGAATAGTGATGATCTTGCCCTGTGTGCTGTCATGTGGTACAGAATAAATATTTTCCTCCTCTGTGGGACGGGGCTTTGCTACTGCATCCATGGGCTCAGCATAGTCAGATGGATCATAACCACCTTCAGTTGCTGGTGGCCAGGTGACTGACGGTAATGAGCGCCTGTTAGGTCCATGTAGGCTCAGGTCCATGTATGAACTGATGTTTGAGGGTTTGGGAATGTCAAAGGTGACATTGGGCTTTGGTCGCACCTGAGGTGGGACTTTATTGTTAAGCTTGTTTTCAAAAGTTGTCATGTCAGAAATGAGCGGGAAGGCATCACCCTCCATATCTGGGAGCTTGAAACCTCCACCATGGGCCAAAGTGCCATCTTCCCTTAGGGTGGGATAAGGTGGGGAGGGCTCGATGTCATCCTCTGAGTCCAGCAATGTGATGCTTGGGGAGCCACATCGAGGTGAAGAAACATTTTCATTAGTGACATTGTCTGCAACATTGTCATACATATATGTTGCCTCTACAATGGTTTTCTTCTCCACTACCTCCTTAAAGAATGGCTGGAAGTGGTCTATCCGATGCAAGCCTCCCACCACCCCACCAGGTCCACAAATTACTGAGTTGAAACGGGCGTCAATTTCATGGGCCAGTTCCTCCCCTTGGCCAAGCTGCTCCCGGACTGCCTCAGAGTCTGCAAGTTCTGATTGAGTCTCTCCAACAGCAAGCAACTGCACTGGAATAATATCTTGGACCTCACAAAGGAAGGCACAAAGGGTTTCCATGGAAGCCTTCCGTTTGGCTGAGTACACTGCTATGTAACCATGCACTAATCTGCTTTTACGTAAGGAAAAAGATGAGTGGTAAGATAGAACAGCAAGATCAATGCTTTGCCTTTGGCCACCAATAGATAAATCCAACAAAACTGATGTTCCACTGGACAGACTGGAAGAGGGCCGACAGTGCTGGGGCAGCAAGAATGGTGAAAGAAGCTGGTCAACATCATAAGTATCTCCACACATGAGACACATTACGATTCGCAAGTCACCCTCTGTGCTCTGCTGAGAGTCTCTGTAACCTGCAAATGCAGGCAGCGAAGGTGGGGGGCTACTGCCAAGACTAACTGAGGGTCTTCGTGTGTCTAACAGACCTTTGAGTATCTGGTTTAAATGTTTTTCATTTATATTGCGACCATAGCCCACACCTGGAGAAGCAGGCTCTAAATAACTGCACTGAAATTTGCCAGCCACTTGTTGACCTTGTTGGATCAGGCTTTGTGCCGTTTCACCTCCAATGTCAGAAATTGAACCAACACCTCTTTTGGTGACCAATAGAAGAGACAAGGGAAACTGAACTAGATTGGTATCCCTTCGACCTATGGTTGACTCTCGTAATTTCTCAATACTATCAACAACATAGGATAAGGATTCCTTTGAGTTGTAGAGGCAGAGGCAACCGTGTGGGGCAAAAGTGGGGGTATGGAAGGAGTTCACTGGAAGGCGTACATTTCCCTCTATAGGTCGAAGAGCCAGTTCATAATTCCTTCCATCTAGCACGTACCGTTCATCATTGGTGCACAGGGCTCTGATCTCATTAGCTAACTCTCTTGCAAGTCCATCTTTGCCAAGGATTACAAGATTAATTCTGTCTACCTTTCCCTCACCAAATTGTGATTTTGAGCTCCCATCAAAGCAATATCGAGTGGGAAAACGAAGAGCTAAGAGTTGCTCAATTTTGCCATCCACACAATGAGGACTGCTAGGACAGGTTTCCTTAGTAGGGTGGTAGACAAAATGGATATGCTTGAGCACTAGGGCATCTCTCTCAGCTTGAAGCTTTTGCAGGGCCTTGAACCTCTGCTCCTCTCCAAGAACCTCCTGGATAGCACCCATTTTTTCTTTACTGGGCTTAGCATCAACTTCAAGCTCATAGAACAACTCCGAGTACTCCAGTAAAAGTTCTTGGAAGTCCTCCTTGGCTTGGTCAATAATAATCTTCTGGTATTTGTTATAGATATCAAGGTACTCAGGCTCCTCCAGCCACTGATAGAACTCCTCATTCATGATGAAACTACGAGCTTCCTCCCAGGGTTTGCCAGGAGTAACAAACGGAGAAGATGCAAGTTTCTCTTTGAACTCCCATTGCATTTCTGCCCGCTTTCGCTCATTGCGCAGATGTTCTAAGTGAGCCTCATAGATTTGCTCTGCTGCAGGGGTTTCCAAAAGATCCTGGGGAATGCGTTCATCCTCCATGTTGTCAATGTGTGGTGTAGTTTCCCAAGGTGTGTCATCCAGCACTACAAACCAGTGGGAGAATTCCCGCTTAGTCTCGAGAACTTTCTGTACTCCTGACCAGCTCAGGTGATCAACCTCGTCCAGGTCTGGAACCAAGGAATTGAGAGCCTGTGGGAGTGTGCTGAGATAGATTTTACGCCGCTTTTCTATATGCTCTTGCTTGAGTCTGTGCACATGCTGCTGGAATAGTTTCTTGGCCTTGGAAGTACCCTCGAGGAAGACATACTCTTTGTATTCAGGGGATGTCTGCATTCTGCGGTTGATGTTGGGCCATGTTTCATTATGGTTTTTCACAATGCGGTTTACCAGCCACTCGTAGCGGTCCTTAGAGGATGCTATCTGCTGACTCTGCTGCTTGAGCGCTTCAAAGTATGGAATGATCTTGGGCTTTCCTCTACTCTTATCTATCAACTGCACCAAGGTAAGAAAGGCAAGGTCAACATTAACGTTAGAGCGTGCTGAGGTTTCAACAACCTGCAAATTCTTCTTGGCCAAGGCAAAGGTGTGAGAGTCTTTGATGTACCGTTCAACTCCTTCATCACACTTGGTCAGCACAAGTACAACTGGCTTCTTGGTTTTAGCTAGCTGGTTATAGAGATTGGTGACAAACTTGATCTGGTCATCAAAATTTCGGTTCATTCCCCTGCTCACATCTACACAGAGTAAGAATCCATCCACTAAAAGCTTGCCTTCAGGCATTTGCTTCTGCTCAAAGTCTTGCTCTAGTCCTAGCTGATCTGTGCAGAAATACATAAGCTTCTCAGCAGAGGCTAGTTTGGTGGAAGCTGCCCGCTTGATATAGGGCTGTAAGGCAGTACTTCGATGTGGCTGAAACGTTTGGTCATCAATGAACTCGGTCTGTTCCACCACATGCATTCGGCACTCAGCACCCTCCTCCAACATTCGTACCGCCTCACCCCAAAACAGGAAGTGGTCATTGTTTACCACTCTACCACCAAAGTCACTTGTGCTTAAAACAGATGTGTGGTCCAAATAAAAATCATCAGCACTGGGGCGAACAAAGCGATTACAAAGGCAGGACTTTCCTATCCCACACTGCCCCTTTTCCTTTTCAGTCCCGGACAAACCTACCACAACAAGATTGTAGGTTGGTGCCCGGGCATCTTGTTTTTTTGCCATCATCATCGTATGACAGCACTCATTTTGCCATTCCCAGAAGCTCTAGTTTGAAAGCTGCTGGGCTGATGTTCCATCCAAATTCTTTCAGGCTTGGCAAATTATTTATTTCTAAAATTCCTGAAAGTTACTTTAGGGTTTTTTTTCTTCTTTTTTCCATGCAGGGCCAGTATGTCCAATCCCTTTAATGATCAAATTTTAAATCCACAGTCATTTGGCCATTCACAACTCTGGCAGATGTTTAGAAGGGGAAGAAGGGAATGGGTTTGAGGGTGGGGGAGAGGAGTCCGTGTGGACTTAGACGGGTGTGCGGCAGGTGGTATTATTCCAGCCCATCTCCTTTCTTTAGGGGCACTCTTACACAGAAATAGTGTAGTTTTCAGGTTCGCCCAACCTGGACCTCACCCTGCAAGAAATAAAAGAGACATTGCAATTAGAAAGTTATTACAAAATAGATACAAAGATACATTATAATAATTTATCCATCACATTTTTATTTATTAAGTATCTAAGACTACTTAGAGGACAAATAATTGTTTAAATTTGACCAAATATGACTATAAGCTATAAGCTCACATCCAGATGAATGATTTTATATTGGTTGTAAAAATTAACCGCAGTACAGTAAGGGCTAAGTCACAAGGAATTGGATTATTTTGGCACCACCAGTCCCTGTTTTATTTCATCAGTTGCCCAGGGTTGTTTATGCATAACCTAAAGGTATCAATACCAAGGTATAAGAGGCTGGTATCATACCAAAGCCAAAATTTTTAAATGGATTCAGGCCTACAAGGCATCATATTCTGATCCCCAAACACACACAAACATATACACACAGATGAAAGCTGTGATAAGTGCTCCAGAGATACAGTTTTAATTGGGCAACCAGGGAAACCCAAAACGGCCCTTAATAGGAAGCACTGCACATTGGCTGCTTTCCACAGTCTCAAAAATCATTTTCAAAAGGTTTTTGCTATAACAAAAATTTACAACTCCATTAACATTTCAAACAGAGTGATACTGTGAATCAAATTCAGAAACAAATTCATAACAGGAAATGTATGATGTATAAATTGAGTGATGAAAGCATCTGGATACAAAAACAAAATTAATTTAAGGCCTGTGGAAATCTACAAAAAGAACAGAACCCTCTAGACAATATATGACAAAGGCTCAGAGGAGCTCTTTCACTGTTCTTGAAATCCTGAGACCCAATAGCCTGCCAAATGCAGAAAAAGTTGCCGCTATACTTACAGAATACAGTGAAAAGGTTAAGGAGTATCCTTATATTTTTGATATCTATTCTGCTATTTGTTTTGGAAAGAAATTACAATCACTATTTATTAGGGGTGTGAAAAAATATTGATACATGTGAGTATCGCAATATTTTGTTTGGCGATACTGTATAGATTCTCAAAAACAGATTATTGATATAAAAAAAAAAAAATAATAATAAAAAACATACAAGATTCATGCGTAGCAGTTGTTTCGTTTTAGGTTAATATCCCGACCTGCTAGACAGCAGTCTTCATCTCTGAACTTAAACAGTGGCAGAAAATACTAGCATTAGGGCACGCCACTATTGTTAGCGTTAATATAGTTTGCTGCCAGTAATGGAGGATGAAAGAACTGTTCCAGTTGCTGTTTCGGTGTACAAAGCTGAAGTATGGCGTCATTTGGGCTTTTGTGGTAACGTCCGCCCCGGGACCGCGGCGCGGATAGCACCTCGGTTTCACCACTTGTCATGTCCCGTGTAAAGAGCCTTTGCGTGAGGCACGCAGCTGCAGCTTTCTCTCGTGGTGGTGGCGTTTGTGCAATTGGGGTGGTGCTCGCGTTATGGTCTCTGTGATTCCACGCAGAACATAAATACAAACTGACCACCCTGTGAAATCCAAGTTGAAAGGTTCTAAGAATGTTTAATATCTGTATTTATTTGATTGTTTTACAATTGTTTTGTTCTCTTTAGGAATCCTGCAAGAACTTTATTTTCCATTGATATTAAGCAGATGTAATTTTTTCTAGATCAAAATGTTATGACATTGTATGTCACAATTGTAAACTTAAACTGTGAACCTTTAAAGCAGGGTCTAAAAATATATGGTCTTTTATAAAATACATTTTATACATATACATTTAACTAAAGAATCCAGCAAGCACTTGAATTTTTCCCCCTTTACTCATACTGCACAAAAAGTGGTTCAATAACATTGAATGCTACAGGGACTGATTATTGCAAATGCAGATCCCAGTGTGTTCTGGTTAAAAAAAAAATATTTATTTTTTGCTAAGGTTTGCATATGGTGGTGTGTTCTTAATGACAGCTTTCCTAAAAAAAAATATATCCTATTCCTAAAATAAAATAAAAAATCAAATTTATCAAAATGTATCGCAATATATCGTATCGCATGATTCTTGCCAATGCAAAGCCCTACTATTTATACATTTATATTTTATTTTTGTTGTTTCTTTTAATATATAGGCACTAGCCTATGCTAAGGACAGGCAATACAGAAGCCACAGAATTCCGTCTGCCTAATCAACAGCAGCACCTTGGAAGCAAGACTAGGTAAATGTGCTGACAACAGCTCTCAAGGCACTACATCTAGCAATCACAAGCGACACATGATTGTAGATGTCACTGTCATGGTCTGGGCCAAATGTAATGATTCTGCTGTGGCAAATTTGTTTTAACATTCTATTTGAATTTCTGACACTTAATATCTGAGCAGAAAAAGGTATTAAAGTTTGCGCCTGGTATTCCAGTCAATGTTAGATCAGTGATAAGACCAGTGCTCGTTTAACTCTATCAAAAACAGATTTGGCTACAGTACGATTAGCCAGCAATCATTGGACACTTGCAATATAGCAAACACAAAAGTGAGGTATAATGGTTTAGCTAGAAAAAAAGCCTGAAATGTTAAGAATTAATTTGTTCTTCTACTCCCCCACTATAGTTAAAACAAAGTGGAGAGCAATGCAATGCTGTGGGTGTGGCAGCATTATGTTTGTTTAACCATTGACCAGCTCCCCCTAACATAACTCGGAAACATCTTCTCCATTTTGTGTGTTAAATACTACACCTGCACTGCTCAAGAACTTACTAAAATCATATATGAAATGTAACCTGGATATATTTTTATTGCATTCATCCAATAAGACTTCAAATTAACATTTTTTTTTTCTCTTGTGGCCCTCAGATGTGGTTATCAGACATTAAGCTATGAAGGAGTAATTATATCATTCATGCTGATAGGGGGCAGGTAATTATGTAATTATGCTCAAGAACAGGTTGCTGTAAGTTCCACCCATGGTAATGCTTTCAATATTAAATTCCAAGATGTTACAATGAGGAAGAAATTATGTGAGAATGCATTCTGTGGCTTGAAAATTCATTTTAGCAGAGAAACACTTGAGAGCTCTCAAGGAAAAAGAAATCATTAACAAATAACCATGACAGCTGCCTGGCTTCAGATCAGCTATGACCCACGTGTCGCACACATACACGCACAACCAGGTGGTGACTCCACCTTTTGGGACTAAATGAAAAAAAGAAAGAAAAAAAAATCAGTGCACATATTTTGTTGGGTCACCAACATGACAAGTGGCGCAATGCTTGCTGGTTCATGACCAATTGTGAAAGTCATTAGTCTAATTAAGGAAGTGCTCATTATTCTTTAGCTCATCATGACCTAGCTCTCTGAAACTCACACGTTGCCGCCAGCGCAAGAGCCACATCTGCTTGATCTGTCCCAGCTGTGTAATTCCATGTATTGCTGTCTCTTTCCATGTTCAGCATGCTATCAGTGCTATAAAATGAAATGAAATTTACAACAGCTTAAGATGAGAGCCAAATCAGTCTGTTTTTCCCCTGAAGAACTAATGCAGCAACAAACAAATCATAGACATCACAAACATGCGAACAGATGGCTAGTATAGTTGATACAAAATTAACTAATAAAAATTAAAGCACTTCAATCAGACATTCAAGCTCTAAATAACTGTTCATGTCCATCTGCAATTCTAAACACTTCTTGTCAAATGACTGCTCAGATTCATAAATTTGACAAATATAATTTGAAATAGAAATGAAACACTTTTCTGATAGACCAAATGAAAATGTCCATATGCAAATTGCATTACACTACTGGCTACTTGCATGTTCAAGTAAGACAAGGTCCCGTCTCAAATGCCAACCTAAAACCTTGCAATCCTCCTTTGTCCACTATAAAGTCTGGATCTGTATGAATTAAAAAAAAAGTGGGCATTGAGGGTGCATAGTAGATGAGGGGGCCTTCTGACACCAAAAATAATGGGACGACATACAATCTTGAAAGAAAAAAAAAATGGGACCACTGCTAAGGTATCATCCAACAGATGGCAAAAGCAAGATGTTCCAGCATCCACCACTCAGAAGTGAGATACAACCACACCCATGACCATGTTTGTTTAAGACATGATACAGTCCATCAAGCCAAAGCAAGGCTAGCATGTAGCCTGCAGGCTTGAAGACTTCATCCTACCCTTTGTGTCAGAACACAGTCAATAATAGATGAGGATATGCCTGGACTTGCCCTCATACATGGCCCACTTGCCTACATAATGAGTAGAGGAATGAAAGAGAGTGCATGGGTGTAAGAAAGATCATCTAAGAGATGGATGCCAGCTAAACCTAAAACAGCATGTAGTGGCCAAAAGAGCATGAAGTTCACACTTGCTTGTAGCGGTGGGTTCCAGTTAACTCAGGGAGAGGGTTCAATAATAAGTGATCAGAGCATTCCAACGCTTCATTAAAGGACAGTTTAGTCTTTTAAGGGACTATCAAGATTTAAACAAGCATTCTCAGCTTTAGGCTACTGTTAAAAATAGGTACCATTCCACCAGCCTTAGGCCTGACCGGCATATAAGCTAAGAATACTGTTAAAATTGCAGGAGCCAAGCTGATCAGAGAAAGGAATCCATACACTAAAGTCTGAGTGATGTGCAGTGTTAAGCTCTGCAGGACTGCTTTTTAAAAGGTTATGGCTGCATCAGATAAGGACACTGTGTTTACATTTATACAGTATGCCTTTTTGTTTTTGAGTGCTAGCAAAGCCCCTGACCTTTAGATAAGCAAGACTAGGAAGACAATGAAAATACAGGTTAGAATGTTGGATGAAGCCAGAAACATCTCTTAAGCTACGCACTGACTTTCTCATCAAGTGTTAAAAAAGTTGACGGTTACATTTTTTAAGACATCATATATAAGTTGATCTGAAAAATGCCCATTGTTGGCTGACTGTTTAAGTCCCATCAACTTCCAGTAATGAACAACTCCATAGCCAACACAATCAAACTAGAGAACAACCATACAGCCCCCTCTGAATGGGTCTTAGGACAGTAAAATGCAGCAGACAAAAGCCATTTTAAAGACTATAATTAATACCAACAGAAATGAAAACTACAATTTGTTTTCAGTCAAACTACTGTGAAAAAGCCTGTCTAAACAGACAGTCACAAGCTGTAAACATCCACTTACACTCTCGCAGATCAATCTGTCTTTTATATTCCCTTCAAAAGAAGCAGAGATTGAAAATGTCGCAGAACATCAGTAAATCAGAGATGTGTATTGTTTGAGTCCTAAAGACGTTATTGTTGAGAGAGTATTACCATGTGACAATGTGCTGGTGCAAGTATTATTCCTAATGACAAGCTTCAGCACTAAAATTATGAGGAGTGATATTTGTCCAACCATCAGCATTATATAAAAAAGAATTCCACTCCTCTAGTGTGTTATCTTTACTGGAGCCGAAGTCCAAGCGGCTTAGAAAATGAGAGGCCATACATACGGTGTCCCACAGGGCCGATGCTTAGGTCCCTTCCATTTCCGGCCTGTCCTCATCAATGCCACATTTCATAAAAAAATTATAGGTGACAGAGCTAGCGATGATGACAAAGCAAGGCACGATCGGAATAAACACAGTTTAGTTTGACGGATGCTACTCGCAAACCCATTCCTCCAACCAAATCAGCACTAATATGGTCGTAAGAGCATATAGTCTACTCATCCATTTCCCCCCACTCCTGATCCCTTTCCCAGTCTCTCTCGAGACCTGGACTCCATTAGAGCACTGCCTGAGGCACCGAGGAACAGATCCTTTGCACGGACAACACTTCCTGTATGGGGAGATAGTCTAATGCTGCAGTGGAGAGAGCAAGAAAGAGAGAGTCGTACAGGGATGGGAAAATTAACAAAGGGGAATGAAGATGTATAAAATATTCAGCTAGAATGGCCAGGGAGGGGAGAGACCATATTCTCTGTATTCGGAACTGAGAGGCTAGAGTAAATGTGTTGCTCTGCTGCTCTAAAATGGGTAATCCAATAGGGATAAAATGTGCACTGACCAAGATGTCAAAAAAACAAAACAATAAAAAAAAACCTTCTGTTACATATAAATCCCCTCAAAAGTGAATGTACAGTACTAGCTTCAATCACATACACAGGGCATTACTTACACTGATACACCCAACGAACAATTTCATATTTGATCATAGTAAGAATGTTTAAACCGGGGTGCCCAATACTGCTCCTGAAGGGCTACCATCCTGGAGAGTTTAATTATAACACCAACTAAAACACTCCCGAACCAGCTAATCAAGGTCTTCAGGATTTCTTGAAAAGAATAGCCAAGTGTGTTGGAAGAGGGTTGGAAATGAAGTCTGCAGGAAGGTAGCCCTCCAAAAAGCAGGGTTGGCTACTCCTGGTAAATACCAAGAAATTTCCAACTTAGATGCTCCTAAGCACTGCACATTTTGGATGTTTCCAGTAGTGGACACACCCGATTTGAAAACCCTTTGGCTATACTGTCCCAGCTTGGTTGATTAATGAAAGTGGCAGTTCACCCTTGCATCTGTACTTGTCATGTTGACCACTACTGTAGTAAAAAAAAAAAAAAAATGCAGAAAAACCCATGACTCAAAGATCACCATAAACTGCAAGGCCACTACTCCGAGATTATAATCTCACCATGGCCAGCAATGGTTTGCATGCAAAGTACAACGGATTACTCTGGATTAACATGGCACTCTCTGCTTCTTCATATTTCCAGGATGGCTGGCTCTTCAGGCATGATATAATGCAGTTAACCACACACGCATACACACACAAAAAAGAGACCATTGCAACCATAAAGCCCCTGACCTAGATCCTTACACACTGCCCGATTTCGCTGTTAAAATCCGTTATTGACTTGTTTAACCACTGCAAATATCATCCTCCTCTGCGTCACTTTAAAAACGACCTTTTGGTTGCAGAGTTTAGCTTCCTCATGCTAGAAGCTACTGTTGCCCAGGGCAAGGAGAGGATTTCTCAGTGAAGCCAGATTTTGATCATGACCGATCTGCTGGACAGCTTTCTCCTTTGCTCTCGACACACACACACACACTTTTCACAGCCTGAAACTTGGAACGGCGGTCTTGTTTAGTAAATAGGGAGAAGGAAAAGAGAGGGTGTGTGTCATAAATGGAGGACTGAAGAGAAAAAGGAAAACAAAACAGAAAAAATTATCTGTTTAGAGGAAAAAGTGTAGGGCGACTAGCAATAGTTAAGGTTAGCTGCTGTAACTCACTTCTAACACCATGACTCTCACAATAAAGACTCTAAATATTTCTCATCAGGGAGCCATGCGTGATGACAGCTATTAATTGCTCACACCAGCAGGCATGGTGGCAGGTCTGACAGTGATAGGGGCTCCCTCTTTTCAGCCACACACCAACACAGCAGCCCACGCCAAACATCACAATCCAAACAACTGCACAGCCTTTGCAAAGACAGATGACCTTCATTCAACTCTACTCTTCTGGAGTTACTCTTCTCAACATGTGCCTACTCTTCCTACCTTAGGACCGTTGACACGAGGCCAAAAAACTCTGGCAAGACCACAGCTGTAGCAGGTGTATAGAATGGAGAATGTCGTTTGGGGGCTGCTTCTCTTGTGTTGGCTATATTTCTGTGGCTTCCCTCACTCAAGAGCATGGGCAGGAATATGAAAACTTTGTCTAAATCTGTAGGAAAAGGAGGCATACATGTTGACAGTGTGGTTGATAAATAAAGATGCATATTTCTGTTGTTATGATCCGTTTTGAAGGCATGAGGGAAGGTTTGCGGAAAGGTGAGTATGTTGGAAATCTAGAGCCAATGGATTTATTAAAGAAGTGTCTTCTGGAGGAGTTTATGACCTTCTAATGCACCAATTTGAAATGAAGTATTTTAAATCCAGTGCACCACTTGCAGCATTCTTTTAAACTCTAGAGTTTAAGTGTCCTTAAAGTGATTTAGACAATTCAATTGCTCAAGGTCACCAAGTCACTCTACTCTTGGTTGCTAGTAGTTGTTATAACTCAACTGTGTTTGATCAAAATATTGTATAGCAAATAAAGTTAATGGTCACTTTTGTCACTGATGGCAGTGTGAATGCATCATTAAGGCCAGGCTTAAACAATCTGCAGAATCTTTAACATACCTTTATGAAACATACCAGAACCAGCTAATCAAGGTCTTCAGGATTACTAGAAACTTGCAACAGTGTGTGTAAGCAGGTTGCAGCTTAAGTGATGACCCTCTAAGAGCAGCATTGGATAACCTAAGCTACAGTCAACCATCGGTTAAGGAAGAGACCTTACAGGGGGCTAAAATTAATACCACAACCTAATAACACTAAAGTCAAAATGTATACATTCAAACACTAAAATGTGACAAACACACCCTTAACACCCTTGCATAAACAGTCAGGTGCAAATGTACACAACGCTACCAAACAAAGAGGCAATTATAATTACACAATGTCTCCTTCCTTCTGGGCCCAACACTCCCTTCCCAGCTGCCAATCTATCCTACTAACAGCAGAGATTTACAGGCTAATTGGCAGGTTAATTGTAGTAAGGCACAGGTGTTGAAGGCTGGAGGTACAAAGAGGGTCGGCCAAGCCTCGAGAGTCCTTAGGTCAATTTCAAACCATGAACCAAAGACAGACACTTTGCTTGAGGGAAACTAGCTTTGTTTAAAAATCCAATGTTGTGTAACTAGAGAATAGGTAAAATCTCTGTTGAACTTGAATACATATTGTAGGAGCCTGGAATAGAGATTCCATATTTTTTGACTAATGAATTTTCATGACTTCTCCGTGAACTTTTTAGCTTTTTATGAACACAGGATTTTTGGAATCATTCCATTTGAGAGTGATTCGCTAATGAATCATTCAGCGCAATTTGTGAACTGGTTTGACTAATTCATCGAAAAGAACAGTCTAAAGAATAGCCTAAGCTGTTTCATGACTTCTAACATTAAACAATAATTAATCCATGACTTTTCCAGGCCTTGAAACTTCCTGATATTTTTAGGTTTTCCACAATCTTGGGATCCCTGTTGTTTTATGTGTAATGATATATAGTATGTGTGTGTTATATGCAAACACCATAACCTATGGGACACCAGCACAGCAGGGTTACTCTCTTTCAAACAGATGGTTCCACACTACACTTATAATGTACCATCTGGACTTGCAATGATAGAGAGTGTCAAAGTCTCTGATACACACACACACACACATTAAGTGAAGTAACGTGACATACAGCCAAGTATGGTGACATATACTCAGAATTCATGCTCTGCATTTAACCCATCTAAAATGCACACACACAGCAGTGAACACACATACACCCGGACTAACCAGTTTGGTCTCTTTATATGAGTCTATAACATTAAAACACTTTCTTCTTTGATGCAGGCAAGAAATATGCTCTTGCACTGCTGGATTATGACACCAATTAAAACAAATGACAAGATCGCTGTGTGAGAGCTTCAAGTGTGAAATCCTACATTTCATTGGCTACATTCACAGTCAGGGTTTGGGATTTACAACTATATTTCATAACAGGTGTGAGTCGCATACAACAGTTAATAGGAGCGACTCAAATATAATCTGTATGAATGAATAAACTATGTCAATGCTATGAATTTTCATACTGGTTTGAAAAGACTAGGACTGTAAATGAAAGCAGAATTTCATTTTTTCAAGTTTTCTTATTCTTTTCCTGCCTGACATGGGCCTGTGTGCCACATTTTCATGCCATAGTTTTAGTACTTCCTGTCAGTTGACAGTTCTGCTGATAATCAGAGAGAGAAGCCTTCAGGTAATCTACATTGTAATGCCAGAGTAATAAATATACAAATTCCAGTCCTGATACAACAGACATGAACCAACAAGACAAAGTGAGAGAGAAAGATAAAGAAGGACTTTACAGAAGAAGAATACAATGATCTGACAGGGAGTTACCAGGGCTTGGTAGCAGCAGCAGTTCACTAATGGGCCACATTCACTTAACAGAGTGTTGTAAAAATCTCATATATGCCCAGACATGCTGCTAGCACCTGAAGCAGTTGATGATGGCGCACTTTCCCCTTCTGGTTAATTACACGGTGGAAAACATAGGGTCGAAGTTCCCAGTGTGAAAGAGAGGGACAGAACAAATCATTCAAAACTAACAAACAACTTAAGGCAGAGGATGAGAGTCTGAGTAGAAGGTTAAGAGAAAAAACCCAAATGTTAGGCAAGCACAAGACATCTGACTCACTCTCTAGAGAGTGAAAGCAAACTATGAGACACCTGAACCTACCATGGTGTCAATTAGAGATGATGACTTTTTACTTGTTGCCACAGTAACTAGCTCTTGCAGCACTGGCAGATGGCTGTGGTTGGTTTTTTTCTGCTTGTTTTCTTCAGAGAGGGCAACTCAAAAGACCAAAAGAATCAAATACTTTCAGGCTTTTTAAAGGATTAGTTCACTCAAAAATGAATTTTACTCATTCTCATTCCATATGACTGATTGACTTTCATGGAACACAGAAGGAAAAATATTAAAGAATGTACTGGCCATTCTTTTCATACAATTACAAGGCTATTGAGGCTTCCAAGCTCCAAAACTGACACAAATAGACAATTATACTATCATGAACATGGTCCACACAACTTGCGTGCTACATTCAAGGTCTACTGAAACTATATGACAAATATAAAAAGTTGCTATGAAACAGAAGTAGCTTCAGAGTGAAACGATTTATACAGAAAAAGAAAAAAATATATATATACCTTGGACTTCTATCCATCAGTAGGGTTTAAGTGGACTAAATGATTGAAGAAGTCTGGCACATGTCACTAGAACAAATCATTCTTTCCATTATCTTTGCAATTAATTTGCTAATCTGGTTTACAAAACTAGTTTGAAATGCATTAAACTCACTGACTTGTTCAGTTCATTGGAGAGGAATATTATCAGTGAATAATGACTTAAATTTCAGTCTATTAATCACAAAAAAACTATTGAGTTGAATAGATTTCAAAGGTAAGTTTGTGCATTCTTTCTTAATTTTAAAAGCTGTGGTCCACATTAATGCTAATTGCATTGCCTAACAATTTCTGTAATATGTCATCACTTTCTGTTTTTTCAACCAGATACCCAAGGAAACCAAAAAAAAAAAGAAGTGCACAAACAAGCGAGAGAGTATGTGTATGTTTTTCTTGCTAGGTCAGAATCGCCGCTGGATTTGGCAGTTGCGAAAACAGCCCTGAGGCAGCCAGAGGTTGGAGGGTTTTGTGCTTGCTTGTCCATTTTAAATGGGCATTCAGACAGGGAATGCCATTAGCCCCATCCTGCCTGCACTGACTCAGCCATGGGCAGCAGTAACCTCATACTCCTCAGAACAGCAGTCGACAACCTTGCTCTTAATGTGCAGGCCGTCTTGGTTATACCTGAGTAACCAATCGACTATTACACCAAAACATTTAAAGCTACAGCATGTAATTTCTGTGCCACTAGATGTACCAAACAGAACTGCAAGGTGTTTATTTAGACCAAGGTTATCAACAACACCTGGAGAAAGCTATTCATTAACACTGGCAGTAATCTTAATTAGAATTCCTCTGAAATGCATCAAATGTGCATAAAGGACCATAGAACTGTAGAATGAACTACTCAAATATTTGCAGCCAATCATATGGGCTGAATTATTTGGCATTGACAACTAGCCTAGTTGTTAAGTTTGGTTCTGGAAACACTATGCAGATATAATGAATCCTTCACTCAAAAATGGGAAAAACTAAAGCGGAAATTATTTTTAAGGATTAAAAAGGATGTCAAATTACCATAACACAACTTGAATAGACTAAACATCATACCCTTTTCCAAAAATCTACACTTGTTACAGTTGTTATAGAGTGTTTTTTTGTTTCATAATCACAGAACGATTTCTTCGATTTTTTATAGAGTGTTTTTTTGTTTCATAATCACAGAACGTGTCAGTGAACGATCTTTATAATTGTGCGAAAGCATGGACTTCACGATTATGACAAGACATCACAATTTTGCGTAGCTTGTCAGTGAACTATGGCTCTGTGTAGTAAATGCTGCTTCATCTGAAAGCACGTGCTGGATATTTACTACTAATCACAGAACCAGCTTTACTGACAAGATGTGCATGACAATCGCTGTTTGTGTAGCTTGTCAGTGAGCTATGGCTCTGTGTAGTAAATGCAAGCGTGTGAAAATACCACATTTAATAACATGTTTTTACTGCAAACTCACTTCATAACGTCAGTCGACTGTTTGAAATAAATCCTTCTGTGAGTTGATGTGGCTTCTTACATAGAATAAGGCACACAACATATTTCATATTATTATTAAGCAGTGATAAAGTCTATGTCAATTAGCACTGCATCATTATATACTTTATTATAATAAAAAATATAAGACGAACTCAGATAAACCATATATTGTCTTAGTCGTGTGTTTATTAGTCACGTTGAATTAATGAAAGCAGTTAAATCTTCTGTTTATTTAGCAACCGCTATAGGAATTTCCTGGGTTTCTTCTGCGAGGCGTATTTGGAGTTTCAGCGTGAGAGTGCCCTCTGGCCTTCGGATGGAGATTAACTGCTGATCACAGAAACGTGCTTCACTGAAAGATACACATGACAATGGCTGCTTCTGCCTAATCACGATTTATCGCCTTTGCGATTTAATTTTGATTAATCATGCAGCGCTATGTGAAATGCAAAAAAACTTCATATAGATCTCTTTTAATGATCTCTTTTTGAACTTCTGAAGTAATGAACTTTCAATGGAGAAACAAAAATCTCTCAGTTTCATAAATACCTTCATTTGTGTTACAAAGATAAGTCTAATGGGTTTGGATCAACATAAGGGTAAATTATAACAGTAAATAATGACAGAAACTATCCTGTTGTGACCTGACCTTTGAGTCAAGAACCATTTAAAAAATCCAACTCAAAAAAGTGATTCGTTTATGAATCATTCACCGCAACTCCACTCACTGAGTGGCAACCACTGAAGTGTGTGCAAGGCCATCAGGTGTCAAAATCCACTAGTGTTCAATATGAGATGCTTTGCAGAAACCAAAGCACCCCACGATCCCTCATCTACCCTTTGAAGGCAGTAGACTATCACTATCCGATTCACTACAGGTGGCAGGGACACAGCCACATGTCTCCAATGTTCTGTTCCAGTCCCAAACAGCATGAAAGCAGTTGGAGGAAACTAGCTGTATGCAAGGAGGCCTCACACATTCACAGTGCAGTGGTACCATCTGCCAACAGTGCGGCCAAGCAGAAGAATAAACAGCAGCTTGAAAGGCTACGGAGGCTGAAAGTGTTAGTGCGGGATCCGCTGGCCAGATTGCGAAGGGACCTCGGAAGTGTCTGCCAGAGTAGTTCTACAAGAAAAAGTCAAGCATTCATGAATACGTATGTGTTCCAAAAAGGTGAATGAAAATATTTAGCTTGTGTTAATCAGAGTGTTTTAGCAGCCCTCCTGTTTGCTCTGCTTCAGAATGCTCCTGATCTCCTCCGCTTTCATCTCCACCCCCAACCCAACGTGCGTTTTCGCAACCTCATGACTGGCACAGCCTCTCACTTTTCCCAGGCCCTCTCAGGCTGGAGTTCGACCAAACCTCCTGCAACTTTACCAATCGTCATTCAACATGGAGTTGTGGCACTGTGACATTTTTTCCGCTCTTTGTACAGAGAAACACTCACTATTCTCACTACTTTTTGCTGTAGTGCACTACACAGTGAGCAAAGGTCCTTACCAAGGGTCTCCTTTGTGGTCTGTGAAAATGGAATAAAAGGCTACATTAGATTTAAATACGAGAACAACTACAAATTTCCATAGCAATCTAGTTAAGTTTTTCTGTGATATAGTGAGAGAAAATTGTCTGCTGACTGTTAGCAAAAATACTGAACTCTGTTCAGTCAACAGTAAAATGTAATATACACACAGACAAACACACACACACAAAACACAATAACAATCATTCGAAAGCAACAGAAAAAGTGAATCAGACTGGTACCCGAATGTGGTCACCTGGGTCAAGCTAGCTGCAATAAATTATATTAGGTTTTGTCTATTGCAAAAATCGCAGTAATTTTAAGGAAAAATAGAGTGGCACCGTTTCTGACCTTTTGCAATTTTTCTTTTTAACTTTTTGAATGTTTATTTGAACACCCAATAATTCTGTTAGATAACTGTTGACTTTATTTGCATCTATAATCTTTATATTTTGAATAATCACATGAAAAACAATCTTTACTTGAAAAGCACTTAAAGGCTTCATGTCATTGTTTTAAATGTAATTTACTTTGTTGCATGCTTTGTAAACTTTAATATTTATAATGCTACTTAAAGAAAAAAAACTTTCTGAATTTTTTTATTTGGTCTATTGATTGTAATTAGTTTCTTTGCTCTTAATTACTCACTGAAGGGTACAAATAATATTTTATACTCAGAATATTTAAATTCTTAAAGGGATAGTTCATCCAAAAAAATTAAATTCTGCCATTAATTACTCACCCTCATGTCGTTCCAAACCTACAAGACCTTCATTCTTCTTTGGAACACAAATTAAGATAATTTTAATGAAATCTGAGAGCTTTCTAACCCTACATAGCAATGGTACTACCAAGTTCAAGGCCCAGAAAGGTAGTAAGGACATCATTAAAATAGTCCATGTTACAGTAGTGGTCAGAAAGCTCACGGATTTCATCCAAAATATCTTAATTTGTGTTTTGAAGACGAACAAAGGTCTTACGGTTTTGGAACAACATTATCGTGAGTAATTAAATGGCAGAATTAAATTTTTTTGGGTGAACTATACCTTTAAATTGTTTGTTTCTATTTTTAAATTGGTTTTGTATTCAATTTCTTTTTTCTTTATTGCTGACTGAAAGCCCAATCCATTGCATAATAATAGCATAATAGTTTTGGTTATGCCATTAAAATAGTTATTGTAAAAATGAAAAATTTTATCTGCATTAGTACCAACTATTGAATTTTTAGACAGCCCAACATCTGCATGTAATCCTCATCTCTACCCATCAATCTGATTTCATTTGTTAACCTGCCTTCCTTTCCATCAGCCTGCCTGACATCCATTGATTACCACATGAGATCTGTTGACTGATTATGCAGTGTTATTTGTTGTGGAGATATATTTGAGTGCTATATAAGCATTTAACACAAGCTTTGACAACAGAGGCAAAAGGTGGAGGGCGACTTGACAGGTCCTAGATTTTCCTGCAAGATTACGCTCAAGCTCTTGAGACTCAGGCAGGCATGCTGACCAAATGACCTTCAGCGGGGTTAATTCATAATGTCCAGTACACAAGAGGGGAATGGAGTGGACTGTGATAAAAATCTACTCTCAGACAAGGGAAAAGTAAGGGCCGGAGAGAAAGGAATAAACGAATTAGGCCAGATAACCCGCTGCTCTGACTACACTTTGTGAGCAAACGCTATGGCAGAAATGGATAGAGAACGAGAGCAGCAGAGCCCTAAGTGCACTTTCATCCATTACTGCATCCAGCAGCACAAATGAGGAACTTTAGAGAAACGACACAACAATAATGTGAAAGTTGGAGGAAATGGACAAAATATAGGCTTGCACAGAGAGGATTTTCTCAAAACCAAATCTTTTACAACTACAAAGGCCTTAATAATGTACAGTTCAGTATCAGAAATTCTTTTCAGAGGTTCGATCCACGAGCCTGGTGCGTTTGCTAGGCCTGTATTGCCTCAATTACAGAAATATCAGGCTTGAGGCAAGAAAATACTTTAAGCTCAAGTTTTCAGCATCAATAAGCAACAACAAAAGAAAAAACTGAAATGAAAAAGACTGCAAAAAGAAGTGAATGAATGTCACTTTCTTATACGCTTAAAATATGCATTAGTTAGCAAGAACCATACTTGAATGGGATTTTTTTATGGTTTACATCACAATATTAACTTATTAGTTTAATTATTAGAATACATTTTACAAGATAATACTATTTCAGTCTTTTACATAAAAATGTCACATTTACTTCAGTGTGTCTTGAAACTATTTGTGAAATTTACTAGCATTTTACTAGTGCAACTTGATTTAAAATACATTTTTTAGTGTATTTAACACATTATTGGTCCAACAAACAACAAAAGGTAATTATATATAAATTTGCTTTGACACAGAACATGCTTGGGTTGCCAGGTTGCTGCTATGCAGTTGCTTGTTTACCATGTTTAATAAAGTTATGATTCTGAACCCTAGATATGATTTGGTTCCCTCCTTCAATAAAAGTCTATGTGTTTTATACCTGTTTTATCATCTGGTTACTTATTAAAAATAAAATACCAGCACACCCCTGCTCAACAAGCTGGACAATTTGCCGTAACACTCATGTCCGTAGAGCTGTGTGTGACGAGTTCAATTCTGCGGTTTAATACTTAAGATTAAGAGCTTTGAGGCAATGAATGATGTCTGCATTTAGAAAGCACCACTAAATAGGCCGCACTTGATATCCAGACATCTCTTTGAGCTAAATACCCATATATCCCCTATGAGCTTGTCCAATTTATCCACTCAAACGCTCTATGAATATAACAGCGGATCCAATCTTGATTAACAATTCAACTCCTCCACAAACTCTAATAAGCTTCTTTCTGCTTGTCAGGCAAACTGTAATTGCTCTATTCAACATAACTTTACTTAAAAAAATAAAAATAAAAACTCTGGTGGTCTGAGCATAGACTCATGATATAAAACATGACAACCATCTTATGCTTCCTTTTAAGATACCTTAGCCACTACTACTTATACAAAATATTATAGCACATACCCTAATTATATTATTTTGAATTATGAACAAATATGATAATCACTGATGCAAAGGAATTGATTATTAGAAATATATGCATAACTCATATAATACTCAAAAGTATTGATTAAAATAAACTAACAACTCAAATTTTGAGTGCTATGTAAAATTATTTTTCCTTAAATTGTTTTCAAATTTCTAATATTTTCAGCATCTGTGCTTTAATGATTTCAATGATTTATTGTAATTTCATGTTTTGCTATTTTAAATTTCACTGTGCTCAATACATTTTTTTTTTTATTTTTTTATAGAAACACACCAAAAGTTCGGACACAGTAAGATTTAATTTTTTCTAAATAAAAGATTTTATTAAACAGGGATGCATTAATTTGACCAAACACCGACCCCAAACTTTTGAATCGGTGGTTAAACGCCCTCTAAAAAATGTGTCTGATCATGTTCAGGTGAACCTAAAAACAGCCTGATTATATGGGGCATTCTTAAAGCTGATTAGTCCACTAGTCATTCAGACAGCTAAACAATTAAACAGTTGTGAAAATATATACTGACACTTTAGTAGGCAGGATGGAGCGAGACGACTACACTAGATTGTGTTCAATGCCAAGGCCCACAATTCATGGGTCCATTACCAAGAACATCTCTAAAGACACAGGAACTGAAATGTTCATTTTTCAAAAAAGAAGGCTGTTGTTTTTCATTAAGAATCAGTAAACTGACATTAGAGATTCTTCTGTTGCTATGCAAGCTTAGGCTGACTCAGGTGACCCTATCGTGCCCCAAGAACACACCCTATTACTCAGCTAATTGTGTGAGACAGACAACAGCACCCGCTGAAATTGTCCTCTTAAATATCCACCAATAATTTATCATTATCAGTGTTCTGCAGTGTTTGTGGTTTAGTGAAGCTGAACTAGAGGATTCGGTGAGGACAGAGACGCAGGCTCAGTCTCTCTGTTTTTGCAGCTAAAGCACAAGCGTTGCCGTGTTCCTGAGACTGAGAGATGTAAGGAATACCTCAGGGGCCTCTCCAGTTTCATACAGCTGATCCTGTTCGACTGCCTAAACTCAAATGTACGTGTACATACCTGCTCCTATTTCGCCATCATGCCGGTTGTTGGCATGCATCAATCTTAAACTACAAATGTAAACAAATCCAACCAATATAGATTTTTTGGGGCACTGTATCAGTTACAGTTTTTAGGTCACACCAAAATATTCAAGATAAAAACTCAAAAATTCAGTTCATACCATTAATCAGTAAAAACACATCAGCCGAGGAAAGTAACACTGTTGCTCATAGTTTGTTAACCTCTAAGCCTAAGGGCCAGAATTACTAACAGCTTGCGCCAGAGCAAACCGTCTTTTGGCGTTTAAATAGTACTGTCAGGATTTACTAAAGACGCGCAGTGAAGAATTCGCACTAAAAAGGCGTGGATAGTTATTTTTGCACCTGACATTATTGAATATGCAATTGTAGGAGTTTTCCTTTCAGGCGCAAATTTATGGGAGGGGAGTATTAAAATGAATCAAGAAATGAGATGTACTAAAGTTTGCGCTCGTCGAATTACTTGTATTTGCGCCATTATTTAACAGCCAAAAAAAGCATGTCTTAAAACAGGCGGTAATTTGCGCTGCTCTTGGTAGATTGTGCATGTCATTATTGAAATGATCCGGCTGCATCTGTGTTCTTTAATGTGCACATTGTTAGTAAACCACACGCAGAATTTTCCCCTAAAATTTAATCAAAAATACAGCAAAATTGGAAAATATGCAATTCTGTTTAATAATGACAATTTAAAACACCTATTTTGATATATTTCAAAATGCAATTTATTTATTCAGCCATTACTCCAGTCTTTATTGTCACATGATCGATCAGAAATCATTCTAATATGCTGATTTGCTGCTCAAGAAACATTTATTATTATCAGTGTTGAAAACAGTTGTGCTGTTTAATATTTCTGTGGAAACCATGATATTTTTTAAAGACTTTTTGAAAAAGTTCAAAAGTACAATAAAATGTACATATAAATTTTTTTTTACTTTTTCTAATAAAACACTATTTTAATTAAAGTGACAAAGTTTTAGAGAGTGAAATAATTCTAAAAGGAACACTACAGTTCAGAATTAACATTCATAAGACGACAAAAACAAGATTCTACTCTGAGCTGATCTTGTCCTCGGATTTAGAAATGATTTGTTTCTATGGCAACGCTCATAACACCAAATAGATCCATCTGCAGCTTTGTTGTTGACCACAGCAAAAGTCTTCATCTTTACATGAACACGTTTAATACTATAGCAACATCTTGCTACAGTTCTTAAGACTAGTCAGAAACTCATAAATGCTACAACTGCATCAGAAAAAAAATTTGATTTTTGACACACCATTTTCTCAATAAAGTAAAATAAGCATTCAGCAAGTACTTGTGTGCACATACACTTAAGATATTGCATATGAGACAAGACCCAAACTAATTACGGATTCATGAACCCATCCAAAGATTACTACAAAAATCACAAAGCGGAGCAGCACAGCGAACAATATATGGGTCATGCTTTATGAACAACTGAGCCCTCGCATCTCAATGTTGTGTGAAGTAAGAAAAGCAAGGGAAGTGGAAGAAGGAAAGATTTTCACAGGCAAATGAACATAACGTTTTATCAGATCGAACCAATGTGGCTACAGGCGTTAGCGGCAGTGTGTGATTGCTCTATCTAAACGGTCTTGCCCAGGCATAAACAAACAAAGACATAACGAGGAAAACACAAACACACACCCACATGGAGTTCTGGGCATCTGGCGGCTGCATTGTGTGAGGTTCAGGCGCTACACGCAGAGCACAAAAGAACTCAAACCTGACTGCAGTGACAACACAGCCACGGCATTTATCAGCCATGGCATGTCTGCCTGACAGCACCTCCCTCCTCACACACATTAATGCTTTTCTATCCGGCTGAGTGTGTGTGTGTGTGAGAGAGAGGAAGTGAGCGGACACTGAATATTTATTCATTTGCAAGCAGACACATGAACTTAGTGTCTCTGGTGAGGAAGATAAGGGCTTCTTTCTTTCAACTATGTATATGTGAGTGACACAGAAAGAACGATAGAAGAGAGATGCGTTTCGGGCCTAGCATAGGACACGTTGCTGTAGGCAATGACTGGATATGGGTGTGTGTGTGTGTGTGTGTTTGGACCTGGAATGCACAAGCCAACTGTGACTGACGTGAACAAAAGATAAGCAGCTCTGCGGCTAACTGACCAAAGTGAATGCAAGGTGAACGTCTTCTTGAAGATCAGAAGCTCTCTTCGTAGATGTGCACATGAAATCAAAATTTGAGTTCTGTCATGACAACTCTCGGAGGGATGGTAATGTACATGGCAATTTTAATGTGTTTGGTCTTGGCAGAATAGGTCTGCTATGCTGCTGCTGTGGCAGAGCAAGTACAGAGACTTGCTACTTCCAATACATCCACAGACATGCTGCTGTGAGCATGTAAGAAAAACTGCCGCTGCACATATAACATATATGAAATAACCCCCATATATAACATACATGAAATCACCCTGTAGCAGATCTATACAGGTGGAGCTGGGGAAGAAGGAGGGTTTCTAAAACATGCTGCAACTGCTAAAGCAAGCACTAGCCAAGTATTTGAATGTTGAACAGCTGGCTAATTAGCTGCTGATAAAAAAAAGACCTAATCAGCAGTGTCATATGATAATGATTTCATTATGTCAGATTGAGTTTGACCTATTGGACTGTGCCATCTAAAGTGTCATGCCAGAACTTTGGATTTTGGTGATTTTCAGTACTGGTCTAATAGCTATGAAACCATTTATATGTAAGTATACATCAATTCTAAATGTTAAAATGAGCAAGTAGTACAGTTAGATGCTAAAGTTTACTGCCTTCCTCTTTCAGGAAACCAGACCAAAAATACTGATGACTCATCCTGCACTAGACAGATTCTTGCCCAATCAAATGCTCTCTAGAGTGAAAAAGTCCCTCCCACTAATTCCACCTCCAACTGACTGACAAGTAACAGATTATAGTGCATAGCCATTATGCATCAGGCCAAGATCTTATCTACATTCCGCACATTATTGTGACATCTTGCTCTAGCAAATAAAAAGAGCTACTTTTAACCTGTTACTATTATGCTAAGCTAGTAGGCAGAGCTTTGTCCTTTTAAGCTGTATGCTGACAAAATATAAGTAAATTATTGTATTTTAGCATTGATAATGTAATTTAAAGTGAAAATAAAATAAAAATAAAAACTTGCTCTAGCTAACCAAAATACCTTTTCTTACTATCAATACACTAAACTGTTAGGCAAATTATTTAAATTGACCATTTAGATTTGGTAATTTAATGTGATGTCATTTACATTCTAATCAGTAGAGCTAACTGCAGCAGTTAACGCTATGCTAAGCTACTAAACTAACTAACCACAAATGGAAACATATAATATCATTTAGCTTTGGTAATATAATGTAATACATAATATGTTATTGTATATGCTAAGCTATTATTTAGCTTTATTTATATAATGCACAAATAAAAATAGTTGTTTCAGTCAAAGGAATCACTCTGTTCCGGGTGGCAGGATCGTACACAACAACAAATAAAACATATTAGCCAATTGAAACCAAAAACAACCACACTTCTGGTTTCAACAAAAAAATGAACTGCACACATCAAGAGATTTCAAGCGATCTTTAAGGAACCGTACTAATGCATTATGCCTGACATTTACTGTCATCCCTAATCAAGATAGGGTACGATTTCTGCTGCCAAGTCTGCTGCTAGCGCCAAAAGTTATTGAGAGCAGCAGGGACAAAACGCCAATTCATTGTACCATTCTCGAAAACGGCAGCACGGTTCAATTTCTGTGCGTGAGCCTCAGAGCTAGGGAGGATAGAGGAGGAGTACTGACTGAGAGGCCGTGCTGATCTTGGCTCGGTTCAGAGGAGGTTCTGCGGGGCAAAAACAATCTAGACATCGTAAGTACAGCTTAGCAGAGCTAGCGGGATTTGTAGTGGTCTTTAAGTGAGTCTGGTTGAGGGACAGTAATCCAGGGGATGATGGGATACGTTAAGGAAGGATTGAAGAAGAGGTGGAGGAGCTAGTGGTGCTTCTAGGCCAAGAGAAGCTCAGAAAAGAGTCATTTTGTGTAAATGAGTAAATTAACACACAACGTTCAAACTGACCTTTCATAAAGAATGTGGGTTACATTTTAATATGCAGGTTTTTCCATAAAATGTGTGGTGGACTTTGGATGGACTTTTGCACTTGCATTTTGCGTCTTTTGCAAGGTCTTGTGCAAGAAACACATTCTAAAAGCATGCACCAAAGTAAAAAAAACTAAGAAAAAAAAGCTCTATACATTTAGATTTTTTTCATTCCACTGTTTTATTTAAACATGCTCTACATGTGATGAAGGCCCAAATAATAAATGTCACAGATATATATTCACTGATTTAGATTGAGATGAAATTACAGCCAAATTACAGAAGGGTAGAAATGAGTTTAGAAAGATTGCAGCATCATTAGCCTATATTATTTTTACACAGAGATTGGTAGGTCTAGTAGTAAAATTTGCATTATATGCCAGTGTTGATGGTTGAAAATCCATTTTTCAAGGTTTTTTTTTTTCTTTCCCAAGTTTGGATAGCTGTAACTCAAGAAGCATCAAAGATATCATAATGTTAAGGATGGGCGATATCTTATCGTTTGCGATATACCGGTATAAAATCTACTCACGATAAGAATCAGTCTTCCTGTGATAATATCGATAAAGTCTAGCTGTTGACATATTTCTGCGTGCGACAGTGAGGAGCGACATAGCAGGAGGCGGACGTGAATTTGAGGAGGAGTCTATCCTAAATGAGGAGCTCCTACAATCTGGAACTGGTTTGGTCAGGGATGTATAAAGCGAAATAAATGTACTACAGCTACATGTGTGCGATACAGTTTTGCATGTGTATGAGCCTGTTTACAAACCTGTTGTCCAACAAAGATATAATTTATTGACATGCTTTTTCTCCAAATTAAATTCATAATACATTAAGTGTGTACTCAGTAATGTGCACACTACCCTATTTTGGATAAAATTATATAAGATAATACTTTTCTGTAAAGAAACAGGATTCCCTGAATTATCATTATTGATATCGTTATTGTAATAAATACCAGAAATATTGTGATATATTTTTAAGCCCATATCGCCCATCCCTACATAATGCCCTTTTAGACTTTGGGTCTTAAACTTGTGGCATCTTTATTTTTAAGGCCCTCTATGGTTCACTTCTAGAGATATTGGGATCTCAACATGGCTCCAGGAGTAAATGGTTAAATTGATTCCAAACTCTGCATCTCTTGAATTGTTGCATTTCACTTTGCTATACCTTGATATTCTATGCAAGCATGATGTGTATGGATATGTTTGACTATTGAGCTTATGCCATAAACCTTTTGTGGAGTCTTGGGGGTGATATAGCGTTCAGATATTGCAAATCTCAAGTAAAAAACAAAACAAAAAACACTGAGCTGAATTTAAAGTTGTTCAGCTTTAAAAAAAACATATCTCTAGACCTGCCGTTCTTTTCTATTCATTCTCTTCTTCATGAACACCCCCTAATTATGTGAAAATGTGCATTATATTCCTGGTCATGGTCCAGCTAAATACACTAGAATCTGAGCTGCAGTGTTGCACAATTTGCTCTGAGAATTTGATCATATTGGTCAAGGCCACACACACATGTTGGCCGATCCAGCTAATACATATTAACTAATCCAGCTAAAACATATTAACCTGAGCAGGCGGTCAGAGCAGCAAGCAAACATGTTGTAATTCTGATTAAACAGGGCGGTCAGGGTCATGAGCAGCGCTGAGAGATGAATGGACTCTAATCGCAATAGAAAAACAGTTTAATATCAATACTTCAAAAAATGCACATACAGTACATCCTACAGACTCCTACAGTATGTATTATGACTGTTTGAGGAATACTTTTTGAGAAAACCCATAAAACAATTTTATTCAAACAGGTCTGTAGCACCTTTTCCCCACATTAGTTTATCAATTAAACACTAGAAATGACAGTTTCTAGAAACATACTTGCGACACACTTTTTCTTTTTATCCTAAACCGCCGGCGCTCTGTTTCTTGATACGGTTTCTGCATTTGGAAATTCAGCTCATTCCTCAGACTCTGTGAGACAAAAGGTCACTTTCTCCAAGCTCTCTTTGAACCGTGACTCTTCCCAAGCTTGCGGCCAAACAAAACAGCCCTGAGCACTCTGGAGTCTAATCAACAACTTCCACCCAGCCATCACACTTCCAGACTTCCTGCAGTTGGACAGGCACAAAGAAACTTTGCGTAGGAAAGAGAGGAAACAGGTTGGAGAGACAGACGGACTTGCAAACAAAAGCTTCAGGTGAGAAAGAGTGCAATAGAAAGCAGACAGACAGTTAAAAAGAACGAAGCTGGTGATTTGAGGTTTCGGGAAAAGGAAGGAAGTTGTGGGAGAGAGGAGCCATTAACATTAAGAGCTCATTTTACCTTAAGCAAACACTTTGCTCAAGCGAGACACTGATGTAACAAGCAAACGAGCAATTGCAATTAACCAAGGCCACTTATGTTTTGAATTAAGGCATCATCTAACCTACAGCGGCCTATCAATTAAACAGCAGTGCAATGCCTGCTCATTGAACCACCCGGGGCTCCAATAACACAAGAACTTTGTGCATCGCTGCTTGCGTAGACCATTACTTTGTCTGTGGCTTCTACTAATTTAGCCTATGAAACTTAAGCGAGATGAAGTTGATAACAGAGGAGTTGTGCAGGGTTAAACAGGGCATAACATTAATTGTGGTACACGTAATTACCCACTAAAAAAAGCAAAGCAAGGCAAAGCAGTGTGTAATGATAAGGCGGGAAGATGAACCTGTTGATGACTCTGACAAATGTCAGTTTTATCTGCCACCTTGCCAAAAAAAACAGAAAAGTTATATGGGCCAATGATAATTTTTGTTTTCCTCCACAACAAAAGAAAAATGATTATCTTTTAAAAATCTATTAAAAAAGTGGCAATTTTAAAATGTAATACTATTTACATACATTTTAATTTGTTTTATAGATTGTGTGTACACACACACACACACACATATATATATATATATATATGCGCATACTGTAAATAAAAAAATGTCAAGTGGGGTAACCAAGAAAAATATAGATTTTACTTTACCAAAATATTCAAATTTCATAACGATCATTTTTGGAACACAAAATAAAGATGATATATTATATATTATACATATATTATCATATAATTTTTGTCCATGGAACCAAAACATTCATGCATGCATTAGAAAAAACAATCTAGCCCTTTAAGTTTCAAAATAAAGTTTAAATTTAATGACTATACTTAATAATAAAAGAAAATTTGTGTGATGTAACAAAGTAAAAAGTAATATTTTCCCCTCACCTTGGATACATGCGAGAGTAAACATCTTAATCATTCAGATTACGTTTTAATTTTTTAAATTATTTTTTCAAGGCAAAAATGTAATAAAAGTGATTTATTCATGGTTAAAAAACAATGAATTATTCATGAATATCATTAAGCTTTTCTCTTAAAATATCATTAAAATATTTTAAGAGACTCACTTACAGTCATACATAATTTTTTACTTTTTTTTTAACTGCATGTTGGTTTCACCACGTGACCAATTATTAATAAGCAGTTTTGTAAAGTAAAAATATTTTTTTTCAAGGAAGTAATACTAAAAGATGATGGCAAACTTTTAATAATGCTTTTTTTCTTCATGAAATCAGGAAAGTTGTACCACCCTGACAATTTTATTTCTATGCTATTAAAAGTAGGCCTATGTCAAAATTAATTGTATTGATTTTGAATTTAAGAAATTAAAAGCATGGTCATCATATCCAAATCCCCAGGTATGAACAGCAGCATTACTGACGTGAGGCTTACAGCAAGCACATCTAAATACGGGTGTTTGGAAAGGCGTTTGGAGTCAATGAAGAATCTGGATTCACACTATCACACTTTCTAAGCGGTCAGGAGAGTATTTGATAGGCCTGTTGAATGTCATTACCATGAGAGTGAGCATTCCAGAAGCACAAAAATCAACCTGGGGTCTCAGGGGTAAAACATCTACACATATCCACACACCCCACTGCTCCGTGAGCGAGCACATAGCCTAGGTTATGCACATACAAGGGCACTGGGATAGCTCCAGGCTGCAGGAACTGAGGAATGTGGGTAAAATTCAGGGGGGATGGGTCAACTGCAGCTAACTGGAGCAATAGTGTGTCAGCGAAAGTGAAAAATAGAGAGAGCGACGATAGAGGGAGAGAATGAACAGGCAAACTAGGAATTTAAAGCACAATAGGAAACCAAGAAGGGAATCTGGTGAAACAGATACAGGCTGCGGTTCACGCAGGGGTCGAGAGAAAAACATCTATTCACTATCATCAGCAACTTAAAAGTGGTGCAAAACATTCAGCTGATTAACAGATACAAACAGTAATTCAGCAAATGTTTATTAATAGTTACTCAGTAAAATATTAAGCTATTGAAGGACTTACAGAACTTTTGTTGCAGAGAAAAACTGTCTGCCTAGAGTTATGCCTAGAAATGGGCCAATTTTGCTTTATTCATGAAAGATGGCAACAATGAAAATTAATTATGTGCCTAAAGAACAATACATAAAACAATTTTTTCTGCTTTCTAACAATAATAACAATGATAAGACTACAAAAATAGGTTTAAAAGTCTGAGTTATACAATTTTCTTAATTGTACTTTTTAGCAAGAAAGCATTTAATTATTCAAAAGTGACAGTAAAGCACTTAATGTTACACAAGATTTTAATTCCTAAACAAATGCTGTTCTTTTGAACTTTCTATTCATTAAAGAATATGACTGTTTCCACAAAAATATGAAGCAGCACAACTGTTTTCAACACTGATAATAATAATAATCAGAAATGTTTCTTGAGCAGCAAATCAGCATTTTCGAATGATTTCTGAAGGATCATGTGACTAAAGACTGGAGTAATGATACTGAAATAAATTGCATTTTAAAATATGTTCAAAATATTTTTTTAAATTGTAATAATAATTTAAAACATTACTGTTTTTACTGCATATTTTTATCAACTAAATGCAGCCTTGGTGAGCATAACAGACTTCTTTCAAAAACATGAAATCTTACTAAAAAATCTTACTATAATGTTTATAAAATTAATAATAATACTTTCTCTAAGCCATGTCAGGCCCTATTTTTATAAAGAAAAATAAAATACTTTAAAGTTTAGTGCCCCCCAAAAAAACGGTTTCTACAAAAAGAAAACAGTAAGCTGAATTAAGATATTTGACTTTACTTGAAGCCTTTATGTTTAATGCATTATAAAAGTAATTTTAATGCATTAATTATGCCTTGTAATGCACCTTATAATGCATCGTACAATCTCATGAACAATTGTAACCACAGTTAATACATTATAACACTTATCAATTTACACACTATGCAAATTAAATTCAGTTATTAGGGGTAGGCAATTTGACCAAAATCTTAATCACGATATGAGTAATTTATTCACAGTAACGATATACATGTTTGTATCACCATACAGTTATTTTTGCTTTAAATAAACTCTTTATGATATCAAAATTTTTGATACCATAGAAATTTCATAATTCTTGCCACCAGTGTTGATATTACAATTTTTTTTTTTTGCAATTTAGCAATTTATTATATCATTATAATTATTTACGAGAAAAATATAATGTATTACAACACACATTATGAATACTTATAATGCATTATACCCTTAAATAGCCCATTATAAGACTTGTATTGTTATTATTTTTTAAAAATTACTATTAAATTTTACTTACGTTTCTCTATTCACAAATAAATGTACATCTTTATTTTGTTAAGATACCCCACTGGAGAATAAAAGCTGTGATTCAAAAACAGAAGCTGAATATAAGATTCTTCATCCTTTACCTCAAATTCTGTAGATCAAAAATTGTTGATCAGAACTGTCACGCTATATGCAACACAGAACGAACACTACCTCAATCCTTGACATTGCAATCACATTCAAGCACAGTCAAGTAATCAAGTCCAACTCCCTCAGTAGATGACATTAGCTCATTTTCCAAATGCCAGTAAATAGCAATGAACTAAAGTGCCCTGCAAGGGTTAAAATTGGTCTTTTCACACAATCATTTTTAATATGCATGCAAAACCGCCGCCCTGCGCAGCCCTGGTGAAGTGTCTGGGAAAACATGGCCCACTGCCCTGCCCCTGCCATACAGTCCCACACTGCCAAAACTAGCGAACCGCTAATGCATTCTAAAACAAGGAGAAATCACAGACCTCCTACACTCCTTTCAAAAACACTAAGCCAGAAAACCTCCTAATTTCTGCACTTCACCCACATCCTCCATTCATTCTGCGCATCCTATCCATCCTCCATCCGACCGACGTACTCAAGACTGCCCATTATCATCATCCGATTCCACGCAGAGAAATAGTGGGATGGGATTTGGACGCTTAACTTCATTAGCTACGCCTCAGTCTGGGGCCCGTAGATTGTGACTAATTAATCAGCTTACCATGGCTTAAACACCACTATACAGAAAAGAAGAGTCTTATCTGTCAACACGCTAAAAAGATTTCACTCCCGTCATCTTTTCTTTCCTTAACACGCTCGACACAAATTCCTCCTCTCCGCGTCCTTTGTTGCCCAAAGATTAGCTTGACACACGCAAGCGGCTGCAACACAACCAGCTGAAATGGACGCTGTAACTTGGCTGAACGCTTGTGCCTCCGAGGCGGAGATGTGAGCCGTATTGTGTGCCGGAGGTTCTCTTGTATGCTATGATATGGTCTGTTAAGAAAGAAAGAGAACAAGGAATCAAGCCGTTTGGCTAGGAGACTATAGGGACCTATGAAATCTGTTTTGTTTTTACGTTGGCTAACCGCAAACAATTTGACCCCGCCCACAAACACATCATTCTACTGATAACTGCTTCTCTAATCTCGGGGAGTTCAACCTGGGGTTTTACAAAACGCTTGCTGTTGAAAGATGGATCAGTATCCTGTTTATTTGGACCAGCTGCTCCACTGAATCACTACCTGTAAGTATGATAAACAATAAATGTCCATATTTTCTATCAAGCGTTCAAAACACAGAACTATTGAAATAGGCGTATCGTTTCCGACGTGCACTGTATGCGGTAGACCAATCACAACAGACTGGGCCATCTGACCAATCAGAGCAGAGCAGGCTCACCGAAAGGAGGGGTTTAGAGAGACTGAATCTTTGAATTACTTTGAATGAATTGTTTGAGAATTGCTAGAAAATTAGGTGATATTAAATGCATATTTTGTGAAAACAAAAGCGTTTTTTGACCTTGCATGCATGAAATCCTGTTGTAGGAGACTCCCAAAACAATATTAGGAACCGTAAAAATGGCATAATAGGGGAACTTTAACATAAAATGAACTAAAAAAAAAATCTAAATTCTAATTTATAAAACTTTAACATTAAATGGATGTATCTTTGTTTGTTTTTTATATTACTCAGTATTTTCCCATTAAAATTTTTATGGATTCTGTTTCAATGATTTATTAAAATGTAATTATCTGGCGATAGTCTCGGTGTCACTCACTTCCTGTCATATCACAACTGTCTTATCAAAAGAAAAAAATTATAAATTATCCAAAAGTTGTCTAAGCATCGTCTAAAGACATTTAATTCATAAAAATGTAACAAATAAAACAAATTTATCTTTGTTTTTTTTTCCGAATTAGATTTTTTTTCTTCCAAAATTCAGTGTTTTCCCATTTACATTTTTATGAATTCAGTTTTTAAATATTTATTTAAAATGCCCCTATTATGGATTTTTGAGAATTACCTTTCATGCAGTGTGTAACATAGCTCTAAGTGAATGAAAACATCCGTCAAAGTTTTAAATCTGAAAGTGCACCGTGTATAAAGTTATTTCCTCTCAAAAGAAAGAGTTGACTCTGAATCATTTAAACAAGTCGTTTTTAAAACAAATCCCAAGCCTTTCATGTTGAAGTCAACATGAAACATTAGCATATTGCCCGCCCAATTATTGGTCTTTTTGCGTTGGTCTGAATGAAAATGCAAATTCATTCTATGCCACTAGCTGCCGCTTTTGGAGTGGTAAAAAATAGCGGTTTCCCCGGTAACACTGTACACAAAGCAGCACTGTGCTCACAAACGCTGCTTTATCAGGAATTACAGGCAAGATGAAATGAAAATGAGACCAATCGGACCAATCAACGCCGATTAGCATCAAGCAAATGAGGGGTTTGGAAAAATTAATCGTTGAGCGAACCATCTGAGAGTCACTGAGCAAGTAAGGTACAAATAAATGCATAAGACAATTAAAGTGTTTTTGACCTTGCACGCATGTCAACCTTTTGTTGGGGACTCCCAAAACCAAAATATGACCTTTCATTACCCATGATAGGGGCACTTTATTACAAAATGTAAATATTTTAAAGAGTTAATTAAATGAATGCATAAAAATATATATATATATATATAAACATATAAAATGTAAATAATTCTTAAAAAAAATTTGGCAAAACAAAGTACTACTCAACTAAGGTTTACTGATCAAATTAAACAGATGAAAAATGTGTAAATACCAATTTAATGACTAGATTTCAAAATACGGTCTGCATTTTCCGAATCATGGAAATCATTGTGCCAAAGACCAGAGAATGCAAGATGCACAGCCAATCTGAGTTCAGTACTGAATGAAGTTAACATACCAAAAACGTCACCGAGCTCTAATGCTAAGGTCGTATTTACACACAACAGGTGAATTCAAAAGACCCCGAGGCAGAGCCGGTCTGTAATTACATCAGTTAAATGGGAGGCTGTAAAAGGTGCACCTTGTGACAGTAGAGGCGGGAAAGCATGGGGCGCCTCTTGCGCCAGTTGTCGTAGTTTAACCCAGATGCATAATCATGGCGGTTTCAACAAACTCCTTTTCACCTTCGTTGACAGCGCTCTGTCATCGGTTTGGAGTCTGTTTGCAGTGCTAAGAGAGATTTGAGGCGGGGCAAGGCGAGGTGAGACACGCAAAGACCCCCCCAAATGCAGACGCCATAGTGTTTCAAGTAGCACAATACCTGTTAACATCACCCAGCCCTGCTGAAACCAGGAGTAGCTGCTTCCTGTGAACCGGTCGGTCCGGTTGATCTGCACAAATGAGAATAATACTTCCTACACCATCAGTATTCTCTCAGTTTTCCCCCATTACACCGATCACTGTAAGCCATTCAATCAGATGGGGAGCTACAGTGTGAGCTAAAATGAAACATGTGCCAATATGTGTTCATGTTTCATAGGGTTTTTAAAGACTTTGATGCAAACTTCAGGAAGAGTTTACATTTAAAAATGGTGTAACCATTAACATTTTCTATACATCTTGAATACAGCATACACGTATGGTAAATTATAAGTCAAGATTAGTAATGTGATTTTCAGTAAAACAAAAAGAAAAGAAAAAAGAATATATATATATATATAGATATATATATATATATATATATCTATATATATATATATATATATATATATATATATATATATATATATATATATATATTTACAGTACTTATCTTTAGTTATAATTTACAAAATTAATGTTTTAGCAAGAAAAAAATTCTATTTACCATATAATCCAAAGTAAAGACATTACAAGAAGTCTATGCATAATAAAGACACATTGTTTCTTTTAATTTTGTTATCAGTATTGTACAATAGGGATTTTGTATTATATATTCTGATATTTAATTAACGTTTATTGCATTATTTTAGTGTCATGCGTTACCTTGTTTTGCCTTTACAAGTCTATATATGATTCATCATCATGTAGCTTTCTATTGCATTTCTATTGTCTTTCTATTCATTTATCATCATGTATCACCTGCATTATTATGGTAGTTATCAGTGCATTTTAAGGTTAAAAGTACATTCTGGTAGTTTAAGTATTTAACATTATATCTCTTAATGAAATATACAGTTACAAATTGTTAAAAGATGTCAATTGTCAATATGCAATCCTGTAATACCTGAAACATTCTCACCATATTTTTTACAGTATATTTCTGGCAGTTTTTCTTACAGCAATTTTCTTACAGTTCATCTCAATCATTATTTAAAACATATCCGAATAAATTTAAAGTAAAAACTATTTTTTAAGAATTTCATGAATTATTATTTCATAAATATCATTATGAATATAATTTGAAATAAACTTGTCACAAACCGGTCAAATTACATGATTGACAGCAGGATGTTTTTTTTAGAACTCCTTTCTATGACTTTAAGAGAAACATCTTTTCCAATACTAAAAATTATTGATGTTTAATTATTCTTACAAGAAACAATAATAAAAGATTATGCAAGATTAAGCTTATTATTTTTAGTTTCATAATTTTTCTTCAGCGTGTTTTCAGGAAAGTCATATCCCCCTGACATTTTTACTTTTAATTTCTTTAATTCAGAAATTAAAAACATGAACGAATCGATTAACTAGTTTAGCAGGACACTCTGACTCAGTCAGTGATTCGATCCGAATCATTCAAACAGCTCACTCACCGAGTGAATCGTTTGGAGTGGTTTGAGACCAGCTCTGAACTGCAGGTAATAACACATTTTAATGTAATTTTGAGTAAATGAGTTAGACAGGAGCTTCATTTACACAAAACACCAGGACACTGAGCAAACAAGGGTTTGAGATGATGGACAAGCAGGAATAGATTGAGGAAGGGAGGGAGGGAGGAAGAGAAGAGAAAGCAAACAGGATCTGTAATAATTTGCACATTCATGCATCAGGGCTTATGCCAATTTGTCAGATCAGTGGACGGACACTGAGAACAGTTCATAACCTCGCTCCATTCCAATGAAGACACAGCCCGCAGCGTCGAGCGAGACCATCATAGATAGACTCACACACTCCGCCGGGCCTACAGTCGACCTGTTCACAAAGCAGCACATCTGCAAAGCACAGTGCTGACGACACGAGAGAACCAAACAGAGGGAGAGAGAGAGAACATCAGATAAGAAGGGATTTGTCCTACCCTGCAACAGTAATTTACCAAACCGATTCTCCCAAAGCCCATCAATCCAGATCTGTGTGAGATTAAATGACTCAGCCAGAGCCCGGCTTTAACACGGCCAATCGCAGGCAGTCTCTCTGCACTGACTCTAGGCTCTTCTAGGCTCTACCTCTTCTAATCAAACTCGATAGAGAGAGAGGAAAAAAAAAAACTATGAGATTAAACCGAACACCATTCTTGTGTTTCCCTCCAGGAAAGCAGCAGACTGTTGAGTGTGTGATCTGAAGATCTGCTGTTTGTAATCGCTTGCGCTCGCACCTCTTCCTCTTTTGATCCCGGTTACGTTCGTTGGTTTGTTTGGTTTCCTTGTTCCACCCTGCAGGTAGTCAAGTACCCATAATGCCCATCAAAACCGTCTCCGCAATCCTCTCTGTGTGCAGGATTTCTGTCTTTTTTCCTCAGTCAATGTCAAATTCTTCCTGAGGCAGAGAGTCGCTCACTGACAAACAGATCTGGACATGTCGTTTCAAACAAAAAGCGACCAGAAACCAGGCCCTCGGAAATGTTCTCCAATAAGAGACTCAAACTCAAAACTCATTTTTGACATTTTCCGAGGAAAAGATGAGCGGCGCTTACCCACGCTCGTTTCTGTCATAATGCTGTGTTATGTGATTGTTATGTTGCTACAGTGCTAGCTGGTTGCTCACTGGTAGTGTTAAGCAGTAGTGTCACTACAAAATGTGAACCCAGTAGTGTAACTGTTTGTTTTTAAAGGGGTCATCAGATGCCTATTTTCCACAAGTTGAAATGATTCTTTAGTGTCTTAATGAAAAGTCTATAACATACTTTGGTTAAAATTTCTCGATGGTAGTGTAAAACAACACCCTTTTTTACAACGGTAGTGTAAAAAAAACAGCCCTTTTCACAGCAAGCTGTTTCAGTGCATTTCCCTTTAAATGCTAATGAGCTCAGCTGACCACGCCCCTCTCTTCTGTGGGGTGACGCGCAGTTCTCTGAGCGACTGTAAACTTTAGTCGCATTTATCGTGAAACTTGCTAATTAGCATATTATTAGGAAAGGCGATTTGCCAAATTCATTTAAAAAAATACTCACTTCTTCTGTAGGTGAAGCTGAATCACAAATGATCCGCGCGAACATAAACGCATTTAGGTAGATCGGGGGACGCATTCACTTCAAAAACAAACGTGATCCACTGCATTTTCAGTGGATCAGATGTCGGGAGTAAATGACGGCTGCTATGTTCCCTCAAACGCTTAAGAGTCATTATTGCATCTACTCCGGTGTCAAAACAATGGCGGACTGACAATCGTGGGAAGGGCCTGGTTCCATGTGACATTCATTTATAAAGAAAATATTTATAAGCTTAGCTATTTATGTCAGTAAGCTAGTAGTAATATTGCTTAGCAGCATTGTTATTGTCAACTAAATAAAGGTGAAATAAAATAAAATATTAGATGAAAAACTTAAACAAAACAAATTGAAGTACTAAAATTACTAAAACTTAAACTCAAACATTAAAGCAAAACATTAAATAATAATTTTAATGTCCTTGTTATACACATTAAATTGACTTTGTATAATAATAATTGTGAACTATGTATAATGACAAGCAAACAAACTATAAACCAACAGTAAGTAAATGTTGTTAATATTACTTAATTTGTATAATTACACTGTAACAACAACATTGTTAAACCTCAGAGGGGTCATAACATGCGATTTAAATTTTTGCTATCTCTTTGGAGTGTTACAAACTCTTGGTGCATAAAGAAGGTCTTTAAAGTTGCAAAGTCTAAAGTCTCAAATCCAAAGAGATAATCTTTATAAAAAGTTAAGAGTCAACCACACTCCCCTAAAATGGCTAGTTTTAACACGTCCCCACATCTCTACGTCACGATGTAGGAAGATTTGCATAACACCGCCCAAATGTTCACACAAATAAAGAAGGCGTAACTTTTATTCTCGCTGCAGTATCGTTGTTGCCTCTGGGCGCTATGTCATGGAGAATTGAAAGAATTTGCCACTGACTCTTCAAACGTGAGTTTTGAGCAGTGTAGAGTAGCGCTTGTTGTTTGTCATTTCTCCGATCACAAATGCAGACATGGGTTTTATGTTTACGCGGCGCAATGCAATGAAACACGTAAAAAGACAGTATAAGTCATTATACTCAGTAATAATTACGCGGCGCAATGCAATGAAGCGCGCGTCCACACGCAGCGGCTTCTCTCTGTCCCGACAGAACGGTGTTTTCGTGTGTTTTTTGTCTTGTGAGTCGCAGTGTTTTTGTACGTCGTCATCGCGTCTATCTGTCTTTAAGCGCGCATACAGTCGTGAGTTTCTGCTGGATGTCGGCAGAGCCGCATTTTTAGAGTTAAACTCCGCGCACGCGGAACTGCTGCGAGATCTCGAACTGCTCCGGAGGCCTACATCATCACCGACCCCCTCTACTGCATCTCGCCCACAGCGGAGGCGCCACAAGCGGCGTGAGAGGAAGCAGAAGAGGGGTAAGCGCGGAGGTATCCGGGCTAGGCTAACGGCTAACCCACACAAGCCATCCATCCCCACCGTCGTACTGGCTAACGTACGCTCTTTGGACAATAAACTGGACTACATCCGATTACTACGTTCAACTCAGAGGACTGTAAGAGACTGTTGTGTGTTTGTATTCACGGAAACATGGCTCAGCGACAGCGTTCCGGACTGCGCCATTCAGCTCGACCAGCTGACGTGCTATCGAGCAGACAGAGCTCGCGTCGCGGGAGGAAAAAACCCGCGGCGGCGGGCTTTGTGTTTACATCAATGACGCGTGGTGCCGCGATGCTGTTGTGATCTGCAAACACTGCTCAGCCCTGGTGGAGTTTATGATTATTAAGTGCCGGCCGTTCTATCTGCCGAGGGAATATACTGCCATACTGCTCGTTTCGGTTTACATTCCCCCGAACAACAGCAACAGCAACCGGAACGATGCACTAAATGAACTGTACCAGCACATCAGTGAGCAGCAGACAGCACACCCCGATGCTTTTCTCATCATAGCTGGGGATTTCAACCATGCTGACTTAAAGAGTGTATTTCCTAAAATACACCAACACATTAACTTTCCAACAAGAGGTAAAAACATTTTAGACTTTGTTTACACCACACAGAGAGGAGCTTACAAAGCCCTCCCCCTCCCCCACCTCGGTGCCTCAGACCACATCACTGTCATGCTAATGCCCGCACACAGACCGCTCGTTAAAGTCGCCAAACCAGTTCAGAAACAGATTCAAGTGTGGCCAGAAGGATCGTCTGAGGCTCTTCAGGACTGCTTTGATACAACTGACTGGAATATGTTTAAGCAGGCTGCCACTTATAATAACTCCACTGACCTCCAGGAGTACTCGGAGACTGTCACTGCCTACATCACCAAGTGTATTGAGGATGTAACAGTCACAAAAACCATTACTGTCCGGGCCAACCAGAAGCCGTGGATGACAGGGGAAGTCTACAGACTCCTGGAGACGCGGAACGCTGCCTTCAGAGCTGGAGACGAGGGGGGCCTGAGAACAGCCAGGGCCAACCTATCCCGCGGCATCAGAGAGGCTAAGAGACAGTACTCCAGGAGGATAGCCCATCAATTCAGCGACAGCAGAGACACTCGGAGCCTGTGGCAGGGGATACAGACCATTACGGACTACAAGCCCCCACAGCGGACCTGTGACAGCAACATCTCTCTGCTGAACGAGCTGAACACCTTCTTCGCTCGCTTTGAGGCACAAAACAGCTCCACGGCACAGAAGACTCCACCTCCTCCCAGTGACCAGGTGATGATGCTGACCCCAGACAGCGTGAGGAGATCCTTCAGCAGGATCAATGCACGCAAAGCTCCGGGTCCTGACAACATTCCTGGGCGTGTACTGAGAGACTGTGCAGCAGAACTCACTGATGTCTTCACAGACATTTTCAACATCTCACTTAGTCAAGCTGTTGTTCCCACATGCTTCAAAGCTACCACCATCATTCCAGTCCCGAAGAAGCCATCTCCATCATGCTTCAATGACTACCGTCCTGTTGCACTTACTCCCATCCTCATGAAGTGCTTCGAACGGCTAGTCATGCACCACATCAAGTCTGCCCTCCCCCCCTCCCTGGACCCCTTACAGTTTGCATATCGGTCCAACCGCTCGACCGATGATGCCATCTCAACTGCCCTCGACTCAGCACTCACACATCTAGAGGAAAAAGACTCATACGTCAGAATGCTGTTCATAGACTTCAGTTCAGCATTCAACACAATCATCCCTCAACAGCTCATTCACAAACTGGTCGAGCTGGGGCTCAACACTTCGCTGTGCAACTGGCTGTTGGACTTTCTGACTGGAAGACCTCAGGCAGTACGTGTCGGCAGCAACACATCCAGCACCATCACACTGAACACTGGGGGCCCCCCAAGGATGTGTGCTGAGCCCCCTCCTCTTCACTCTGCTGACACACGACTGCACACCGTCACTCAACTCCAACCTCTTCATTAAGTTTGCGGATGACACGACTGTGGTGGGTCTCATTAGCAACAGAGATGAGACAAACTACAGGAGCGAGGTGAGCCGCCTGGCCGGGTGGTGCAGTGACAACAATCTCTCTCTGAACGTGGAGAAGACGAAGGAGATTGTTGTGGACTTCAGGAGAGCGCACACTCAGCATGTTCCTCTGACCATCAACGGTGCGACTGTGGAGAGAGTGAGCAGCACCAAGTTCCTGGGTGTGCACATCACAGAGGACCTCTCCTGGACCGACAACACCGCAGCACTGGCCAAGAAATCACAGCAGCGTCTCTACTTCCTCCGCAAACTGAGGAGAGCCAGAGCCCCACCCCCCATCATGTACACCTTCTACAGAGGCACCATCGAGAGCATTCTGACCAGCTGCATCACTGTGTGGTATGGCGCCTGCAACGCGTCCTGCCGGAAGACTCTGCAACGCATAGTGAGAGCAGCTGAGAAGATCATTGGTGTCTCTCTCCCCTCCCTCCAGGACATTTATGGAACCCGTCTCACTCGAAAAGCCCTCTGCATTGCAGGTGATCCCACTCACCCGTCACACAGCTTCTTCAGTCTGCTGCCATCAGGGAGGAGACTGCGGAGTCTCCAGGCCAGGACCAGCAGACTGAAGGACAGCTTCATCCATCAGGCTGTCAGGAAGCTGAACTCGCTCCCGAACTTACCCCCCCGTCCCTCTTCTGCCTCAGGCACCACTGAACTATTAAAACCCCCCCCCCCCCCAGGTCCCACATCCCCAGGTCCTTCCACCCCCCTCCCTCTAACATACGAATGTCATGCACCAGTCACTTTGTGCAGCAGTGGTCTGCTCACTACCTCATTCACCATGGATCTGACATCATTCTACCTCCTCATCAGTCAGTTTAATAAAATAACTGCTCTGAGCCCTTTGTCACTTTGTCACTTTAATCAGACTGAATAAGCTATTTTTTTTATGCACTAAAAATCTTTTTATCTGCACTGTTTGTTCACTGGTTTGCACTCTATCTGCCATGTGCCTTGCGCTGCTTTTATTTAAACTTATTTTTATTTTATTTTTTTCTATTATGTCTTTTTTTACATTCCCTTATTGTATAGTTTTTATCTTATATTTTATATTTGATCTAGATTTTTACGCTCTACTGTTAGTGTTATCTGTATGCACCGGGGGTCTGAGAGTAACGCAATTTCGATTCTCTGTATGTATGTACTGTACATGTGGAAGAATTGACAATAAAGCAGACTTGACTTGACTTGACTTGACTTGACACTCAGTACCACTGGATGCAACAAATGCCTAGCTTGTAATGGGTTTTATTGTTTTTGTCTGGTCACGCCAGGAGACGGCATCACAGTATGGTAAGGGGCGTAACATTTCCGTCACACGCTTGAGGTATTCAGCCAATCACAACGCACTGGATAGCTGGCCGCATTAACCCATTTCATTACACCAAATACACAAAATAATGTTCTTTTTAGCAACATCATATGACCCCTTTAAAATAAAGTGTAACCTAACAAACTAATAAAAATAAACAAAAGCACATAATGAAATTACCTTACATTAATTATAGTAAAATTTAAATTAAGATCAGCAAATAAGTCTAGTTCAAATTATTAATAATAATAGCATATAAATAGTCAAAAGAGCCAGAAGTCGTTATGATATTCTGGTGCCCAGATATGGATGTAGTAATAGACAGGCATAAATCGTACATTTTGCCACAGAGAAAAATAATAGCATGCTTCTCATCACATGATTTAGGGCATCATTCACGTCTGGAGCTTAAACGGTGCAGGACGAGGTACACAAAAGTCTAACACTTATCTGGAGGAATGGAGGCATGACATCAGAGGGCTGTGATTTCCAGAGAAAACTGGCATGACACAGCTGCAGTCGACATTTCAAAGGTCAAGGCATAGCAGCAAAACCAAAGGTACCTTTTTGTATGCTTTGCCTACACCATAGGGAATGGTTAACAAACAAAAGGCCCACGCTCCCCCAGGACCCAGACAGGATCCAACAGCAAAACCGCACAGATCCTGCATCTGTCTTTTAGTGGCAATGTGAAAAAAAAAAACACCCTAACTAAAACAGAACACCAGGGCTGGTTTCCTCCTGAACTGCACTAAACCCAACGCAGACTAACTTCTCCCCTCGACCTCTCACTCGCCGAGGGCCAGATCAGGGTTCCTCTCACCCCTGACCCTACGGAGAGGAAGAGAGAGAAGGGGGTTTTGGATTTGTTTGGGTAGATTTGCACAAAGCCTGCTCCATGAGACACTGCAGGAAATGCGTGATTACAGTGTGTTTTTGCATTCTTTCAAACATCCTTGTTTGTTTGGCTTACACGGAGGCTAGTCACAAAAGTAATGAGGAGAAATGCATGTTGACAACACGTCTCAGAGCCTTCGCATGGTGACTCATCCAATCTGGATCGGTTATGTCAACAGAAAAAGTGGGCGGCGCAGAGACCTGTCCCTCTTTTGCACGCCCCTACTATTTTAGCTCTTGCATCATATATGCAGCATAGAAAAACAACAAGAGCCGGGTCATACCGGACCAACTGCATTCCACCGCTAATGCGCTTTTACCTGTAAAACGATTTTACCATTCCCCTGAAATTCATCAAAACCACAAACTATCATTCTTCATTCTTATTTAGATAACTTCTCTTGTCAACAACATATCGTGTCTAGTACAGCTAGAATGTTGCTGACCGTGACCGTGTTTTGAGTTCTACTGTCAATGAGTGTTGAGGATAAGGAAGACTTTAAAACGTATTCATGTTGGTTCCATATGGTTTTGAAAATCATTTAATGAATTGAGTGTCATGTGGTGTAACCACCAGTGTGGTTATTGTTATCTAAAACCAAAGAAAATCATGTTCCTTAGTTGAAATAAAGCTGAAATAAAATCAAATATTAGATGAAAAACTAAAATAATTAGAAATGTTGTCTTGATAACTGACTAAAACAAAATAGGTTTAAGCTGAAGTACTAATAATACTAAAACTAATAAATGTCATATTTCAGGGGGGTTGCACCTGACAATTAACAGCCTGGACTAACCTTGCCTTCCCATAAAAGGTTTTATTTTAAGAAACTTATCGACCTTGACACTAGGGCTACACGATTATGACAAAAATCATAATTGTCGATTATTCCCTTGAAGTTGTAATTGCGATTATTAATTACGATTATCACAATTTACATTGAATGATGTAGAAAGAAAAAAAACATATCTTAAGCATGCAGAATAACATAAGTGGACTTTGAACGATTAATTGCCGCTTCGAACAATTGCGTAATTGTGGCATCCATAATTGAAATCGTGATTAGAAATTCGATTAATTGTGCAGCCCTACTTGACACAGTTATGAGGGTCTGCAGGGGTCCACTCTATGATATAATTTCCTGTTTTACGTTTGTTCCTGTTTTTGTTATGTTACACCACATGACTTTGATTTGCCAAAGAAAAATACAATCAAGAGCATCATTTTATTATTACTAAGGTATTTTTCAGCCTTTTTCTCAGCCTTTTCTTCCTTTTTATCATGGCAATTGCATCACCCTAATATTTTTGACTTAATGCCACAAAAATACATTTTAAATTAGAAGAATTGATCATAGAAGATGAGTACCTCTGGATAAATCAATAGATCAGGACTCATCATGCATGGAACCTTTTATTGGTTTTCAACCAAGCTTGTCATCTAAGGGTGGGTTTTTGGTTTATAGACACTCATTTCCCTTCTGAACAGTTTTTAATTTTGCTTGCACTTCACAGCTAATTCTCCAGATAAAGCTCAATGTCTAAGCCAGCATAAAACAAGGCCCTAAAAATTGATTCAAGTTACATATAGATCCACAAAAGGTGCAATAACTCCCGTCGCATGTCTTAAATTTAATAACTATTATTACAGTGGGAGTGAAGTTGAGAGTGCTCCTGACATTTGAAGTAATTGTTCTTTGTGGTCTAGTAGTCCCTGAAGCAAAGGTCGTGACGTTCCTATGTGTCGCCTTGGATCCTGACAAGCCATCTGCTTGACACCAAGTCCGATTGTTTTTTAAATGCTACACTTGGAGCAAGAGTTCAAAATATCAGAGACAGACCCCAAAGAGGCAACAAATCAAGCTTTCGCTGTACAAAAGCAGCTAACATTTTGAAAAACTATGCCGGTGTAGTGATACGACAGCTCTGGAGCTTTCAATTTCCAGCCAGATTGCACAGATAACCGTTTAGCAACTGGAAGTAGAACTAAATAAACACAAATCTATTCCCTCTTGTGAGAAGCCATATGGGAGTGCTGAAATAAAGCGAAAGCCCTTTTCCGCCAGCCTGAGAAGCACTTGACTTGCTGTCTCATATGAATCTCATCCATCATCCCAGCCATGCCGCTGCTCGTTTTATAGCTCCTTTCCCGCTTGCCATCGATAGCTAAGTGTGACCAAGATGACAAGCCGTTGCAGGGGCACTCGATAAAACCAGGCCCAGCACCTTTAAGCAATGCAGCACTTACTCATGAGCGAGCGGCCGGCACTGTCGCCAGATAAGGAAAGAGCTGGCCAGATAAAAAAAATGCTTCCAGATGGTTCTCTTGTCGCATGATGTAAGGAGATGTGTTTGTCAGCAGATAAATCGCCTGCGATTATGAACACGATATTGCGTAGCTTTTCAGTGAACTACGGCTCCGTGTATTAAATGCCGCTCCACCTGAAAGCATGTGAAGATTTACTACTAATCACAGAACCGGCTTTACTGATGAGATGCGAATGACAATCGCATCTGATTAATTGCACAGCCCTTATATATATAGTTACTAAAGGGTACTTATACCTTGACACCAGTGCTGTTATTAACTAAAACTAATAAAAATTGTTTTTGTTCATTAAAATGAAGCTGAAATAAAATAAAATATAAATATTAGATGAACTTAAAACTTAAAAACTTATTGTTAACTAAAACCATTAAAAATTATTTTCTTTCCCTGAAATACAGCTAAAATAAAAATAAAAATATATTGGATGAAAAATTATTTGAATTAGAAATGTTGCCTTAACAGCAAACTGAAATAACTTTAATAAGTTTAAGCAGTAGTAATAAAATGACTAAAATTGTAATAAAAAATAAATAAAAGCTAAATAGAAGTTTGAAGAAATAAATAAACATAAACGAATAACAAAATGTAGCAACAAAATAAAAACTGAATATAAAAAATATATTCATATTTAAAAAAATATACTATAATAATATATAAACAATAATATAATAAAATATCATATATATATATATATATATATATATATATATATATATATATATATATATATATATATATATATATATATATATAAACACTAAAAGAAGACTGCTCAAAAACAGCTTGAAATGTGACACTTAAATGCCAAAGCTGTCCAGTGGCAGTGCTTTCTAAACATTTTAATTAAGACTTCATGGTGCAATCTAAGCACATCAGGTTGTTAGGCTGCTAATTAAAGTATTGCGGCTAAAATATCAAAGCTATGTAGTTTATGTAATCATATTACAATTCTAGTAAACGTCGTTGCATTAGTGAATTTTGCAGGCAGAAATGGTCTATTGTCAATAGTGAAGTAATGTACAAAGCACAGCTCACAGAGAAGTCACTTTGAATGTTGTTTAAGTAGTTTTTTGTTGGTCAACCTGGCAAATTCACACAGTCTGCTTGCGAAATCTGCGTGGGGAAATCTTTCGCCCTCATGCATGCATTTCTGTTGAAATGACTGGATTTCGACCACAAAAATTTGCCAAACAACAGTAAATCAGACCAAAATTCAAGGCAGCTTAGAGACCTGTGCAACAGTTGTATGTATTACTCAGACTGCCTCTTTTTCTTTCCAGCCCTAATTTTATTCAAACACTGTCTGCCTCCGAGGTCATTTCAAGTCGGCCAATTGCTTCACTCCACCCTTGTGGTGACTGAATTCGCTCAGTAAGCACTGGGCAGTGTTAAAGGCCACTGCAATGGTAACGAAGTTTCTGCGAGCAGACAGCCTCATCTAACAGCTTCTGACAAGGTGCTGGCCTTCCGGCACCCTGGGCGCCTGCCGGAGTTTAAGCACAGACGTAAAGAGATGGGAAGAGGGAAGTGAGATTAGAGGACCACTGCAGGAACTCATGATAGCATAATGCCTTCACTCGTTCACACATTTGGGCATTTTCAAACCCCTTCTCTCATGACTGCTCATCTTCTCGTGATTAAACCTGCCATATCTAATTATACGTTACACTGCAACGACTTTCTCCCTCCATTTCTGCCTGGCAGGTGGAAATGCGAGTCACAGTTTAAGCTATAAATGAGTTTCTAAACGGTAAATGTAATTTCATTTATTTTTATCTGATGAAGTCATAATCAGGAAGGTTCACTTAGGAGTGCCTGCTTGTGCTCTTTGGAGCTCTACTTGCACACATCAATGACGTACTAGGGAGCCAATGATTAAAAAGTAAAAAGAAAAAAATCTTTTAAAAATCTAGTATCTTAGAAGTTTTAAAGAATATTAAAAAGTTTTTGAAAAACTTACAATTCCATGTTTCAGAAAAGTTAATATTATGTGGTGAAACATTTCTATTTATGTATACATTATTACCAATGCTAAAAGTTGTGCTTCTTAATATCTTCTTAATTGTGGAAATTGGCATTTATTTTGAATTTTTTTCAGGATTCTTTAATAAATAAAGTTCAAAAGAACTGCATGAATTTTAAAGATTTTTTTTGTAACATTATTTTTTTAAATAAAAACTATATTAGTATAAAATACTTTAGTGTCACATTCCATGAATTTAAAGTGTCCTTGCTGAATAAAAGTTTTTTTATTTTATTTAACTGACCTCAAATATTTTTTCACAGTAGTAGTAGTATTTTTATAAACATCATGAATTATTAATTTATAAATGTCATTAAATTTTAGAGAAGTCACACCATATGGAATTTCACAATATGATATATATTTTGCCTTATTTTATACAAGGTGAAATTATATATTTTAAGAGAATTACTGACCTTGACAGAGACTTTTATACTCTGCATTCTTCTGCATGTTGGTTGGACCATATGGCTTTGTTGGTAACATCAAATGACATCAAATGACTCCAGGTAAAGTTTTTTCAAATTAATAATAAAAGATTAAGCCTACTTAAACCACCTCAGGTTTACATTCTTTTAATAACATTATTTCTTCAGTATATCAGTTGCACCACCCTGACATATGCGATTATATAATAGAGAGACAAACCACATGTTCATTATAGACGACTGTAATTAAGCCATAGTGTAAATTGAATTTTTACTATATTTTTTAATAAATTAACAGATCTGAGAAAAAAAAGAGCAAGTTGTTGGCCCATAAAATGGATGCCAAACGAAGCACACGTTTTTAATTTTGATGATCCGTTGACCGTTAGCAAATTATAGCTGAAGGAACAGAGGTATGTAATAATGTTCATCCCCCACAGAGAGGCCTAACATCCAGCTAAGCCCTTTCATATGGCAGTCTACAACCCTGCTCTCCTTGTTTTTTCACTTACCCCCTACCAGGGGCATCTATGGTGGACATCCTGCAGGAAACGGAGCACGGCTAAAGGAAAGCGGGGAATCCCAACAATCGCAAAGTAGCGACAAAAACCGCAAGGGCAACTCCAGAGGAAATGGAGGCTGAAAAGTCAAACAAAGAAGGGAGGCTGAAAAAAAAGTCTTTTTTGGAAGTTACATGCCAAGTGTTTTCTTCCCTATAATATAAAAACAGCAAACACTGGAAACACCAAAACATGTCATAAATGCAAAAAAACTGTGGTGAGTGGGAGGAGGGCAGGAGGCTGTGGCGACGATCCACTCGTATTTCTCTGCCTTGGTGTGAAACAAACACTCACATACCCAAAGCCCAGAAATACAGACGCAAGGAGAAATAGCTTCAGTTTGGCGGGAAGAAGCCACGTCTGTGGGAGGTGAAATTCCTGAATGTTACAGAAAGTTCTTCTTGTGGGCCATCTTTGCTCGGTTTCTGCCCGTCTCTCTCTCGTTTCGCAGATGCTCTCATCTGAAGGTAAAATGCTGAGTCACCGAGAGCCGCACTCAAGGCCACAGGAGTGGCTGGAGACCACAGAGAGACTGATTATTGACAGAATGCACATTGCGGATCCGCATGAGCCAATGCAGTTTCTGGGAACAGGCACCAGGGAAAGGGTTGGGAGGCTGCTTTATTAATATATAATGCTACCAAACCATTTCATGAGAGCTTTTGTACATTGATGCCTACACTTGGGCTGCATTCAAAATTGCACACTTCCTTACAAGATAGCAAAACAGTAGTAAATCTGAATTCACGGTATTCTTAAAAGAGCAGGCGAAAAGTTCCCGAATGACCTGTAATTTCCAGTGAGATTCTAAAGTGCTCATCAATGGACACTTTACTATCCCACAGTAGAGGAGTTGTGAATGACAGTGACGTAACTGACGTGGGTAGGTCACATGACAATGACAAAATGACAAATGTACATTCATATGTCACGTTCAAGCCGTGTTGGAAATATTTGTTGTATTTATATATTTCTGTATATGAAAAACTGGATTGTATGTATGAGCTCAACACACATGAGCCACGACAATGATTCCATAAATGCAGTGCAATTTTTCAAAATAAAATAAAATTATTGTTATTTGTTTTTAAATGTACAATACAACTAGCTAAATTGCATGTGCAAAATTTGATACAATATAACTGGATTTACAACACATTCATAAATTAAATAACATAAAAAGATGCACATTCCGCATGAATTTGTAGAAGTAGAATTAAAAAATATTGTTGAGTTTGTTGTAGAAAAGGTACATAGCCATCTTGCACAGACCAAACTCATCTGATAGCATTATAACGACTTCCCAAATTGTAAATACAAACTTTCCAGGAAGATTCAAAGCAATGCCATACACGTTCATACCATATAGAACATTTCTTGAAAGTATGTATTTATTCAGAAGTAGGCCTCCTTACTCACAGAGTTGAGAAGAATTTAATTTAATTGGAATCGCTATTTTCTTGTTTATCACTTTAAAGCTTTTTTGAAACGATCTGTATAAAGCCCTGTATAAACAGAGGTGACTTGATTTGAGAGTATGCAATTTAGGACGCAGCATAGAAAACTAAAGCAGAACTGCTGATAGCAAAGGTCACACCCAAAGAACATCCAGGAACTTCATCGCCATGGATACCATTCTTTAAAACAATGTGACAGGCCATTGTTGCAAAGTGCTATAGCGGGCGATTCGAAACTCTCTGACAATAGATAGCTGCCCGCTGTAGATGCGAGGGTTGCCACCCCCTCTCAAAACCCACGACAATGTGTTCATTTCTCCTGAATGCAAATGAAACTCTAATCGGGAGTCGTTTTCTTATCAATTCCAGGACATCCAGACACTACTGGGGGTTTCTGGGTAATTTGCAACCATGTTTAATGCAGCATTTCTTACCCCACAGAGACTCTCTCGTTGTTGCTCACTATGATCAAATACCTCATGTCAAGAAAAATAACCAAGTGGGGTAGTGTTAGGATCAGATTTCCTCATGGAAATTCGGATACTCATTAGAAAATGCCAGTTTCCTTTCCTTGTAATCCAGCCTCAAACAAGGCAGCAATTCAGAGCAGAAGTGGTGTAATCTAGGGAATGTATGCTAAACCAGCTATAATTAGCTCTTTACATTATCAAACACAACCCATATCTCAACTCAATTCATGCTCACTTTTTCCTTCACGTCAAACAAAGGCCTACTCAAAAAGTGTTCAGGGATTCATTCATTTGGCAAATTGCCTCAAAACAACGACTGCCTGCGTTAATATGACTTTTAGGTCACTCTGAGAAACATAACAATCCTGTGGAAACTAAGACTGTGTCCCAGTGTCATAGCTGGTCAATGCTTGTAGCGGGTGGCCACGTCTCAGCCATCTGCTTGTTTTTCCATACAAACACAAAGACTCTGCAGCCTAAATAAAGCTCAGATTCCTCTGTAAGAGAGCAGACATCTGGACCAAATACTGTTTACGATAAACAATCTTAGGATATAATTAACACAAGGACATGACTACATTTTTACATTAGAATTTGAGGTAGTTTGCCATGTAGTGAAACATCAGCAAACCAAATATATTTGGCCAAAACAGAAAAACAAAATGTAATTTTCGGGTTCAGGGGGCCAAAAATCACAGACCGAAATAGTTATGCTTCTCTGACTTTTTCATTGTCTATCTTACAATATGGATAAGCTACAATGGTTAAACACGTCAGCAGTGTGAACCCACTTCACAGTTACCAAAAATAATAGAGCAGCAATACCTACTATTTGTAAAATATGTAACAAATTTTAAATTTCTTCAGCTGAAATATCGAGAGGCGGCATATTACCAGAAAACTATACTATGGACAGCATACTGAGCTCAATTATTCAATAACCTAAATTTAATTACGAAAACATTATTTTCAGTTTAAATTATAGACGTAATAAAAACTTTAATTTCGTTCGATTTTATTTTGGTCCATAGTTATTGCCAAGGTTTTGTTATGCGGTTACTAAATTGTTCAGATTGGTTGAAAAATTAGCTAAGCTAAAAGAAAGCTTAAAGGGTTAGTTCACCCAAATATTAAAATTATGTCATTAATGACTCACCCTCATGTCGTTCCAAACCCGTAAGACCTCCGTTCATCTTCGGAACACAGTTTAAGATATTTTAGATTTAGTCCGAGCTTTCTGATCCTCTATTGAGAATGTATGTACGGTATACTGTCCATGTCCAGAAAGGTAATAAAAACATCATCAAAGTAGTCCATGTGACATCAGAGCGTCCGTTAGAATTTTTTGAAGCATAGAAAATACATTTTGGTCCAAAAATAGCAAAAACTACGACTTTTATTCAGCGTTCTCTTCTCTTCCGTGTCTGTTATGAGTGCGTTCACAATACTGCAGTTTAGTGATATCCGGTTCGCGAACGAATCACTCGTTGTAACCGGATCTTCTTGAACCAGTTCACCAAATCGAACTGAATCGTTTGAAACGGTTCGCGTCTCCAATAAGCATTAATCCACAAATGACTTAAGCTGTTAACTTTTTTAATGTGGCTGACACTCCCTCTGAGTTCAAATAAACCAATATCCCGGAGTAATCCATTTACTCAAACAGTACACTGACTGAACTGCTGTGAAGAGAGAACTGAAGATGAACATCGAGCCGAGCCAGATAACGAACGAATGATTGACTCGTTCTCGAGTCAAGAACCGTTTCTGTCGGACGCGTACGATTCGAGAAGCGAGGAGCTGATGATACTGCGCATGCGTGATTCAGACTGACACACAGCGCGTCTGAACCGAGCTGGTTCTTTTGGTGATTGATTCTGAACTGATTACTAATGTTATGAGCGCGGGTAAACCGAAGGCTTGAATCAAGGGCAGTCATCGCCAATGAAGTCATTACGTTGAGCGCAAAAGAACTGGTGAACCGTTTTCTTCAACCAGTTTATTGAATCGAACTGTCTGAAAGAACCAGTTCGCGGAAAAGAACAGAACTTCCCATCACTACTAGTGATCCGAAAACCTATGCAACCGGTTCTTGACTCGAGAACGAGTCAATGTTTCGTTCGTTATCTGGCTCGGCATCTTCAGTTCTCTCTTCACAGCAGTTCAGTCAGTGTACTGTTTGAGTAAATGTATTACTCCGGGATATTGGTTTATTTGAACTCAGAGGGAGTGTCAGCCACATTAAAAAAGTTAACAGCTTAAGTCATTTGTGGATTAATACTTATTGGAGACGCGAACCGTTTCAAACGATTCAGTTCGATTTGGTGAACTGGTTCAAGAAGATCCGGTTACATCGAGTGATTCGCTCGCGAACCGGATATCACTAAACTGCAGTATTGTGAACGCGCTCATAACAGACACGGAAGAGAAGAGAACGCTGAATAAAGTCGTAGTTTTTGCTATTTTTGGACCAAAATGTATTTTCGATGCTTCAAAAAATTCTAACGGACCCTCTGATGTCACATGGACTACTTTGATGATGTTTTTATTACCTTTCTGGACGTGGACAGTATACCGTACATTCTCAATGGAGGGTCAGAAAGCTCTCGGACTAAATCTAAAATATCTTAAACTGTGTTCCGAAGATGAACGGAGGTCTTACGGGTTTGGAACGACATGAGGGTGAGTCATTAATGACATAATTTTAATATTTGGGTGAACTAACCCTTTAACCAAAGACTATAGAATACCCAAGATGTGTCACTCGTATCTTTTTGAATGGGAAAAATGCAATGCTCAATATGGCCGTGCTATCGAACGAAGCCCCGCCTTCTGAGCAAAAGAGCCAATCCCTAATCGGCAAAGTCAGCGTGTCACTGCATTAGAAGTCCCGGTTGCCATAGAAACAATAAGCATTCTGCGACACGCGACTTGGACTGCGCATGCGGACTGGCTGCTCTAGCCTGAAAAATATGCTTTTTTCACACTATTTGAGCAAAATAAACAACATTTATGATTCAGTTGTTGTCAGATTTCCTTGGTCATTTCAAATATGAAATTTAATCGTAAGCTTGGCGAACAGTTTTGGAGAATTTGATGTTTCCCCATTCAGAGGGATAGGGGTTGCTCTTGCACACCCGAGAGGCATTTCAAAGATGGCTGCTGAGTGACATGACTTGTCTTAAAGAGACTTAAAGAAAGTAGCTAGTTACAAAACAAAAGTCACTTTCTACATTTAAACTTCATGTTGTTCATTAATGTGAAATCAACAAATTGATTTATTGAAAAGAACTGACCGAAAGAAAAAAAAAACATTCATTCTCAAATCAGAAATCACTAGTTCCATTTATTAACAGCTGACAGAGAAAAAAACCCAATGCACAACTTGATTTAGTAAATATTGCTTGATAAAATGAAAACTATCAATGCTACTACTGAGAAACATAACTTTGCTATTTGTAACAACACTATACACCCAACATTGTTTCAGGGTGGTTGCTAAGACTAAAGGTTTGTTTAAATCCCAACCCTATGAATATGAGCAATAATGATGCTTGCCTTAGCAAGCACAACTAATTATTCAGTCGTGACATGCTGAATTCAAGGAGAAAACGGAACTGGAAAAATAAATGAGAAGGATTAAATTACCAATCACCCTTTCTGCAAATGTTTGGCAAGTGGACAGGTCTTATGGGCCAGACATCTGGCAGATGAACAGTGGCTAGCGCTGAAGGCACAGCAAAAGGGCTTAGATAGATCACAGATGCTTCTGTTCGTGCAAATCACACATATATTAGCAAAAGTGGAAAGCATTTAGAAGGTGTGCTTGTCCAGCAAATGTCCCTATTAATACTAATGTCAAGTACAAATGGCTAAATTTCATGCTTATTATGGCCAAATCTACTGCTGTGGCTCCCAAATAGTGCATACGATGCCTGGACTGGATTGCATAGATGGTGACAGGCTCACGTTAGCTGAAATATATATGCAAGATAAGGTGAACGGGGCTGAAGAATGAGAGATTAAACTCTCTTAAGCCCATGACGTTTATCAAGCGTTTCCATCAGCCGGCTGAAAATTGTTTGTGAATTTCTGGGAAAGCAAAGCCGCTCCTACAAAAGATTGCAATCACGTCTCTCTGACTTCTGTCTACCTGTTCAAAGTTATGGAGACAAGACACAACAACAAATCACTTCAGTTTCTGCACTGAATTCCAAAGCAGTCATGAGGGAAACTCTGACAATTCAGTCATCATCACACTCGTGTTTTTCCAAACATTAGTGCATCCAGCAAAGCAGTTATCTATAGCAGAATGTCCAGGCTTATAAAAAAATGCCCCTCAGAAAGTCCCTGCTCGCGAGGTAATACTTTTCAAAGGTCCGAAACTTTCGGGGGTGGGACTTGGGTGCTAAACATGCTGATTGGTTGAGTTCACACAGCATTGTGATTTCAACTCGGCTAGGCCTTCTGACATTTGCCGCTGGCTCTGATGTCTCTTCAGTGGTTAAACATAAAATATTATTTGTTCTGGGTAAATCTAAGGTAATCTTTGGTCTTTATTGAAATTATCTATATGTTAAAATGAAAATAAAAAGAGGCAATTGATATAATATTTCGTTTCATTGTAATGTAGGCTGTATATATACACATTTCCCTGAACTAAGTAACGTTACATTTCTGCGGCTATTATTATGTTTAAATGAAAACGAAAGGAGGCAGTGGTATTTGATATTCTATTTCGTCTTATTGTAAATATATTGTGAGGAAAATTCAAGTAGCCAAGGGAGCTGACTGATGTTATCAAGTACGCTACTGTTTGCAGAATTACCGGACTTGCGTCGTCCCGTCCGCGAGAGATCACACTCCCGAGTCGAACTCACAAAGTCCGAACTACCGAGGATGCAAGTCTGAAATTTGCGTACTTTGTATTGAGAAACGCATGCAGACCTACGTCAACAGACTATTTACCTAATCTTCACGGTAGTTTAGACCGTGGTGGAAACGCAGAAAGCAACAGGTCTGGGGTGAAAATAGTTGCTGGGGAAAAAAGTTCCTGGTACAACTGTTCCGGGTAATTTCAGTGGAAATGTGGCATGACTGAATTATACTTTTGGTTGATCTATCTCCTTGAAAAAAAACACTCACTGTAAAACCATTAACCAACTCAACTTTTAACCTTTACTTAGAGCACATGCAAGGATTGGAGAAACATGGCGGTTGTGCTTGAAGCCCAAAGAGTTTGATTACGTTGAATCCTCCTGCATTCTTCACATTTCAGCAAAGGGGCTCGGAGGGTTCGTGGGGTCTGCATTCAGAAATTAAAGATCATAGGAAGGAACACATGCTTCAGTTGAACAATTTCGAGTCTGTAAAGTTCTGGCTTTGTAACAGGAAGGCAGTGTAACAAGTATGAGCTTAATTAAGCATGTACAGGAATACAAGCACATGCCATCCAAGGACACTGTTTAGAGGAATGTACTTCCAGCAAGCAATTAAAAGAGAATCTATTGCCACTTTTGATGAGCACACATGAGTGATATTTACTCACAGACAACAACAGAATGTCTCATTTACTGACTCTTTGTGCAATTTATCGGGCACAAATATCTTAAAGGGTTAGTTCACCCAGGAATTCTGTAATTTACTCACTTTTATGTTGATCCAAACCTGTATGACTGCATGACACAAAAAGACATAAAGCTGTTTTAAAGAATGATAGGGTCCAAACCTCATTGGACCCCATTGGCTTTCATTTCAAACTATCCAACCTAAACTCACGAGAAAACGTAACTATTCGGTGCACTATTTGGAGATGGTGATTTTGTACAAAATAATTTGTATCATATGTATAATTTTTTAGTAAAAAGCATGAAGGCCCATCTCTAAATGTAACTGTCAGTTGGGCACAAACATATTGAAAACGTAAACGTGAGATACAATTTAGCCACTAAATGTAAAAACTTAAAATAGTTACGAATAGCATTTGTAGTGTGTTGAAATATCACCGTTTGTGTTCCACAGACAAAAGAATGACATGATTGTGAGTAAATGATGGTGAGTAAATGATGACAGCATTTTTATTTTAGGGTGAACTATCCCTTTAAATGTCCTGTAAAAGTGCCAGATAATAACTGAAATGAGTTTTCCTGCCAATAGTCCGACGTGGAATGGCCCCAGAGTTTGACTGAACAGACATTCCAGCCCTTATCATTCATTCCTGATTTGATGAACTTTCATCTGCATGACTTTATCTGAGGAATACAGACTCATTTTTACTCAATCAAGCATCGTCAACAAATTCCTCACCGTCTGACTTGCACACTCACTGATATTCTTGTGTATCTTCCAAGCTGCATCAAGTCTTCCCTGAAGAAATATCAGTAGGATTTAATTGATATAACGTTGCCAAGGGGGGGTTAAAACTGATGCCCCTGAATACAGGAAGTCAACACATCACTAAAAGGTTTTTAGCTAAGGACCACAGTCTAAATAGTCTATTGCACATCTGATGTTGAGCAGTAGAACAGCAGTCATCAAGCACACAAACACCAATTTGAAATATTTAAACCAATGTGGACTGTGCCAGATAAAGTCCAAGCAGGAATTTACAACAGTCAGATAAAGAATAATCTGAAAAGGATTGGTAAGCGTACCATGTGTACTGATATCAATGCATCAGCCAGGTCAATTAATAGGATATTAAGTAATTCTGACATCTGCATTGGACAATTAAAAGATGTATAAGTAATGCAAGCATCATTATTTTAGACAATGTTAACTCAAATTTAAGAATTATTAATCAGCTACTTCTACTACTTAAACAACATCTATTTATCAGCCAGATATCAGCCATGCCAATATTGAACATTGGCCAATTTATTGCCTTACAATATGGGATTTGCTAGTTCCTACAGCAAAACACTGGGATCTGAAATACTAGAAGGTCTGAGTGGGTTGCATCTTACTCAGTTTGATGCAACTTCAGCCCACAACGATATTTATGACATAAATGAACAGATTCGCACTGCTTTTTATGAAAAGTTCAGTATATGCTTCTCTGGTCATATTGAACTACCGTGCAATAGGTCAGGAATGGGCTTCAAACCAGTTCTCCAGCCTGTTCTGAATGTTCAGGGAGTAGGTCACTACCAGCTGTTTTTGGAACGTCACCAGCTAAAGGATTATTCAACCAAAGTCAAACCTTCCTAAACAAACTCTATTCTTTTCTCTCGGTATTCTGTATCACAAAAATGTCATTTAGGACCAAAGACACAATGTTAAAATCAGAGAACAACTGGACTATACTGCCATACACGTCAAAGGCAATGTTCCAAAAAGGCTCAAGATTAATAATAACCAAACACTTATAAATGCACAACATTTTCCGATTAAGGTCTAGGCTATTTTGGTCAACTCTTTATTCTGAAAAAGGTGTTTATAATGTAATCTTCATAACCCAAATCAAATCAAGAAAATATTTGACAGGACATTTACAATTATAGTCATTTTAGACAGTAACTAATTAATTCAACATTTCAATAACAAAAAAAATGTGATTTGGATGTGACCGGAATTAACCGGAATTTTGGCGTAATCCAGTTATGTCATTTATTCTTATGTTTGCATGAGTCTTGCATAAACAGAATATAATCAAACTCTGAATATTGTTGTGCATATAAACTACTATATCAGATCTGAGTCAAAGCGCCAGTGTGATGCCAGACAATCGTTCACCCATCTCAGTTTACACAAAACCCAGCAACGATTATGATTTTACTGGCTTTGGTTGTCATAAACCAATTTTCCAGAAATTATATTAAAAGATGTAAAGCATAAAGACTGTTCTGAAACCTTACATTTGCCACATACTGTCTGACAGCTGTAAGGCTGTGTATCTGAGCACAGATATAAGAACACGTTCAAAGGCAAAGGTGTAACAAACTCCTGATCTAGGTGAAGGAATATGAAACCAATCACATGGAAACCAGTTTTAGTTAAATAGTATAACAAATCTACATACGCCCCTCTAGTTTACCCTCAATAAATAGCTCAAGTTTGCATAGCCGCAAACCAGTGTGCTTACAGGAGCCCATGGAATTAGGAAATGTAGACGAAGGAAAAGAAAAAGACTGGCGCATACCACAGCATGCCTCCCTCTCTCTTCTCTTTCACTCCTTTATCTGCAGCAGCAGAAACCGGCTCAGAAATTCATCAAGATGAGGAATAACACTAATACTAGTCCAGCAGTAGTCCCGTAAACATCGGCGTTTCGCTTCTGCAGCTGTCCGACCGCAATACAATCTCTTCTTTCAATGACTGATTGTATTCTGAAAGTTTTCAACAACCTGATCTGTGGCTCTCTTCTCACACGCAGCACAAAAGACAAAAAGCATCGAGGAAACCCCAGACTGGATCATCACATCACTGTTCCTTGTTGGAAAGGAAGGGGCGTTGAAGGAGAGAGGGGGGAAAACAGCTTTGTATCCTTGCGTCTTCCCTTGGGTTCACCACGTTGTTTTTGAGCACTTATAATTTCCTTTGTTGTGTCCAAAACATCTCGAGTTGTCCATATGTCTATTACACATTTCAGCCGTCAGCACGCGGTCTGTCTGTGCGGAGCAGCGCGAGACTCCAGCGGGGGGAAAAAAGAGACTTCTCCCAGCATAAAGACGAAATTCAGTGACGGAGCGTGTGTGTGAATGTGTGTGTTAATGTGTTTTTTTCGGCTTCCCAATAATGGCGGCCCTTCTCCCGTTCTCGGTCTCTCCTCCCTCCTCTGTAGTCTCGCGCATGGACACAATTACCGCACACACACACGCGCGCGAGCTCACACACGGTTATTATTATGACGCTAAGTATATTTAACCAAATATGCTGTTATCCGGCGGAATTAGGACCGGTGTTATAATTGTTGTTTTTTCTTATGAAAACAAATAAGATGCTAGTCAGTAACAAACATTCTCCATAAAGGAGAGGATGGGAGAGTTGCCACAAGGGCTCAATCTCAGCAACTGTATCAAAGAAATGTGTGGTTTGTTTATATGTTGATTTATAAATTTAAATAATAAATCAAATAAAAAATGAAATCAAATAATTAGAGAAGTTACAAATAGTTTTGTACACAAGTAGGCTATCTAAAGAAGGATCTATTTATTTATTTATTTATTTGGTTGGTTTTTAGCTGAAAGGTTGAACTGCGTGTCCAGGACAAGGGTATTTTTCATAAAAATAAATGTTTCATAAAATTGTCACCATGATAATTATCATTTAGTAAAACTAAACTAAAAGTGTTAAAAGAAATAAAGCTGAAATAAAACAAAATGAAATATAAATATTAGATGAAAAACATTAAGAAAATGGAAAAAAAGAAGCTCCAAAAGCACTAAAATTACTAACTGTAAATAAAATATAATATATATATTAAATAAAAACTAAAAAAATAATAAAATGACAAAAACACATACCAAAGTTACTAAAAATAAAACAGAAAATGTAAAAATAAAAGCTAATGAATGATTTTAATAATAAAACCTAATAAAATATAAGTATTACAGAAATAATACAAAACTATAATACTACACTATACAGCAGCACTATATGAATAATACTAAAATAATGTTGGTTGTCACATGGTTGGACACATTATATTGTTTTACTGTTTAAAATTGGGTGAAAAGCGTATAGTATGCTATTTAATGGCAGGTTCCATTGTGACAATTTGCCCCGACATAATCTTCCCTCAGATTTAAACTCTGTTGTTAAGGTGATAGATTATAGAATTGCCTCCACATACTGTTTCTGATCAGTTCTTACCATCTCACCATCATATTGTGAGTTCAATCAGAGAGAGTCTCTTGGGGTAAAAGTTTAATAAAAGGTTCTCATGCTTTCTGTTTTTATCTATAAATAGTCCTACAAAACTATATATGCAGTGTGGTTTTAATATTACAGAAACAAAATCTAAATCCAGTGATTTGCAGGTAATCATAGTATTTATCATGACACAGTTCAAAAAAAAAAAGAAAAAAGAAACAGCAGCCTTCCACACACTGCTTTTGGTGAAGTGAAGAAACTGCGAAGGTCTCTGCTCCCACCTCTAGACTGCAGCTGAAATATTTCTAAGTCCCAAGGGCCACCACATTCTTCGCTCTCACAGTTGTGCAATCTCTTAACAATCAGAGCCCCAACCCCCTTCTGACTAGTGCAGAGACCCTGTCCAAGTTATCTGGACAGTGTTCTGCCGTAGACTACCCTTAAAAGAGTTGAAGTACAGAACAGAGGTGCGGTGATGTAACACAGATCTGATTCTCCATTTCATATGATGTCTCCAGAAATATGGCAAGAAATGCGTAAAAGGATATGATGCATGTTTGTGTATATGTATAGATAAACTGTTGATATGAGCCTCACAAAAAAAAGATATATTATAGTAAAGTTACACTCAAGCATCATCCCTCTTAATGTCTTCTTATATAAAAGTAATAACAATACCCTAATAATAACTAACATAATAATAAGTAACATTACTGTAAATACATTTTTGACAGAACTGACCATTTGCATTTTAACAATTAGACAAAAAGAGGTATAGAAAAAAGATACCTTTTTTTAATCTTTCAAACTGTCAAATGTGGGACAATAATTATATATTCATTTTTGAAGTTATTTATGTATCCCTGGTTCTGTTAAGGTTAAATCCCCGGTAATTAATGTTCATAAAACCTGTCATCAATATTAATTTTACGGTTTGCGTGTCTTCCATTATTTTTTTTTCTTTTACGATAAATATATATGAATTTAGAAACTAACCTAAAGCAACAGTCATATCAAACATCTATTATCGTTTAATCTTATCTTTAAGTAAAAAAAAAAAAAAAAAAAAAAGTCATGTGCTATCCTTGACAGTTCAACCCCGGTGTAAGATTGTAATTGTAGTACGGAACGGTGCATTCTACTGATATACTTGTATGTTATCAGCTGGCTTAGAAAACTACATTACCCATCATTCCTAGCACCAACGGCCTCTGCTCGCGTCCTGTCAGGTGAAGATAGCGGCGGCTACAGAACCTAACCCAGTCTGTGACTGCTGTATTTCGTAATTAAATCCATTAAACATTGATTGAAATAACTCAGGCAACCGTGAGCGATAAATACCAAGCACAATGGTAAGTGTAGATGCCTATTTTTGTTTGTTACAATCATTTATTTTGAGTAGCTCGACTGTCTGTTTTTCTCTGCTAACAGGCTAACGTTAGTGTGATATACTGTATGTCTATTATAACAACACGACCAAGGTCATAAATCAAACTATATAGACATTCAGTGTTAAACATAGTATCCAGCAGAACAAAATAATCAGACTTTCATAATTCTCTTTCGGGTCAGAATAGAAATAACGCTGAATGAATAAAGCTAACGTTAGATGCTCATGGCTAGTTATTTTATGGAAGCTGTGTATAATTTCTGTTACATATCAATAATGTCTTTACATATAAATAATACAGTACATAATATATTTATATTGGCAGCTCATGCCTGTTAAATTTGTTCAATGCGTTGTCATTATTGATACATAAAAGCATGTTCGTCCTCTGTGGATGATATTGGATGATTTGTGAGAATTAGGTCTAAAGTTTCTCCTGTTGTTCTTGTGCAGATCCGCTTTATCCTCATCCAGAATCGTGCAGGGAAGACCCGGCTGGCCAAGTGGTACATGCAGTTTGATGATGATGAGAAGCAGAAGCTGATTGAAGAGGTTCATGCCGTTGTGACAGTCCGTGATGCCAAACACACCAACTTTGTAGAGGTACCACACTTTCTAATTTTTTTTTTTTTTACATTTTGTACTCGCTTTTCATTTTTAAAATGTGAGTATAATTCTTATAGGATTGGTAAAAACATCATTACACATGTAAATTGTTGTTTTAAAGATCTTATCCAGTAAATGTACAAATCAAGGTGTCTTGCATGTTTAATATTGTTTTCTTCTGCAGTTCAGAAATTTCAAGATCATTTACAGGCGGTACGCTGGCCTGTACTTCTGCATCTGTGTGGATGTGACGGACAATAACCTGGCTTACCTGGAAGCTATTCACAACTTTGTTGAGGTAAATGAAGAGCTAGCTTTAAACAAATATTTCACCCAAAAATGAAAAATTTGATTAGAGATGAGTTTGCATATTTGGATAAATTTATCATTACTTCACTTGCTCATCGAAGGATCCTCTGCAGTGAATGGGTGCCGTCAAAATGAGAGTCCAAACAGTTGATTACAAATATCACAGTAATCCACACAACTCCAGTCTATCAATTAATGTCTATGTATTAAGTGTGTGTTTGTAATAAACTTTCCATCATTAACACATTTTTAACTTAAAAATAAGAGTTCTCTATATCCATAATATTGCTTTCTCCGATGAAAAAGTTGTCTCATCTGAATCAGGATAAAACATGCACAGATCAAGCCCTGTTTGTGCCATAACATCACAATAATGGATTTTTCACAAGATATTAGTTGACGGACTGGAGTCTTGTGGAGTTCTTGTGGATTATTGTGATGTTTTTATCAGTTGTTTGGACTCTCATTCTGACGGCACCCATTCACTGCAGAGGATCCATTGATGAGCAAGTGATGTAATGCTAAATTTATCTAAAACTGGGGCATGAATTTTCATTTTTTGAAAATGCTTCCTTATAGCTCTTTTTAAACACACACACACACAGCCTAAAATTAACACTCACCAAGCGCCAAATGAGAGTAAAAATTGGCGTTGGCAGGTACAGCTTTTACAAAATATAACAATGCAATGAAGTCACCTTTATTTATATAGCGCTTTAAACAAAAAATATTGCGTCAAAGCAACTGAACAACATTAATTAGGAAAACAGTGTGTCAATAATGCAAAATGACAGTTAAAGGCAGTTCATCATTGAATTCAGTGATGTCATCATTCAGCTCAGTATCTGTGCAATCAAGTCAACGATATCACTGTAAATGAAGTGTCCCCAACTAAGCAAGCCAGAGGCGACAGCGGCAAGGAACCAAAACTCCATCAGTGACAGAATGGAGAAAAAAACCTTGGGAGAAACCAGGCTCAGTTGGGGGGCCAGTTCTCCTTTGACCAGATGAAACCAGCAGTTCAATTCCAGGCTGCAGCAAAGTCAGGTTGTGCAGAAAAATCATCTGTTTCCTGTGGTCTTGTCCCGGTGGTCGTCTGAGACCAGGTCTTTACAGGGGATCTGTCTCTGAGGCTCTAGTCCTGGTCTCCGCTGTCTTTCAGGGCTGTAGAGGTCCTTTCTAGGTGCTGATCCACCCTCTGGGCTGGATATGTACTGGATCTGGTGGCTATGGTGACCTGGGAATAAGAGAGAAACAGACTAATATTAGCGTAGATGCCATGAAGTGAAAAAAACAGCCGGTTTTTAAAAGAGATTCGCCGTTTCTGACATAAGCGAATAAAATAATATTTTCCGAAGACAAGTTCATCGTGATTAGCTGTTCTGTCATAAGCGACAAGAGCGAATCAAATAATAGGATACGAACGGAGTGATTAGGTCAGAGCAGTGTGATGGCCAGCTTGTCCCTAGACACAGTTCTAATAACCTTTACCTGAGAAGATTTTGCTGCTTCATTTCGGAAGATTAACTTTTCCCTTCTTTATTCTTCATAACCCGAGAATGCAGCGACACATACCTGGGGTTACGCCGCAGAAACGGTGCAGTGAAGTATAGTTTGAAAGGCTGCGTGTTCACCTGTACGCGTACGCTGAGCCGCTTCAGACAGCGCACCAGTAGCGCTTCAACACACTAAAACACACACAATTATGTCAAGATGCACGGTTTTGGCGAGTTACCTTGTAAACATAGTCTTAAAATAGTTATAAAGTCTTAAATGACCGTAAAGAGTTGGGAGAAAATCGGATATGTGTCAGATCCTCATCATATGGATCAGGTTTTATCTGACATTGATGTAAATCAAAGAACAAAAGAAAAAGAGAAATCCTTGGACTGTTCTAGTCGCTAATGAACTTATTTCTTTTTTGCCCAGTCACTTTCTTATTGTTGAATCATGAACATTGACCTAAACTGAGGCAAATGAAGCCTGCAGTTCTTTAGATGATGTTCTGGGTTCTTTTATGACCTCCTGGATGAGTCGTCGTTGTGCTCTTGGAGTAATTTTGGTAGGCTGGCCACTCCTGGGAAGGTTCTCCACTGTTCCAAGTTTTCTCCATTTGTGGATAATGTCTCTGACCGTGGTTCGCTGGAGTCCCAAAGCCTTGGAAATGGCTTTATAACCGTTTCCAGACTGATACATGTCAGCGGTTTTGTTTCTCATCTGTTCTTGAATTTCTTCGATCGCAGCATGATGTGTTGCTCTTTAAGCATGCGCATGCTTCACTTTGTCAGACAGATTCTATTTAAATGATTTCTTGATTCAACAGGTCTTGCAGTAATCAGGCCTATGGAGGAATTATTTGGTCAGATTATAAACTAAAAGTCTAAAACTAAAAGTCTTAAACCAAAACTAAAAATCTAAATTTGAAACTTAAAGTCCAAGTCGAAAATTAATTTGGTATTTAGGATAGGGCATTTTGTATTTAGGGTTGGGCATTTGGTCATTTAGCCATTTAGGATTTAGGATTGGGCATTTGGGGATTTAGGATTGTGAATTTGGTATTTAGGATTGGGCATTTAATCATTTAGCCATTAAGGATTGAGGATTGGGCATTTGAAGATTGAGGATTGGGCATTTGAGGATTGAGGATTGAGGAGTGTATGCAAATTAGGAGGTGTGGCCCAAATACTGGAGGCTGGGTTTGAAATGGCTGGTGCGCAGAGGCACCTTATGGACAGCAGAGGGAGCTCCCAGTGCTAAGGAGCACATTGTAATGAAGCCAAACGGAGCGAGTGAGCGGCTTGAGCGAGGACTGTGTGATAACTTCAACTTAATGACAGCTTTGTAACATTTGTGGCCTCAAACCGAGCGTACAACTGATGCTTGCGTGCGCGGTAAATCACCTCTGCGAGATGAAAACAATATCGCACGCGAGGAAACGGGAGCCTGCGAGCTCATTTCAAACTCTCGTGCGCGCGACTGACAAAAATAAAAGTGTTCGAGCGAGCCGGTGAGAAGATCGAGCGCGAGCAGCTGGGGAATGATCATGGGCGCGCGAGGGCTTGTATTGCGCGCAAATGGGCATTTTGGTTCTTTTTCGTGAGCCGGCTCGTTTGACTCAGCTCACTGAAAAGAGCCGGCTCTTTTGGCTCACAAACGGGTCTTTTAAAAAACAATAATGTTTTGACTATGATAGGTGTGAAAAACAATTCTAGTAAATTATTAAATGAAATCAAACTCACAATGTCTCACAATTTCTTTACAAATGCATTGATTTGTTATGAAAAAAGAATATTATTAAACATTTGCATTTAAATTATAAATTTTTAATGTATAGAAACAACAACATTACAAAACAAATACAATCTGAATCTGAACAACATAATAGAACCCATATTAAAGAAAAATAAATAACTGAAAGGATTAAACTGGTCCCTCTTTTTTGGCATGTTATATAACCAGCATGAACTATCTCACTAGTTATGTTTTATATAACTAGCATGAACACACACACACACACACACAATGCTGATCATATTTTTATTTTTATGATAGATTTGCATTCAGAAAATGCAAGCTGCCTTACTTTCGAGGGGCTGATGCGGTTTCTTCTCCGAGTTTGACACTGTGTGTGTGGGTGTGTGTGTGATGGCCCGGCCCCTCCCTCATGCCATATAATTGGTTGACACCTCATGTATGATTGACAGGAACAGAATGTGAGGCTGTTCAGACGAATATGTGCACCTTTAGGCCTATATAATATTTTTTTTGTTCTTTGAATTAGTCAATTATTTTAAATAAAATAAAATGCATCCATTATTTCATTATTACATAATGATTTAATTTCTATAGGTTATATATATATATATATATTTAAATAGAGTCGGCTCTTCAGATATGCGAGCCAGCTCTCGTCGTTCACCTACAAGAGCCGGCTCTCAGAGTCGGCTCATTTCGCGAACGACCCATCACTACAAAGAAACATGTCACTCGCGCGCGCGAGAGTTTGAAATGAGCTCGCAGGCTCCCGTTTCCTCGCGTGCGATATTGTTTTCATCTCGCAGAGGTGATTTACCGCGCACGCAAGCATCAGTTGTACGCTCGGTTTGAGGCCACAAATGTTACAAAGCTGTCATTAAGTTGAAGTTATCACAGTCCTCGCTCAAGCCCCTCATTTGCTCTGTTTGGCTTCATTACAGTGTGCTCCTTAGCACTGGGAGCTCCCTCTGCTGTCCATAAGGTGCCTCTGCGCACCAGCCATTTCAAACCCAGCCTCCAGTATTTGGGCCACGCCTCCTAATTTGCATACACTCCTCAATCCTCAATCCTCAAATGCCCAATCCTCAATCTTCAAATGCCCAATCCTCAATCCCTAAATGGCTAAATGATTAAATGCCCAATCCTAAATACCAAATTCACAATCCTAAATCCCCAAATGCCCAATCCTAAATCCTATATGGCTAAATGACCAAATACCCTATCCTAAATACCAAATGCCCAACCCTAAATAGAAAATGCCCCAACCCTAAATAGAAAATGCCCAACCCTAATAGAAAATGCCCAATCCTAAATACAAAATGCCCAATCCTAAATACCAAATTCACAATCCTAAATCCCCAAATGCCAAATCCTAAATGGCTAAATGACCAAATACCCAACCCTAAATAGAAAATGCCCAATCCCTAAATAGAAAATGCCCAACCCTAAATAGAAAATGCCCAACCCTAAATAGAAAATGCCCAATCCTAAATACAAAATGCCCAATCCTAAATACCAGATTAATTTTTGACTTGGACTTTAAGTTTCAAATTTAGATTTTTAGTTTTGGTTTAAGACTTTTAGTTTTAGATTTTTAGTTTATAATCTGACCAAATAATTCCTCCATACAGGCCTGGGTGTGGCTAGTGAAATTTAACTCAGCTTTCTAAAATAATGTGGTTAATCACAGTTCTTTCATGATTTAACAGGAGGGGGCAGTTCATTTTTTATGTAGGGCCAGGTAGGTTTGGACAGCTATTTTCCCTTAATAAAAGAAATCATCATTTAAAAACTTAATTTTGTATTTACTTGCATTATCTTTGTGTAATATTAAAACTTGTTTGATGATCTGAATCTTTTAAGTGTGACTTGTGTAATATTAAATATATATATATATATATATATATATATATATATATATATATATATATATATATATATATATATATATATAATATATAATATATATATAAACACACACACACACTGTATATATTCAGCCCCCACCACATAACATCAATATGTAATGTGTTCTGCATTCAACTGAGCAGCTAAATGGTGTAATCAGCACGCTTCCTGAGTAATAAATTGATTAGGCTGCACAGAATCCATAATTAAAAACCTCTCTTAAATGCACTTTTATTAACCGTAAATCAAATTGAGATGTGCAGACTCTTAAGGGAAGTGTGGGCTGTTAGCTTTGAAACGTCAGGTGATTAACTTTAATGAAGGTCTTTAATGTTCAGCATGATAAATGTGCTTTCCATTGGGTTTTAAAAGTGATTGCCTGCTTGTTCTTCCTAAAAAATAACACAAATATCAGCATAAGCTCTTATTCATTAAAAGAAATACTGTAAGATTGGATTAAGAGTAATTCACCCCAAACCTCCAATAAGAAGAAGAATCATTTTGATCAAACAGACACAGTTATCAAGCAGATTCAAAATGCTTAAAGTATGTTAAAAATTGAAAAATTGAGAGCAACCAAGTTTTCCATGCTTTTATTTCTATTAAATGGAAACAAGGGAGAATCATTTTATTTATGTGTCCCAGTACATGATAAACACGTCAATATTTCTATGCATATTAACTAAAAGATTTTAAAGCATTTAAAATGCTACACAAGGAATGTGATGACATAGATCTTTGAATCATTTGAAATTAATTAGATTTTCCAGCTTTATAGGTTTTGCAATTGATAAAGGAGTGGGTGTCCTTTTTTTTTTAATTATTATTATTTTTTTCTAGGCTTGATTGTGTTTATGGGGTGCAGTTTAACATGTTAATGCTTCGTTAAAAAAAAAAAAAATTCCTCAAAATTTACGTTTATTCCACACCGCTCTGTCCATTGTCCTATAAATCAGAGATATGTGACAAATAATAAGCATTCACGAATCTGAGCCACTGCCACAGACTTTAGAGAACTAAATGACTAAATTAAGAACTGCACTAAAATCACTGGAATTGTGTAATTTTATATTATCAACAAAATGATCCTGAATATATTGTTCTCAATGAATATAAGTGTAATGCTCAGTCTTACCCTAAACGATTCCAATCTAAATTCCTTTTAATGTAACATTAGTCCGCTTCTGCGAGACCTCTCATCAGGTAAATAAAGGAGGAAGGAACAGCGCTTCTGTTGGTGTAATTTTCCGTGTCTGAGAGACTAATGGAATGTGGCCGTGAGGGAAACCAGCAGCCAGGAGTTCAAGAACATTGTGACATGGATTCTAGGACTTCCTCTGACCCTTACTGTAAACAACTCCCCCATCATATCCCACATCACTTCAGCCCAAAGCAGCCCACTGTGCTGAACAACACTGGATTAAAAACAAACAAATGCCTGGGTAACCAACCTAAAATGGTCAACAGCTACCGTCACTGATTTTGCTGCTACTTTTTGAGGTGAATGATAGACTGCTGTGGTTAAGTGGATCCTGAGAAGATCTTGAATTGATTGGAACTTACCTGTTTTTTCCTTTTTTTCACAGGTTTTGAACGAGTATTTCCACAATGTCTGTGAATTAGATCTGGTCTTCAATTTCTACAAGGTAAGTGAAGAATTAAATACAAAAAAATAATAATTATATATATATATATATATATATATATATATATATATATATATATATATATATATATATATATATATATCTATATATATATATATATATACTACTGTTCATCTAGGCTGTATTTATTTGATCAAAAATACAGAAAAACCCTGTTATTTTGTGAAATATTATTGCAACTTAAAAAACAGTTTTCTATTTTAATATACTTTAAAATATAATTTATTCCTGTGATGATGAAAGCTGAATTTTCAGCATCATTACTCCAGTCTTCAGTGTCACACGATCCTCGGCAAGAAACATTTATTATCATCATCAATGTGGAAAGCATGATAGGACCTTTTCAGGATTATTGGATGAATATAAAGTTCGAAAGGATAGCATTTATTTGGAATAGAAATCTTTTTTAACATTATGCATTTCTTTATTGGCACATTTTATCAATGTAATGTGTTCTTGATAAATAAAAGTGTTTATTTCTTACAAAACAAAACAAAAAATGTACTGACATTTGGCTTAACCAATCAGAGGTGTTATTGTTAAGGTAAATGCAGTTTTTCAGTTAGAGGAGCATTTAGAAGAGCTGAAAAAGGGCCCAAGCAGCAAAAACTAGTGAGAGAAAAAGATGTAATTAGCTCTGTTTCAGCAGCAGTGCAGCTCCATGGCAACAGTCATACAATTAAGAACATCCACATCCATTCAGCACGAGAGAGAGGCTGCCGCTGAAGAAAACCATAAGTAATTATAGAAAAAAAGTTGCCAGAGTTAATAGCATTTGATTTCTGCTCAGCTAATTACCTGATGTGTTTTTGATTCCGCCTTGGCCCACACCAACGCCACGCTGATGAGAAACCTACTTGATGAAATAATAGTCAGAAATATCAGATGTTTTGAAATGGAACAATTTATAGAACCTTTAGACAAAATATGTAAAAATATCATATTTGATACATCAGGCTTTGATGGCTTCGAGTAAAATATGGAGATCTTATTTACTGTAAGTAGGAGTCAAAGCACATCATTTTTCTTCAGAGACCCAAACTGAGCAGAAAATTTCAATTCGATGCGGTCACTGATATTAATATCACCAAATAACATGAAATTCTGATTGCTTGTAATTTAAATTAATATAACAGACTATTTACATAGTTATAGTATATAACTAATATTTAGTTGTAATAAGATGATATTTAAATGTTTATTTTATGATCAAAGATCTGGTTTTTATTGTGGGGACAAAACATATGTGGTGCAACAAAATAATAAAATAGACATGCCTCCAGGGTCAGCGCCAGAGTGTACAAAGTGAGGGAGCATGCACAATTTTTGGAGGGACCGCTGTTTTTTTTTTTTGTTTTGTTTTGTTTTTTTATAGGAGGGGCTACTTTGAAAAAAAAAAAAAACTGTTTCTGAAAGCAATTTTCAGATGAACGAAAAAGAAAAAAAAAAACGGGGTAAACACAAACACGAAACTTGTAAATAAAATAATCTGATATATAGCTTATGTACCATTTATGTACAACATATAGCCTAGTTTGATAGATGCACTGGGTGTTCGTCAACGATTGCATGCAGTCGGAGATTCTCGTGTTTACAGCTCCGTAACATAACCTACTGGAAGCTCTGTAGGTTTGCTGTATAGGCCTATAGCTAAAAATATTAAAATTACAAACATTTTAAAATACTTCCATTTTTCTGAAGGAAAAAAAAAAAAAAAAGAATTTAGGCCTCGTAATTGATGTCATAAATGCACAAGCCTGATTTTTGTTTTAATTATTCATCATACATCAGAGTACAAATATGTGTACCCTCTTTTTCCATTATTTCTAGATGATGTGTGTTGATGAGAATAAAAAAAATAATTTATATTTAAAAGTTTTGGAATAGAGAAAGAATTTAAAAATATATATAATTCTAATGGATAAATATATTTGCAGTAGCTATATAATAATGTAGGCTTTGCAAAAAAACAAGCCAAAACGAAACGTTAGGTTAAGTTGTGCTTACCTCTGTCATTAGGCACAAATCCAAATGTGTCCTTATTCGCGATGTAGCCTATTTGAAGCTAAACTATTAGTGTATTTATTAGGCAAAATAGGATTTGTAGTTCATGTGCATTCCAGTATCGATGGGAAAAATATAATAATAGGCCTAGCCTACGCCGTCATTTTTGCTCATACAAGTAAAGGCATAATTCGTGCAGTGTTAGCAGTTTGAAAATTCAAGAATAATAGCAAAGTTAATAAGAATTCTTTCTCTGCATAACCTGAACAAAAAAAAAATTGTTTTGCTAAGAATGAACCAAAATGAAAACATTTAGCTTTTAATCCGTGTATTTAACAGTCTGGGAGACCTTCCCAGGGCAGTATCCTGCCTCACACACTAAAATCAGGGCGCGCACTACGGAGACGGCACCAGAGGTGAGGGGGCACAGTGAGCGAGGTGGACGGGCCGGGTCCCCTCAGACCCCTCCATGGTGCTGACGCTTCATACCTCCAAAGTCTGACATCATATATTCGATACATATTTAACATGGTTTTTCTAAAAAAAAACAAAGATGTCTGTAGATAATCAAGTGAACCTAAAGTTGATTCAGTCCCAGTATGAGGTTATTACTAACAATATTTCAATATGGGTAATGATTTCACAGCAAAAAGACATGTGAGCAGAAAGTTCTAAAAGTCTGTTTACTTGCTAAAAAGTATAAACTATAATTCGGATGACAGAAGGCATGTGTAGATTGTATAAACCGTTTTTTTTTTTTTTCCAGGAAGTTTTGATCATGTTGATAATTTCGAGGTTTTGCATATCAGATATGATAATGTACGCTCTTGAATGAACTGTTTAAAAACACTGTTGCGCTCATGTTTCAGGTGTACACAGTGGTGGACGAGATGTTTCTGGCAGGAGAGATCAGAGAGACCAGCCAGACGAAGGTGCTCAAGCAGCTTCTTATGCTGCAGTCTTTGGAGTAACAAGCCTGTCAATCAATCAACCACCACTGCTGCAGGCCCCGCCCACCTCCACAGGCCCCACCCACCCCTGCTGCAGCCAAGCCATACATCCACAAACATTTCACCTTTTCTTTAAAATTCACGTCCAAGATGAAGGATGTTGCCATTCTTTTCACATTCACAAGTTTATAAAACCTCTCTGGTTATTGACCTAATTATTCTTTGGCATAGCCAGAATTGAATACTTCAGCAATTTTATAGCACAGTAGACTTCAATGTCTCCAAGCCCATTCATTAACACTAACACGGATAATAGCATCACGCTTGCCAAAATCTGCCATCGGTCCTGTAAACGCAAAATCCATGGGCTGCACTACTATATATAAAACTTGATTTTATCAAAGAAATCTTCCCTTAATATGTCCAGCTCAGTTAATGAAATATTCAAATCAAATGTTAAGAATCTGTTGTTTTTTGTATTGTGTACATATACCCACATTATATATGCATCTATTTTAAATGTAAATGTTATGAACTAACCAGTCATTCCAGGCATCTAAAGCACTCTCAGTTTCTGCTCGTAATTGCATTGAAGTCTGTTGTCTTGGTTTTATGGAGAACTCGAGCCAGCGTTTAGCGAGCGCTTTAGAGAACAAGGCTGAGTGGAAGAATGGAGCTCAGGGGGAAAAGGACAAAAGATGGTCTACTTTTAATTTCCCCTTTTGTGGCGCCGGGTCCCTCGCGCCAAGAGCTCTATAGCAACTGCTCAGCCTCTAAATGTTCCATTACAGATCGATTCATGAGTAACTATGAGAATCTGTCCTTCTGCCTTAGATTATACTAGATCTGCCTGTTTGTCCCTGTGAGACTGCAGAGTAAAAGTTGATGTAAGTGGTGCTACTCTCACGTGTATGTTGCTGTCTGTGTATATATCAATACAGGTAAATAAAAAATAAACAAAACTATTTAAAGTGTGTATTTCATATAATGACATTGCATTGAGCGCCGATCAGTGAATGTGTTCCCAGAGTCGTTTTTTTACATGTACTATAGCGCCATCTACCGGATACTGGCGATTATGCAAATATTTGACGACGCTACTAGTAAGTAATGATGCCTTTTTGGTCACTGTCAACGGGCGAATGTCAAAACTATTCTGTTAATGCATGAATGTGTGCCAGTAATTTAATTAAATATAATTGATCAAAGTTAAGTAGCATACAAACAGCATAATTACGAGAGATTGATTACATAGTTACTTAGAGGAATATTTCTTACCTCGTTAAGCATGATGCGTCCCGTGTTCAAATCCGTGTGTTTTAAAGAGATTATATATATGATTTTCAATAGTATAGGTGCAATAAAAAAAAAATATATATGTATATATATATATGGGTTTTTATATAATTTTAAAGCAATTTTAAAATATAAATTCGTGAAAATTATTTTTTCCAATAACCTCAGCCTCATACCAGGAGAGTGGCACTTAAATTTGAATTAAGAAAACAGTTATTAATTTAATAATTTAAACATAAAAAACTACTTAAAATGGATACATTAATTAATGTTTAAAACTATGCAATTCATGTTTTAAATATAGCAATAAAATAGTAAATTAAAAATAGTGCATAAAATGTAATGCATTTTAACTTGCTCCATCTCTACACGTGGTTTGTGAGACTGATAAAAATGCCAATGACAAATTTTGTAAACTAAAGATGAACGTTTTAACATTTAACACCATTATTTTGACACTCTATAGGTCTTGATAATTTACACAAAATCATGTGACTACATTTACTGCAAAATGAATAATAATAATAATTTTTTCTTTTTCCATACCAGATTCTGTTGAACTGCTAGAGTATGCAACACTCTCATATAGCAATTAGTAATTTAATTTACATTTTGGTGGCTAATTTGTATGAAATCTCATTTATGTGTTTTGATATAATCTGTTTAAGGCCTATGCAGTTAGGTTTAGGGGTATTTGCTTGCTTTTTTTCATCCAGAAATCATGTTTCTGTAAAACTCACATCATATGAACATATGAACTTGTCACCTCTTAAAATAGTTACATATTCAGGGTTGGGAGTATTTGAATTTCTTGTGAATGTCACGTTTTATGCATCTGTCACCACAGAAATAGAGATAACTGGATTCTAATTTGAATAAACAGAATTTGTCAAAGAACAAAAAAGTGAAAGGGCACCTTGCTCACTGTCACACACTCCCACACAAAACAGACACCACAGAAAGACGACGTATTCACATAACATAAAAAAACAAGCAAACTTTAATCTTTAAAATGAACAAGCACCCCTCCCCCCAAACACTCTGATAAACAAATTCAGTCTTATTTACAGCATAGATGACTCAGATATACAGTATTTATGAATGAACAAATCACAATGGTTACTAAGCAACAACTGGTTTTACGCAGTACTTTGAACTACTCTTTAAATGCACTCCATATTGATATTTGGTTATGAAATGCTACCAAACTCTAGTACATAAGCCACTGAATTTCTTCTGGCTCAAGTAGTGGTGCTGTTCTAAAGGTGCGGTCACATTAGCGAAATTTCACGGACAAAGAAAATCCTTTGTCTGCTGTCAATGGAGCTCACATTTGGAGTCACTTTCAAACCATACAGCTTGAAGCAGTTGCGAAATCTTTGTGTGGGGAAATCTATCACCATCATGTGAAATTCCCAATCGAGTGGATTCCTATTCAAATGAATGAATTTCACCCACACAGAGACAAAGAAAAAAAAAAAAAAAAAAGAAGCTGAACAGTAAATTTCACCTGGCGAAATTGTCAAAAAACGGCGATTAAATAAACTGCGAATTAAATCTAGATGAGCAATGATAATTGCGATCGCCCTTCTTAACATTGGAACCATATTTCAATGGGACCATAAAGCATCGCCCTATAAATTTAAGGGTTTAACAAGTTTCAAACCCACTAATGTCGGCACAACAAGGAATATTCCAGGTAAATACATCGGGCAGTATCAGGGACATGCTGTCGATTAATCATGTAGAAAAAAAACAAGCTTAAATGGAAAATTGACCATTTTTTGTCCGCAAAGTTTTACCGCAATTTGGCAATTTTGCATAAACGGTCTTTCTGTATAAAGCACAGCTCACACAGTCACTTTCAAACAAAGCAGTTATCTGTTGGTGAGCATGGAGAATTCACGTGAGCAACTTGAACATGAGGAAAATCTGCTTGGGGAACTTTTTTGCACTTGCACAGAGACTATTGAAATATATGGAATTTGCGAGTGCAATTTCGCAGCCCAACAATAAATTTGAGCGTATCTTAAGCGCAAATCATTTTCTGGAAAGCAGTGCAGTCACACTACAATATTCATTCCATTGACTTCCACCGATGAAGATGCAGTCACATTAGCGAAATTTTGTGGAGCAATTTTTAAAGCACAGCTCAAAAAGAAGTCCCTTTTAAATCTTAAAATTAAGATTTTTGTTTGTCAATGCATAACCAATCTGAACCTGCTGCAAAACCTGCGTGGAGTAAATCTTTCTCCCATGTGTGAAATGCACGACTGCGTGAATTCTTATTAAACTGACAGGATCTCACCTGCGAAAATTTACCGAACTACATTAAATGTGACCACAAGTTAAGCATGCAAAACGCAAGTGCATGCGAATTTTGCTTCACGTTTAGTGAACTCTGCTCTACAAATTCAGATCACATGAATAAGTTACATGTGACCAATAGAAGACTCGTGTGTGTCACACATGAACTCTTAGCTGTATTGAAAGAATGAATATACTAAGCCTAAACCTTTAAATAGGCCACTATTTGTGCAGACAGCCATTTGTTGTTGTGTCTGAAACCAAATTGGACATTATTGAGTGCACTCATTCAATTCCATAATGCACCGCAATAATGAGTGTCAGACAATTTACACTAAATGGCTAGAGAATACCCATAATGCACTGTGAGGGTCAAGGTCGAATTAATTCCTGCATTTGACCAGAAGATTGCATTGCAGTAATGTGAAATAGATTGCATTTTATAAATTTTTTTAGATATGTTGAATTCTGTTTTTAAAATGTGACGTCATATTACTAACATTGTTGTATCCGCTCAAGTTTTGCACGCTCAAAGTCTAGTGTGACTGCAGCTTAACTTAACAACTGTCAAAAGTCTAAATTTTGATGAAATAATGGTTTAATTCACTCAAACAAAACATTTCGTAAAAATCACGGTGGATCAAAAAAAAAAAAAAAAAAATGCAGTAAACAACAGTTTAAGTGCATTTTAAGAGCTCGGATGATTATGAGAGCATGAGGCAGCCTCTTGAATGATGAAGAACAATCATGTGGTTAGTCAGTTAAGGCTGTGCTTGAACTAGAAGACGTGGCGAGCCGCTCACACACCCCATACTTACGACTAACAGCATATTCTTGTGGCAAGGTGGCAAGACGACTCCTTACCGCTGAAATGGTGTCGGACTAGTCTCAGTTGTTCTTTAGTAAGGAATAATCACTCCTCAAACAATATTCTCTCATTTAATATCATTAGATTACTATAAATTTTACAATTCTATAGGTACAGTATATAAACAGTCAAAAAAAGTGCACTTGCAGAAGGAAAAAAAAAAAAAAAAAAAGAGGAAAGGAAACCCACACATCACATAGACAGTATTTAAAACACAGATCAAAACAGGTCTGTCTGTGGTGCATAATGATGATGTCACTGAGGGAACGGGGCACTGCGGCGCTCATCACCTCTAGATCTCCCCGTCATGGGTAACCAGAGCAAACAACGAACAAATCACGACTAAACACCACAGCTACAGTGGAAGATTAACCGTGTTGCAGTCTGAAGGGTCTGAGCTGGTTGCTGCACGGAAATATACTTCCATTCTAACAGTGTACACTTTTTATGTGACTTTAACTCAATAATAACAGGGTTGAATCTCACAAAATAAATTTTGATATCATAATTTTTTTATGCATTGTGACTTTTTTTTATTTGAAATTAAGCATTTAAAATCCTATTTGCATTACTATAATCTTATAATAAAATATTTTAAAATACGCATCATTTATTTTTGTGAAAATTTTGAAGGAAATGTGTTTAATTGTCAAAGTCAAAATTTCCAAAATCTTAATTGTCCTAAAGTAACCTTTATTTTCTTTAGGAAACATATTATCTCTAATTTCATTATTTTAAATTCAAGGTGAAATATGATTTGAACTTGTTCTTGAGTTTTTGGGAGACTTCAAAAGTTTCAATTTAATCTATTATTTTTGTATAGAGTTTTTTTCTTTTTTTTTTTGGCATTTCGTGAAATACATTTTTAAACCACCAATCTCTAAAAAATTTATTATTTGATATTTCTATAAGTGTCTGCCAAACAAACGCAAAATTTAAATAACAAAAAGAACACGATTTATTGTCCTTAATTTCACTAAATCTGCAGGTAGGAGGTCTGTGCAGAAAGACGGGTGAGGTTAAGTAGGACGATAACCTCTAACCCAAGCCAGACTGGGATGGCGGTAAACATCTGATATGCACCAGATAGTGCCGACCGAATGGATGTTTCTTTTTCCCCTTCTCCTCTTTTGTGCTTTTAGAAGCTCTTTAAATACACAACCAATGCAACAGCATAAATATCTGAGTGTATGTGGGGTTTTAAGAGCTGTACGTTCTCTCAGAAGATCAATATTTGGGATTCTGGTCATATTTTAGCAGGTAAAAATGCAGTCTGTGGTAATAAGTGACCAACTAACCTGCACACAGACCACTCATATGCTTATTTGTCATTTTTAGGAATGTCAAAACAAAATCAAGGGGACGTTCAGTTTAACACCAACAAAGAACTGATATGTCACAATGTATAAAATGATTCAAGACCTAGGAATGTTTCATCTACTGCTGTCGTTGAATGGTTTATCCCAGTCTAGTGAAGTCTAGATGATGGCTGGTTACTTTATAAGAAGGAACTGTGTGTGTAAGAATCACAGGAGAAGGTAAAAACACGCACAGTCTCTCAGTCGGGTCTTGATTCACCTCTACTGCCCGTGCCCCTCGCTAGGGGTCTCCCATCCCAGCTCAAAGCAGTCCTGGGTGGACAGCTTTCTGAGGTCAGAGGTCAAAGTTTGCAGATGGACTTCATCATAAGAAATGATCCAGATGTGTCTGGGTGTGGAAGGGTCACATTTGGGAGAGGGGTAAGGGGTGTGCATACCCAGAGACACCCGGAGCTGAAAGAAAGAGTTCATTTAAATAAATATGATATGATATATGATATTATCATTAAAAAGTTTGGGGTCAGTGCAGTTTTTTAAAGAAAAATAAAAAAAGGACACATTTAACTGATCAAAACTAACACTTTTCCCCCCTAAATAAATGATGTTATTTTGAACTTCCTTTTCATCAAAAACCCTGAAAAAAATATCATGGTCTCATCAAATCAGCAAATTAGAAAGATTTCTAAAGGATCATGTGACACCGAAGACTTTAGTAATAATGCTGAAAATCCAGCTTTGCATCCCAGAAATAAATTACAGTTCAAAATAATTTTAACTTGTAATAGTATTTGATTATATTAATGATTTGTATGTTTTTATTTTAAATTGTATGCACACCTTTGTAGCAAAACATGACTTGTGTATTATATATTACTTTATATTTCCTTTTAACTGTAATGTGGATGAACTTAATGAACACAATGTTTAAATCTCGTAATTAAGCTTTCATAATAGTGTTTTTTAATAATTACATTGGTGTAAATGCATTATGATGTCAGGGCATGTCGATTTTTTTTTTGTGGTAATTCCAGAACCTTCCTCTAAATCCGTCATAGAAAGAAACTCTAATATAACCCGATCACACTGAACTGACCTGAGGGGGGAGGTTGTGTGTGTACGGTCTGATGTCTGCTAGCGGTCAGGGTGTCCAGACCCCTAACAGTTACACTGCTGCTTGGCCTGTGCAGCAGAGCCCCGGGGCTGTCTGAGCTGCCGCAGGGACGTGTCGCCGTACTGGATCCCAGAACCCATCCGCTCTGGATCCAACTCACCTGTATGAGCGTGAAGAGAACACAAAGCTTAACCTTATAAAACCTACTGTATCATATCTGATAAACACATTTTCAAGGCTTCTAAATTATCAGTCTTTTTCTTAATAACCTGTTGTATACTATCTACTACATGCCTTCTGCCATCTCATTAAAGGGATTGTTCACCCAAAAATGAAAATTCTGAAGCGGAAGAGAAGTTGTCGTTGTTTTTAAAGTGGGTTTCTTTCTGCACAAAAAGTATTCTCGTAGCTTCATAGATTACAGTTGAACCACTGATGTCACGAGGACTTTTTTAAAAATTTTCTTATTTTGTTTGTGAGTCTTGAACGTTTGTTTTTGGTAGTACAATGTGATGTGTAAGATTGGTATCTTTTTTGGTTTTTTATTTCTTAGTTTGTGTTCTGTATATATATGTTTTTATTATTGTTTTTGATAAGTTTGAGGGTGAGTAATTAATGATAGAATTTTCATTCTTGGGTGAACTATACCTTTAATGCCTTTTAATAAGGCCTCTTAGTATAACTGTAAAATGTCCACCTTTAGATCATGGTAGCCATGTTTTGCTGTAATCCTTTTAATTATAATATTTTTTTTTTAAGTAAACATAAGAATGACATCTTGTTTGTAATATTTCAAGACGAACACTTACTGGACTGAAGCAACTTAGATTTACTGGATCATTCATATATAATTTTTCAATAAAATGTAAAAGTATTAAATATGATACACCAGGCTTTTGCGGAATGTTTATTATACTCTCAATCATCATTGTATTGCATTGCATTATATGTTTTACCAACAACAACAACAACAAAAAAAAACTACAGAGATTTTGACCATAGTATTTAAATATCATCTTATTAAGACATATTACTGGGAAATATAGTGATAGTATTTAATTGTCATGTTTACAAATGTTTCCATATAGTCACGACGTTTCTGGATACTAAAATATTATTAATTATAGGCTTTGCGCTTCACTCAGATTGACGCAAACATCATCCTTCGCATCAGGTATTAGTAAATAGCACAGTGAGGCGGTGGACATGCTGAACGCAACAGATTGCACAACGGAGCAGTGTAACTTTTATATGTTTCTATAACTGTATTTTATTTTGATAATGAACAGGCTGCAATGTCACAAAATATGTTGTGTCTGTGAACGCGTGAGGCGCCGGCGCGATATGGCCATACCAACGCTGGTTGGTCATACAGACAGAAGCAAGACACATCATTCAAAACGGTCATGTTTTCCAAAATAAATAACACTGTAAAACTTTTGCAAAATTATGAAAACTAGCTACTTTCTGTTGTCTCGTTTTCCTTTCCGTGAACTTTGTATCGCGTCACAATAAACCAAAACTCAGCACATTTTTTTCTTTTGTTTTGTTAATCTGTCAATTATGTAAGTGAAATATATTTCGTGTATAGGCCAATATAGGCTATTCCTTTTATGTAAGCCTACAATTTCAAATATTAAATGGAACGATAAAATACCAAGTTAATGGCAATTTAAAATTTTCGATTCTGTTCGGAACTATAAAATTTGATTTCGTTTCTGGTTCTGTTTCTGTCAAAATTTTGTTTGTTTTTGTTTTTGTTCCTTGAACCGGTTCAGAGCCCTGGTGACAACAGATATTTATATGCATTTATACAAGTTGTCAGTTATAAAGATCTCACTGATTTACAAACTACTAGAATTTCATCTTACTTTTTGGCTATAAAAATATCATCATCTGCATCAAATTGTATATTTTTTTTTCTCAATTTGGACAGTAAAACTTTAGTATAGGGACCAATTCTCACTATTAACTAGTTGCTTATTAGCATGCCAATCCTACACAATACATAAACTTAACAACTACTGTACCTAACTAACTATAAATAAGCAGCAAATTAGGATATTTATTGAGGCAAAAGTCATAGTTAATGGTTTGTTAAAAGCCTCTGAAAGCCTCTGAATAAAAATTAGTTGTCTTTTCGCTTCTCAAATATGGGCTCTATATTCTCCTATATCATACTTTATGAGCCATAGTAAACTAATACCAAAATGTCTTGGCAGTGCAGTGTTCACTTACCCGACTCAATCTTATTGAGGATGGTGCGAGCACATTTGAGAAAGCCTTCCTCTACGTTCTCCCCGGTTAAAGCACTCGTCTCCAAAAACATCAGCTCTGAGGGAGGACAGAGTCAGGCTAACACATTAAAATCAATCATCTGCTCACCCTGTGTTGAACTAAGACTTGTCTCTCAATACATACAGGTTACTGGTTTAAGATGAATGATATGTTGATGTTGTGTTGAAATGTTAGGCAGAAATAGGCAAAGAAAAGAGTCATTTTGGACTATAGCTACAAATGTGTTTTTGTTATGGATAAGGTGTAGCTGTTATCGTTGTCAAAACGAGATGCTTCTAGGAAGGTGACCTCACGGTCCGCATCCAGATCTTTCTTATTCCCGCAGAGGATGATGACGATGTTGGGGCTGGCCAGTGTCCGTGCGTCCGTCAGCCAGTTAGTCAGAGCATTGTAGGTCTCCCGACTAGAGAATGAAGATAAACACAAAGACAAATTAATTTAGATATCACTTTTTTTTCTCAATAATACACCGTTTCAAAGCAGCTTTACAGAAAATCTTTTTTTTTTTTTTTTTGAGTTTATAACATCTTAATATCTTGATGTATTATCGTTGCATTTAGCAGAATAGAGCCAGGCGATAATATAGTTCACATTTTGCATCAATACATTCAAGCAGCCGAGATTTGCTACATAGTATATATTACCCTATGTGATTTCCTGTATGTATGCGGATAAAGTTGGACATACATACAGTACATATAATGCTTTACGTGAGTATAAGACATGCTTTTTGATGGATACAATTTTATTTAACCATTAAAACAGAGTCTAGAAAAAAAAAAGAACGGAATAAAGAAAAACTGAAATGGAAAAAAATGGAATTTAGAAAAAATAAAAAGGATTTCATAGGACCCTAAAAATGCCTAAATAGCTATAGATAAGCCTCAACCAATAGCCTGAGGAGCCTAAGTGACATCAGCCGAAAAGGAAAATGCTTTCAGAGGTTTGCAAGTTACATTTTAATAACATTAAGAACACAAATATTTAAAAACCTACACAGATAAATTGTGCAGAGTGATGCCAGAAGTCAACCTTTTTTTTTATTACATGTTGACTTTGAGATAATTGTCAAGTGTGTTACAAATTTTCGGAGTCAATATTTACCCTGATTTCCACCATTTCTAATCAGTTCCAGAGAAACCGCTTTTGTGAGTCAATAACAGCGAACACTTAACATACTCCACTGTTAATGCCGCTTCTCAGAACTCAACGTCTGTGACGACCTCTGAGTGCTTTGAGGAACAGTGAGACAATACATGACTCATAATGCCATCCTTCACATTTCCTCACTGTACGTTCATCATGCTTTCAAGGAATCTTGTTTTGTTTGAGTCACTGGTCTCCAGAGCAACCATTAGCCTGTGGCCACGGCAACAGACGAAAGGGAGCGTGGTAAATGTGTTTGAGTGTAAAGCAGTGAAAACGGTCTGCAGCTGCAGCGACGAGAGTTCAGTGCTGAAGGACGACACAATCCATCACTCTGTGCTCACATCCCATCTAATGGACCGAGAGTTGCCGCTTGCCAGAAGATGACATTTTATTACAGCGCTGTCAGTCTTCATTACTCCATTGTCTTTGTCTCTATTACCAGGACGGCTGCATGGCAACCTGGAGCTCATTCAATTCAATGCCGCAATCATTCTCTTCATGTGCCTCTGTTTTAGTTCATTCCCTGCAGCTAAAAGATTCATTTTTTCATTTCACGACAAAATTTATCTTTGTGGTCGGGTCACCCCACAGCTGCCTTACCTTGTGATGTCATACACGAGAAGAGCCCCTGCTGCTCCACGGTAGTAACTGCGGGTCACCGACCTGTAAGACACAAGCGGAGAATGACCTCAACCAATCAGAGTCAGCACAGAGCAGCGAGGATGTGCTAACGAGCCAATCACAGGCAAGTACCTAAAGCGCTCCTGCCCAGCTGTGTCCCAGATCTGCAGTTTGACCGTTTTGCCACCAACGTTAACAACCCTGGAGCCAAACTCAACGCCGATGGTGTGGTTGGAGTCCTGTTTGACTGTGAAAGAAGATGATTGGTTAGAAGCTGAGCTGACAAACTGCTTAAAGAGATTGTTTCAGTGATGTCTGATGCCAGCAGTGTCGTTTTTGTATTATCTGAACCATTACAGTTTATTAAAATGATAAATTAGAATTTATTAATTTTAGTTGAAGGGATAATTCACCCAAAAATAAAAATGCTGTCATTAATTACTCACCCTCATGTCGTTTCAAACCCGTAAGACCTTCGTTCATCTTCGGAACACAAATAAAGATATTTTTGATGGAATCTGAGAGCTCTCAGACCCTTGATCAAAGTAAACAATAATAGCAATTTATTCAGCAATTCTTCTCCACAAGTTACCGTCTTCTGCCATTTTGAAAAATACCCACAGGACGTAATTAACATAATCGGCGTTGTTTACGTTCAGCATGTGCATGCTGTCTACTGAACGTAAACAACGCTGATTACGTTGATTACGTTCTGGTGTACTCTCCAAAATGGCAGAAGACGGTAACGTGTGGAGAAGAATTGCTGAATAAATTGTTATTATTGTTTACTTTGCGCACAAAAAGTATTCTTGTAGCTTCGTTAAATTACAATTGAGCCCCTGATGTCACATGGACTATTTTACCGACGTCCTTACTATGTTTCTGTGCGTTGATCGTGTAATATCCTTGCTGTCTATGGAGGGTCAGAGAGCTCTCAGATTTAATCTTAATTTCTGAAGAGGTTTGGAATGACATAAGGGTGAGTAATTAATGACAGATTTTTCATTTTGGGTAAAATAACCCTTACCTTTTTTGTCATTTTGTAATGTGCTTTTGTCATTTTTATTAGTTTTGTTCTTTTTAAATATTATTGTTAAGGTTTAATTTATTTTTATTTCAGTTTCAGTTTAAATTTTAGATCAGTTTTACACTGAAACAATTGGTAAAATCTATATTCATTCAAATTAAAGAACATTATTTAGCATCACTGAATAAACCTAAATACAACAAAACCAATTTTATCAGTTAAATCAGAAAATAATTGTTCTTTAAGGTAACAATTTCAAGATAACATTTTTTACAATTTAGTTTTGAATTATATTAAGTTAGTAATGTTAGTGTTAGTTGCACAGGCAATATTTCTCATTTCTCTTTTTTTTTTTTTTTTTTTAGTTTTTAATATTTCAGCTTTATTTCAATTAACAAAAAAATGTTTTGAATATTTTTAGTTAATGATATTAATCCTGGATGCCAGATTACATAATTTATTTCTTCATGACAATCTTCTCTCAGAAAAATGCATTGGTGTGGCATGGGAAATAAGATACAAGACTTTACTGCTTTTACTCATGGGTTGCAGATTTGCTGCCAGGGCAAATACATTTTACTTGGCTCCATCCTTCAATAATATCCTCTTTGAAAAGTCTGTTACATTGTGTCTGGGTCACAAAACAAACCTGTTCTCTTAAGATTAGATAGAAATGATGGCCTAAAAAAATTGTGTTGTTGTTTCTTCTGTGTATGTTTAGAAATAACACCATCACATTTACTATCACTTTCAAATTACTCTGAAAACTATCTGTGAAAAAAATATTTGTGTGCACTGGTGACTCAATCAAAGCTCAGGAACAGTTGTATATTACAATCAAATTAAAAATATGAATTCCCAAAATGCATTTACCCTGCACAACAGTTACGTGCGATTTCATACTTTTAGTCAAAACTGACTACATTTCAGATACTGAACATTGTGTTTTATGTGTATTTAAGCTTACAAGGTGAAGGCTAACAGCATGAGCATGCACAATTGAAAGTCCAAAATCAACAAACTAATAAATAATAAAAAGATATTAATGTGTTTTATCACTCATAGAACTTTTACTTCAAAATACCACATAAAATTTAATTTGTTTTATCATATGACCCATGCAGACTTCCTTAAGTCAATGCACATTAAATTTTTATATTATAACATTCAAAGCTCATTTCTGTCTTGAAAACAACATAATGGCAGGGTCATTCAAAATCCATTCAATGACAAAGACATAATTTCCAGCAATTAAGCCTCTTTTTTTTTTTCTCATCTTCTTTGTAAATTGAGATTAGCATCGTACTTTCTAAGCTCACTGACAACATGATTTGCATTCATTGCATAACATACCTTTATTAATGTTTCAAAAGCATGTAAAGCTACTCTGGCTTCACAAAGAATTATCATTCTCTGTGCTGAGTGCTCTGAGAATTAAAGGTCATGTTTTAATTCAAGTCTTTGTGAGAGTGCGACATTAATATGGGCTTACACTTGTTTTCTATGAACTGGTGAAGGAGGCATGATTTCCCAGTCCCAGCGCTGCCAATCACCAGGAACTTAAACAGGAAATCTGAAACCAAGAGGGAGAGAAAAAGGAAACAGAATCAATATCGCTGTTGCTCTGCACAGAGAACATGTTTAAAGGCTGTTTGGATGTCGTTCAGAACGCTGGGCCATCCTGATCTGAACTAAAGATCTCCATTCTTATGTCAGTCAAACTGAAGAGTGTATTCTTTGAACAATTAAATCCATCGTGAAATGCAATGTTCTTCCAAGAAGGGTTGCCAAGTAACTGACTAAACATGCATTAAACTGAAGATTGCTCATATCAATGCTATTATGTGGCAAGCCTGATTCTGCCAAAGATGAATCCAGCAGAAAGATTTTTCTCACATGCTCACCAAAGCTGCATTTATTTGATCAAAAAATATTATGTGGTTTTTTTTCACATGCTCACCAAAGCTGCATTTATTTGATCGATTATTAGATAATAAAAAATGTGAAAGATTATTAGAATTTAAAGTGCCCCTATTATGGATTTTAATTTTTTTTGTTACCTTTCATGCAGTGTAACACAGCTCTAAGTGAATGAAAACATCCTGCAAAGCGTATGTAAGGAATAATTGACGACGGGCCGTTGAATTATTAGAAAAATATTGCACACTTGTATATGACTCTTCTTTCAGACAAATCCCGTCAGAGTTATATTAAAAATTGTCTTCAAGCTCTATCGTTGAAGTCAGCGGGTGTTGCATTGCTTCAGTCCAAAAGACGTGAAATAAAGTGATTATTACATTTTGAACATGGATGTTTTTCTTACAAAAACACATCGATTTGCTACAGGAGGTCTTTGTTAATTATTGGTTGACAACTTTTCCTCTGCACTAACACTCTATATCTAATATCATTAGCTCATCGAACATCACATAATAAGCTTTTATAGGCTATTCATAAGTGCAATACAAAGTCATTAAAATATTCATCAAAATTGTAAAGAAATGCATGTGAGTTCTTGCTCAAGACACAATGACATGATTGCAAGATGTCACAGTAGTGAGGGAGTGTGTGGTGTAGAAGTTCAGTGGGGTTGGAGCGGGTCTCGACCCGGCCCACGCAGCAGGCCGCAGGGTGAGACTAAAGCGTCCCAAAAGCTCTTTGTATTGGAAGAGGACAGAGAAAGAAGTATTTGCATGTGTGGGTATGACATGCACTCAGCCACAGCGGCTGGAACAGAGCAGGGTTTGAGGAGGGATTCAGTGTTACAGCAGGAGGAGGATGTATGGAAGTGTATATGATCAGAACAGAACAGCATGTATATTCTCACTGAAAGTGTGCCAGTGTTTTGGACAAAAATCAACTGTTTCAAATTAACCTTCTGAGGTGTCTGTCGTCTACACAGGCAGGATAATAACAGTCATGGACATCAAAAGTTATTTTGAATAGTCTACATAGACAGTAAATCTGCCAGTACAAATAAAATAAAATAAATTACAGAATTTCAAGAGAAATAGCACCTTAAACATTGTTTTAAAATGATTTTTAAAAAGTATACTTACAAATTAATTATTTAAAATTATTTAAGTTAAATTAGTTTATTTTTAACAGATTATTTTCAGTATTGAAGACAGCATAATTTTAATATTTTTTTTTTATAGGATTGACAACATTCACAAAGGGTACATACACTGCAATTCAAACTATCGGTGTCCATTTTTATTTATTTTTTTGGAAATAAACTAGTACTTTTATTTAGCAAGGATGCATTAATTAAAAGTGACAGTAAAGATTTATCATTCAAATTACTGCTTTTCCTTTGAACTCTCTCTTTTCATTATAAGAATCCTGAAAAACAACAACAACAACAACAAAAAAAAACACTTTTTAACACTGATAATATAGAAATGTTACTTCAGCACTAAATCAGCATTTTAGAATGATTTCTGAAGGATCACGTGACACTAAAGACTGGAGTAATAATGCTGAAAATTCCAATCTTGCCCTAACATGAATATGATTACATTTTAAAATACATTAAAATAGTAAAGTGTTTTTTTTTTTTTTTTCATTGTGATGATTTCCCAATATGATAGCTTTTACTGTAGTTTTGATCAAATAAAAGATTAATTCAATGATTCTGATTCAATTATTATTATTATTATTTTACTTTTGAACGATAGGGCATAAGTTTCCCACTGAATAAAAGATGCCTCAAAATTCAGTTTAGACAGACGACTAGGTTTTGGAACAGAACTATGATGAATACTCTGTCATAATGAAAGAGGGTAAAAAGCCAAGGACCTTCAATGGATAAATGACTTTCACAATCACTCCAACATGACATTTAGGCATAATAAATCATATTAAATGAAGTGGTCAAGACTCAGACAGTCAGCTAATGGGTGCTGTTTCTGGCGTGAGTGTGTGTACTCTGACAACATGACCTTGAGCTTGTCTTCATGGAAAAGCAGTCGGTGACTAAAAGTTCACTGTCAGTGTACAGTATACAGATACTAGCAGCTTTAACATCAGTTTTTGAACGTTTAAGACTAAATTACTTGTACATGACATGTGCAAGATGTATCAGTTCCCTTTAATGAACTTTAAAGGGAAGTAAAAGGGTGTTGAAAAGTGATGTAAAATGTTAAAGAGGACTCAACTTTTTCAGGTTTAGATGCACAACACCAAAAAAGCAGGACCGAAGTACTTCCAAATAATGGTTAAATCCATACTCAGCTATTAGGCAAAGTAAGTCAAAAGATCATGTGATTAACAAATGACTTTCATATTTCACTTCCTATAAAAGTCTATGCTGAATTAATGAAATACCATATCTGTCATCATAGGACTGCAACAATTAATCTATCAAACTGGAAAACTATTAATCTAATAAAACTGCAATTGTGATGTCTTACAGTGAGATTATTAAAGCAAAGGGTGTGATGTAATTAAATATATGCACTGCATGTAACAATATTAATAATGTAATTTTACAGTTGTAATGCAAACCACAACTATATATATATATATATATATATATATTATATATATATATATATATATATATATATTTATTATACTTGCTTTTTTTGTTTTACAGTGAAATACTACAATAGCATTAATAGTATTTTGTTTTGATTGAGTTATTTTAGATTTATATTTAGTAAATAACAATGATAACAATTATCTTTAATGATTTTAGTATCTGGGATCAGATATTCTCCCAAATACTGCAGCCCTACCTTAATGCATTGCTCTCAACCTGCCACTTTTCAGAGTGACCAGGCAATATCAACCTCAATTTTGAATTAAACATGCAAAGTATTGAGTAGCATACTACTTTTTGGTAGGGCTGTAAAATCGATTAATTGAGATTAATCACTTCCTAACCAAAAGTATGTGTTTACATAAAATATGTATGCTTCTTAAAGCTGCAGTCCGTAACTTTTTTTGTTCACAATTTATATAATAAGCGGGTACACCATAGGGCCTCGATTTTGGTACCGGACTGCCTTTTTCGAGAACCAAATTCGCTCCTACTCTGGAGCAGGGTCTATCCAGCACAACTGTTACTACGCGTGATGTAAGTAGACACTGATTGTTAAAAAGATGATCAGTATTCTAGTAGGATGTCCTGAACGAGCAATGCATTGTCATCAAGTGTGCCCCTGGAGATTGGCTTTAAGGATATCAATACGCCATAGTAGAGCAATTGCAGTGCCAGGGCAAGATGGTCATTCTTTCTCTAATAGCATGGAAAGGTGATTTGTAGGCCATGTGCACTTAAACGGACTCAGTTTCACAGGGGATTGATGGGGGCTGGAGGAGAGAAAGGAGAGATGAGAGTGAGGGGGAGATGTCTGCAACATGAAACTACTATCCACATCAACCACATGAATATTTTAGCATCTACAGCACAGATACATCAGTCGATAATCAGACAAAAGACATGTCTGAAGCCTTCAACCAGTGATTTAAAGGGGCCACTCATGCTTTATGGCTACTTATTTTATTGCTTACTGCACTACTGAGAAAGAGAAGTTAAAGTCAGGGTTGATAATATTTCTGATTTATACATCATACTAGATATGGGAAATCATGTGGAATAAGCTGGGATAAAGTTGGCCTATTGCTTGCAGTATGCTCTGTTTTATACTGTATATTTTGGCAAATGCTGTACTATTTTATACTGCTATCATTCCCTTTATACAGAATTTGCATACTGCATTTGCATACTGTGAATAGATTATATACACCGTTGATAACAGTAAGAGCAGTATGCTATTCCTTGACATAAGTCAACATGAAACTGCTTTCACAAGCCATTTTAATTTAGTACAATGTGACACATTTCTGAGTGAAACTATTTACAGGAAACTTGATTTTATCCATTGGTAACTGATTGTATCATGAAAAGCGCTTCATGTATCATGAAAAGTCTTGGTGAAATCAACCTAAAAGCAAAGTTTCAGAGAACAAGATATTTACTACACACACAGAAGTGCACGTGACGCTCACGGTGAATTCAGCGTCTGTCGTCTCACTAAATGAGGACATAAACACATAAACAAAATCTCCAGAACGGCTCTGAGAATCACTTCATGAGCATTTGACCGTTTGATTTGAGTAAAACAAGCATAATATCACATACACAGAACTGTAAAGGTATTCACGGCAACCCGTCAAAATAAAAGTCCGGTTTGATTTGAAGACATGTGCCTATTACTATTTTTCAGTAGAATGTACATAGCCTACTACTACTACTAAAATGAAACAAACATTATTTTTTAAGGGATAATCACACAACATTTCTTTCATCTTTTAATTTAATAGTAAATCCCCTTTGTTTGCCAAAAAAAAAAAAAAAGTTTGCTTAATTTTCAATAATTAAAAGATAAATTAAATTAATGTTTTATGCCTTCATTTGATAACCAGAAAAATGTAAATACACAACACAGAATTCCTGAGGAAAAGAAAAATCAAGGCTACTTTAAAAAAATTAATAAATTAAGTTGTTTTATGCATTCAAATAATTAGACATGGTAAAACACAGAATTTAATATCAATAAAAAATGGTGAGAAAAAATTTAACATTTTATAGGGTCCTAAACGTAATTTTTGTTCAAATGTATTAAATTGATGTGAAAATGTAAATTTCATGATTTTAATTAATTAGACATGCTTTTTGATTAATAAACTTTAATTTAACTATTAAAAAGGAGTTGAGAAAAAATTAAACGGAAAACAAAACAGAATCTAGAAAAATTAAAATGGAAAAAACGGAATTTGGAAAAAAATAAAGCGGAATTTAGGAACAGATTTCATAGGGCCCTACATTTGGTTTCTTTGGAAGAAAATCCATCAATGGATCAACTTAAATTTCACAAAACTTCATTTTTAATATATATATATATATATATATATATATATATATTTATATATATTTTTTTTTTTTTCTCAGTAACTTGAACTAAAGGGATATTTCACCTTCAGTTGGTCCCTATTGACATGCATAGTATTTGTTTTTTCCATGAAAGTCCATGTGTAACAGCAAATGAAAGTGGACTATCCCTTTAAGGACCCCCCCCCCCCTTTTACATTTTGAAAAGACCTATTTTTAGTTGCAAATTTGAATGAAAAAAAAAAAACTTGTACTGGCATGTCCTTTTATTTAAATATGGACAAAATTGTCCTTTTTTGGGAACTATCCCTTTAACAATTAGAGCTAGAAAGTGTATTAAGAACATAATTTGATTTTATGCAGGTTATTGCATAATACTCCAGCTATACTGCAAAATTGCATTAAAAACATTAATATCTGTAATAAAATAATTAGTAGTAGTGGTGGTGTTATACTAACATTAAAGAAGAAAAATACAGTACCTCTTCTAGTAAACATTTCCTTTTCAACAGTTCAGCGCTCACCACAGCAAGGACAAGAGGTGCTTGTATGAAGAAGTGATTTTCTCTCAGTGTGTAAAAATGAAACCGAGCTAGACACAGTTCATGCAGAGCAATGATGCGTGATGTTGATGACGGAAATCACATGCACAAAGTCAGTGCAATGAAACAAACTATCCTTAAACCACAGGCGCCAAGTTTCTATTAAAGCTGCTGTGAGTGATTTCAGCTAACTTTCACCCGATCGAGTCATCCATTCAACCACACCGTTCAAAAACCCATCCGATCGGCTAACAAAACTACTTATTCATGAACAAACTCAACCAGTCATTCACGAATGAACTGCACAAACAACAAAACTGCATGTGAACAGGGATCTTCTGACTGAACAAAAGAAATCGAATCTCATTTGAAGAAGGGATTACGATTGTGTTAAAATGACGAATGTCCAAACAAATAAAATGACAAGGATATTATTATTATTATTTAAACTATTAATTCCTGTATGCCTTCTCCCCCACGTTTTGATAAAGTGGGGGACTGCTTATGAGATATATGGAAAAACTAATTTTAATATATACGACTTAGTATTTTTAATGAATCGGTTAAGTGAATGATTCAATGATGCACAAAAAATGCTGAGTTTTTGCTAATGGTGCAGATAAAGTTGCTAAAGTATGGAAGTCTGTTTCCGTCACTGAATATGAAATAAAAAGGAAACTGACTTTTTATCTTCCAATTCTGAATATTTTTCTTGCAAAAGCAAGTTCACATCTCTCGATTCTGAGATTCTTTCTATGAGAAACTACGAGAAAACTATGAGAAAAAAAAGTAATAATTGCAAGTTTAGCCGGTATCTCGTATCTCTGACATTACAACTTGCTATTGTGAGTTTATTTCTCACAATACTGAGAAGAAAAAAAAAAAGTCACAATTCACTTTAAATGACTGACAGGCAGAGAAAGTTTGGCTAAATAAGAGGCACCCCTCATCTTTACTACTTTCTCAGTCGGATAGTAAGGATACTATATTTGTGTAGTATTGATATTAAAAATAAATCACCTACAGCTGTTCTAAGTAGACAGGAAATGAGTTTTACAGCGATGTATATTAGTTTATGGACTATTTATCAATTATCAAATCAGTTTAGCAGCTCTTGCCCGGCATACACAAACATGTTTATGTACACATATTATTTCAGATATCATCATCATCACCAGTACAAGCTGATCTGACAGGCCTCATCTGAGAGTGTTGAAATTACCCAAAATACACATATTTACACACAACCTGCGCAGGCCAGAATTACAGTAATGACTCTAAAGGTATATGATTGTAATATTACGCACTAATAATAGCTTTCTGCGTAAAAACTTAAGATCTGGAGTCAGAAATCGTCTGGCTGATGGTGATGATGTTGCTCCAGCACGCGCGCTCCCCCACACGCACGCGCCAGCTCGCGCTAGCTGTAAACGCGTTAACGGAAACACAAATGAGCTGTCCTTACCGTACGTCTCTGACATGTCGGTCCCACCGATGAAACCAATCAACCGGGCAGACGATACTCTTTATCCCCTTCTTCAGATAAACGCTACGCTCTGATATCGTTTCTGTGCAAAGTGCTGGTAGCCAACAGGCTAACTGCTGCTAAAGCCTCAAACCGTTTCCTGCTTTACAACACAAACCTGCGCGTGCACAACGTGCTCGCGACACCGCGCTGACGTCATGACGCATCTCACGAAACCTGTCATGATTCACCACACAATCAAAATAAGGAAATGAGAAATTTTTACGTTTATCGATTTATCTATCTATTTACCATAATACATTATAAATACTATTACAATAAATAAAAATCTTTTATGTGTAAATTTGGGAAGCCAAAATGCCACAAAAAAGGCAAATTTGTTTATATAAACAGAATGTTATATGTTTTTCTTTGTACGAACAAGACATGTTTTAGATGTTGTATTAAACATTTAATATAATTATAAATATGACATATTTCATTATATAACACACACACATACATATATATGAAAAATTTACTCCAATGTGGCAATCTGAACACACGGCGGCAGTCTAACTCCACGTGATCAAAATTGTTCAGGGTTCTGCAGTGACGTTCTGTTTGTATATTTAATATATGTTTAATGTATGCAGACATGTCATTAATCATCACTGCGGTATTGGATGAGTGTTGTATTAAGCTGTTAGAGTTCCCTTTCTTAATAAAACTTAATAAAAGTGTTTGTTGCATGTCTTTGGCTTTGTCCATTCCTTTCTTTTTGAAGTGTGAGATACTGTCATCCTCCATTCTCTTCTGTCCACACATTCCTTCATGCACACTTCGAGGGGCCCAGTGCACACGTCTTCAAAGCCCTTGTCACGGCGGACCGCCCAGGGCCCACAGGTGATAAATTACAGATCCCTGCTCCACTATCTACATGATTTCCTCCCTGCCTTTGTTCTCCCATGACAGATTCCCCAGCACGCTTCTGAAAGGTCTTCTTCTGCCCGAGATGAAAGGGGGGGGGGCTGCCGTATGGAGCACGGATGTTTTCTTAAATTGTCTAAACTTTGAATGAAAGCGGCAGAATAAGAGGTTGTGTTTTAGACCCCAATGCTTCATGATCTGAAGGCTCTGCTGTATTCGAACTTGGCTGTAACACCATAACACTTTCATTGTTTAGACTATGAGTTCTCCCCTGTTTATGACCTTGGACAAACCTGTTAGTAGCACAAGATTAGGACCAGGTCAGTCCGCCTGTTCTGGTGTTTGTGTGTGTTAATATAGAGACATGTCAGGACATGTGCTGGAGGGTGAAAAGTGTAGAACCTAAATTAGGCATATAAACAGAGCCCAAATGTGCATCCTAGGTAGATAAAAGTCAGGTTCGGTTTTTATTTCCCAAAATATGTTTTTGAAAACAGCAACAACATGGAATGACAAATTTACCCTGATATGTGAACTGGCATATATGAGCAGAATAAGCCTTTTTATTTATTAGTATAAAGTTACCTGAAAACACGTTAGTGGACATTTTGTGCCACTATACGGCTACTATTTTGTTAGTATATTCAGTTAGTATAAAAATATTTATAATTATTTTATGACATTTCCATTCCTTGTTGAACTATGTTTCTTGTTTTGGGGCACATTCAGTGTTAAAAATCCAGAGAGTGGCACAAAAAGCTAGTTAAATTTTCTCAGAAAAAGACGAATATGAAATTTTATTACTTTAGTTATTGTTGTATTCAGAAAAAAGAACTGTCCAGTGAGTGGCATGGTGTTGATAAATGTACTCTTTATATTAATAAGTCAATTTATATTGTCAGAAATTACAGTTTTTAAGTTACATTGTCTGGAGATTTTTCCAGTTTTTTGGGGTCCAAATTTTGTGTGTAATATATTTATTATGAAGGGGCAAATTATAATCTCGATAATAAAAACATTCACATGTGTGGAGATTTAATTTATTTACATAAAGTTTGAGTAAACGAAAATATATTCTATGAAACATGTTTAAGTTTATTTAATGGAGTATTTTAATGTTTTAAAATATATTTGGATTTGGATATATTTTGAATATATTTACATGTACAGAAATATAATATGTACACAAATATTAGAAATTAATATATGGACATATATTGCAAATTAATATATTTACATAGTCTGATATCTAAATATATTTAGATATAAAGTAAATAAATATATGTAAATATTTCCAATAAAAATATATTTAAATTTAAATGTATGTGAAAAATATTAAAAAGTCAAATTCAAATACAAAATCAAATATTTAAATATATTTTAATACATATTTCAAAATATATGTATATATATTGTATAAAATATATTTTATTCTATTTGAATTGAAGATATTTAAATATATCAAAATCTATTTATTAAAAATATATTTCAATCTACGTGACTTCTGTGTTCATTTCAACTTTGCTTTTATACATCTTATATATTGTATTAATTGAATTTATGTTTTTTTCTACGTGACTTCTGTGTTCATTTCAACTTTGCTTTTATACATCTCTGAGTTCTTTGTTCATGTATCATGACTAAATGTGTGCAAAATCCCGATTTGATTGTGCACGGAAACGAAATATTTAGCAAATCGAGGGAACGAAATAGTAACTGTGATTAGCAAATCGTGCGCATGATTTATTCATTTTTTCTTGCATGTCATGTGCGGGGCTCCATAGTTTTGTTTTTTGAGGTTTACAAAAATGCATGTAGGGATACAGTTTTTCCTGGCTTGGAAAAGCTTAAGTATTTTTTTTATTATCTAATTTATTTAATGTATTCATTCATTTCTTTGTGTTGCAAAACATTTGAAGCTATTTAACAAGCTACATTCTTCTGTTGTGTGCTTGGGTGTCAATTTGTTTGAAATTTTTTCACTCTGTCATTTAAATTCCAATTCAACATTCTGTGGGCGTGGCCAAATCAGTTCAAAATCTATTGAAGGGGGCAGAGTTTAGGCCTGTATAACATAAATCTCTTAGTTTCTCTTTTTCATGAAAGAAAACCCCCCAGTATTCAGTGTATCCAAGGAAAAATAACATGACTGTATACTAGTGAACTCTTCAATGATAAAACATGAGTCAGTGTTACAGTGCACACTTGAGAGTCTGAAAACACCAAACTTTCCCACATGATAATGAGTTACCTACTAGAGTCAAGTTACAATGATTCTTTGTTTGGCAAATTCTCTCTACATGAGCGCAATACGTAGGTATGGATGGAGATATTTAAGGCTCCCTTAAAGCTTAAGTGACTGAACAGACTTGCCTAAATAGTGCATGACTCAGTTTTGTGAACACTTCTTCATCTGCCATTGAATGGCCAAACATATAACAACCTCAAACTCTTGTATTGAAATCTCCACAGATTTGCCAGTCTGCTTGTAAATGGCCTAATTATATCTGTCTCTGCATATTTAGCTATAGCATATATGGTCGCTGCTTTTTTCCTGAGTGCTTTTCACGTACTGGATCCCTCTATGGCCCTGTATTGTCGGTCCAGCATTGATAAGTTATCCTCGGGCTAGCATCTCAACAAATGACCTGAAATGCAAAGTATTTTCTACAATATCTTCCTTTTCATTCAGTACAGAGGGGTCAAAATAGACATGGTAGGCAGATGCATAAATAAATCCAGCTTAGGGCATTGTGTGTGTGTGTTTTACCCCTTCTGTTGTCAGTTTTCAGAGACTTTGAGACAAGCGTGCTTTTGAAGGGACAATTTCAATACAGTGACTGATGCAAGCACTTCATGCAGTTGTTTTCTCTTGCAAAAATAGCACAAATACATTTGACCTATTGTATTTCAAGGACAAGGGCAAGAACATAGATAATGCAGTATGTGAAATCTATTCAAGACATTTATCTTATAAAGGCCCTTCAGGCGGGCTTAAATAAACACAAAAACATTCATGTTGGTTGTGTTAAAGAGGAAGAGGCATAAAAATGAACATATGGCTCTGGTATTAGTTACTTGGACCAACAGAAAGCTGCACAAACCGTAGTCACAATGCTGACAGTGTTGTTAAACAAAAAGGGCACAATCATTCACAAAAATTCTTAATTAATTTAAAGCAATTGAATAATGGAAAACTGGAAATCCTGGAAATGTCAATTCACCGGTTTTCAATGTAAATTTTAAGATGACACTTCCAAAACTTTAGATTTAACAGTATTTTACAGTATTTTTACATTAAGATTGTGTTTTTATTTATTTATTTATTTATTTTTTAAGTGAAGGTGCCCAGAGATGATATAAGCAGTATTTTTGTCACATGAAAGGATATTAAAATTGGTCAAAAAGTCAACACCGACAGCAAAAACAACTTTACCTCAATATAATTTTATAAGTTCATGTTCTCTAGATACTCTAAAGTGAAGCTGAGCAACAGTAACCATGGGCAGAGTTAACAAATTGTGTCTATAGGCATGGAAAAAACTATCAAAGAAATATGCATATTTAAATGAATTCAAAAAAGCTAGGATACTTTACTTAGGCCATATATGTAGAAATTTATGGGAAAATATTTTAATAAATTTTTAGGAGGCCCTGCTTCCTTTGTGTCCTCTAACAGGCCACCACTGGAAGTCAATAAAACCTGAATTATATGTCTGTTTAGGCTTAAGAACGGAGTGTTATCTATTAACTACTCACAGATTCACTTTGACAAGAAACCAATTTGTTTCAAATGGAAGATGACATTGCTCCAGATGTCCAAACGCCCAGTGGCCAAGCTTCAGGGGTCTCAGCTTCAACAAACTGAAACAGGCTGATCAAACGTCACAGCTGTGTGTATTGCTTATGTGTGGAGAAGCCAACAAGGGTGAACTGGGCCCTGGAGGAGCTGAGATGATCGGTCAGGACCAGGGAACACGTCGAGACATGTCCACTGGAAAGTGCACTTCGACCTCCTGCCAGTTTCTGATCTTTATCTGACCTTCTGTGACCAGCATTGAGCTAATGGCTGGAAGTGGTGTAACCCTCAAAAGCCCCAAACACACACACACACACACACACTCGCTCCTCTCTATCTGTCTGCAGCGGGACATGCTCCAATGCCTTGTGAAGCAAGAGTGGGTGAGCGGATATAAAGATACATCCTGGGAGATGTTTTGGCTATTGCTTGTTACTGCTTTTCAAGTGCTTTGCAAACACGCCGCCAAGTAAATCGGAGTTATTTCACATGGATTTTCCTGATTTAGTAAACAAAGGAAAATGAGCCAAGGGTGAAAAGAGGAAGTGTGCATACATAAATTAGGTGACGAGACAAGGCTATTATATGCTTTTCAGATGAATTTGAATGAGAAAACATTTATAAAACACCAAACAATTCATGAACCAGCAATAAATATAAAAGTTAACATACAAAAATATCAATATTTTGGCTTAATTATATTTTATAAAAGTGTGAACAAGACTTTTGTCCAGACCTGACATTTATGAAAGTGACAACATGAGTTCAACCTTTTCAATTAAAATCATTCCTTACATTAAAGGGATAGTTCACCCAAAAATTAAAATTATGTCATTAATGACTCACCCTCATGTCGTTCCAAACCCGTGAGACCTCCGTTCATCTTCAGAACACAGTATAAGATATTTTAGATTTAGTCCGAGAGCTTTCAGTCCCTCCATTGAGAATGTATGTACGGTATACTGTCCACGTCCAGAAAGGTAATAAAAACATCTTCAAAGTAGTCCATGTGACATCAGAGGGTCCGTTAGAATTTTTTTGAAGCATCGAAAATACATTTTGGTCCAAAAATATCAAAAACTACGACTTTATTCAGCATTGACTTCTCTCCCGGTGTCTGTTATGAGCGCGTTCACAGCACATCCGGTTCGCGAACGAATCACTCGATGTAACCGGATCTTCTTGAACCAGTTCACCAAATCGAACTGAATCGTTTAAAACGGTTCGCGTCAACAATAAGCATTAATCCACAAATGACTTAAGCTGTTAACTTTTTTAACATGGCTGACACTCCCTCTGAGTTCAAATATATCAATATCCCGGAGTAATTCATTTACTCAAACAGTACACTGACTGAACTGATGACCGAGCCAGATAATGAACGAAACATTGACTCGTTCTCAGACATCCCAACCTGCAAAAAGTCATTTCAGGGAGGTATCCCGAAGCCAACCCCCCCCCCCCCCCCCCCCCCAAAAAAAGGGGGAAGGAGGACAAGGATATGACATTTCACCACAGAACATGACTTTACTAAAAAATATAAAAGCATAAAATATTATTTCTATAAGCTATAGGCCTGTGTAATTATTCGTTAATTATGTTTAAATATGTAGATTACTTTTACTATTTATATAAGCTGCTTATACTATTTATGTAAACTGCTTTTATTTATTTTCCATTGCACTCTCCGTCTGCCATTGTGCTCCTGTTTCTAGATAGACATAACTGATTAATTTGGTTCGGGAGAAGAGATAAAAGCCCGCACACACTGACAATTGATTGGTTGATTTGCCGAAACAGGCCAATCAGGATGCTCTCTGTCTTACGTGCGCTTCGCACACACCGCACACTAGCACATACACTCAAGGTCTCTCGCTCCGTCTCCCTCTCTGCCGTGCGCGCGCTACACGATTTGAAAACACAGTCTCTTCTTTGCGCGCTCTTGCTCGCTCGCTCTAGATTCCGGGAGATTCTAACTAATTTGCGGGCATCAGGGAGCCGCTATCAATATGCGGGAGACTCCCGGGACTTCCGGGAGACTTGGGATGTCTGCGTTCTCGAGTCAAGAACCGGTTGCATCGATTTTCAGATCACCGGTAGTGATGGGAAGTTCTGTTCTTCTCCGCGAACCGGTTCTTTCGGACAGTTTGATTCAATAAACCGGTTGCCGAAAACGGTTCTTTTGCGCTCGACGTAATGACTTCATTGGCGATGATTGCCCTTGATTGAAGCCTTCGGTTTACCCGCGCTCATAACATTAGCACAGAATCAGTTCAGAATCAATCACCAAAAGAACCAGTTCGGTTCAGACGCGCTGTGTGTCAGTCTGGGATGACGCATGCGCAGTATCATCAGCTCCTCGGTTCTAGAATCGGACGCGTCCGACAGAAACGGTTCTTGACTTGAGAACGAGTCAATTTTTCGTTCGTTATCTGGCTCGGTTCAGTCAGTGTTCTGTTTGAGTAAATGAATTACTCCGGGATATTGGTTTATTTGAACTCACAGGGAGTGTCAGCCATGTTAATAAAGTTAACAGCTTTAGTCATTTGTGGATTAATGCTTATTGTTGACGCGAACCGTTTCAAACGATTCAGTTCGATTTGGTGAACTGGTTCAAGAAGATCCGGTTACATCGAGTGATTCGTTCGAGAACCGGATATCACTAAACTGCAGTGCTGAGAACGCGCTCACAACAGACCCGGGAGAGAAGTCAATGCTGAATAAAGTCGTAGTTTTTGATATTTTTGGACCAAAATGTATTTTCGATGCTTCAAAAAATTCTAATGGACCCTCTGATGTCACATGGACTACTTTGATGATGTTTTTATGACCTTTCTGGACGTGGACAGTATACCGTACATACATTCTCAATGGAGGGACAGAAAGCTCTCGGATTTTTGGGTGAACTATCCCTTTAAGTTATACCAACATTATATTAAATTACAATATTTATATGTTCTACATACAATGCGATTTGTAAAGAAAGAAAAAGGATTTGTGAAAGAAAGAAAGAAAGAAAGGAAGAAGGAAAAATTAAATATTTGTTTGATGTTTGTATGTAATATGAGTGATAAGTGCTATTAAAAAAAAATCATGAATTATGATTCACTCTATATGATTCCTGATGATGCATATGAATCAGTTTTTTTCTGAATCAGACTTTGAATAGATATAGGTATTTGCCAATAATTCCTTTGTTAAAATGCTAAAATAATTTAATCATTATTTGTTTAGGTATCGTATGTTACATTTTATATTATATTATATTTAGTAATAAAAGTTTGGGGTTGGAAATATTTTTTTAATGTTTTTGAAAAAAACAAGTTTCTTGGGAAATATCATCACAATTTAAAATAATTGTTTTCTATGTTAATTTTAAACTGTAATGTGATGCAAAGCTGATTTTACAGTAGCGTAAATTATATATATATATATATATATATATATATATATATATATATATATATATAAAAAATGTATCATGCAACTTAATGTTAATATTGCAACATCAATTTGCACATGACATGTTTTCATCGAACTTTACAGCATTGCATTAACTTTTCTAGTTGGTTTCAGAGAGCTGATTAATATATATATATATATATATATATATATATATATATATATATATATATATATATATATATGTATATATATAGTATAATGAAATAAATAAATAAATATATACAGCCAATGATGTGTGTTATAATCCAACCCATAAATCTATGTTTGGAGAAACAAGAGGGTGAGTAGATGATGACAGAATATTTATTTTAAAACACCCTGCATGGAGAAAGGTAAGGAAATGACAGAAATGGCTTTTCTTCCATTGTATTTTGTGCCAAAAAAAGCTCTGAAAACAAACTACACTTGAGAACACAAAAGAAGAGGAAAAGAGTGACTAAAGGAAGGGCCACAAGACTGATGACAGTGCGTTTCTCTTATCAGTCCAGTCCCCTCCTGCTCCACAAGTCAACAATACCCAGAGGAACCTGAGCACACTGTAAAACAACTGCAAATTATAAGCCAGCTGAGCGACATGGATATTCATTTTCCAAAACACATACGAATAGTTTCAAGATATTAACTATGGAAACTGTCATATAGTCTCTGGAAACAACACAAATCACCAATCAGAATTGTCAAATGTTCTGCAATCTGATGTTTTGGCGGTACAAAAAGTCGACTAGATGCAGCATGTCGAGGAATCTTTGAGTGATGTCATCGGGAAATGTTTGGAATTCATGCGAGAAAGAGATTGTGTTGCAAGTTACCCAAATTAAAGTATGTATCAAAACAGAGCGCTGACAGCAAACGCTCTAACATTCACTTCTGAGTGCAGTGGAGTTCACTTTAAAGTGCATTTCTTTCACTTCTTACATTTATTATCTGGCACATATGCACGGTGATATGGAATCTAATGTAAGACATCTCTCAACATATTGCTCAACTGCTCTGACAGCTACGTGCACAACATGCTGTACTGATGCTCTGCAAGCTGCACGTACCCTAAAGGTTGGCTGGGGAAGTGGAGGGGGTGTTTTTGACAGAAGATACAGGAAACGTTTAAAAATCCTTTCTAGACCACCATCGTTTGTTGATACTAATGCTTGCTGGACGGTTGGGTGTAATGTAGTTAATGTTTGTTAGTATGCACCTGGGTCATTCATGCTTGGGTTTAAACTCAGTAGCATAGACAGAGATCACAGATCTCCACTGCAGCTTGTCCCAGCATGAATCAGGACAAATGGGAACAGTATAGCCTTCAGTGATGTCAGGATGATGTCAGTGACTGTGAGGAATGGTGCTGTCCATTAATCCACACAGACATTACACACCTGCACTTCCACACACACACACACACACACACACACACACACACACACACACACACACACACACACACACACACACACACGCACGCACACACGCACACACACATGCAAATACATTTGTACTTCTATCATGGTGGGACTTTCCTTTGACTTCTGTTGTTTTGATACTGAGGTAATGATAGTTTTTCTCTTTAACTTGAAAATTAGCCCTCACAGCATTGGTTTTGCAGAATTTAGATAATAATTGAAACATTATATTTATGCTCTTTATTATATTATATTATTTTACATTGTTTAATTATTTTGATTTTATTATTTCTTTATCATTGTCTCCCACAATGCAGGTAATCTAAGGTTCTACTATACTTGTCTTGTAAGGATACACATGCAAACAATGTTTCTCAACAGTCTTACACTTAAAATAAAAATAAAAATAAAATTAAATGAAATAAAATAATAAAAAATAATAAAAGTAAAGGAAATAATACATGATATAATATAAATAATAAATGATAAAAGGGTCAAAACTTTCAAAAGAAAAATATTTGTATCATATTTCCGATATTTTCAAGCATAAACCAAACCAAAACAATACAAAAATAAAAAGATAGACATTGGCCAGCAAAACATAACTGTATCATATTTTCCATATTTCTAAAGAATCGCACACTTAAAAACAACTCACACAAATAAAATAAAGTAATTTACAAATAGAATAAATTACATTTTGTATATCTCACACTTTCAAAAATTTATACACAACACCAGAGACTCGCTCTCTCTCTCTCTCTCTCTCTCTCTCTCTCTCTCTCTCTCTCTCTCTCTCTCTCTCTCTCTCTCTCTCTCTCTCACACACACACAAAAGTATAATAAAAAGTAAAATAATACAATTTAAAAAAATTAATAATAAATTAAAAAAAGTTCAAAACATCCAGAACAATGTTTGTATCATATTTCTCATAAAATAAACAAAATAAAAAAATAAAATAAAATTAAATTAAATTAAATAAAATAAAATAAAATAAAATAAAATAAAATAAAATAAAATAAAATAAACAATAAAAAGATACCAAATGCTCAGTAGGAGAACATAGTTGTATCATCTCGTTTATTTTTCTTTTTTTATATATTTCAAGACTTAAAAAAATATTACAACTGATAAAAGGTTAAAAAAAAAACATAAGAAAAAAGTCTGTAACATTTCTCATATTTCTCATATTTTTATAACAAATCTGATTTTTTTTTAAATTAAATTAGAGATTTTTTTTAATACATCGAAAGAGATAATAATCCTTTGAGCAGTCCATATTTATAAACTATATTGTATGACACTTTAGACAGCCACATGCACACCTGTATCAGGCATTATGATGCAGTAACAGTCTACCATTGACCTCTTTCTGAATGTCCCTTCAGTTTCTAGATGATGAAAGAAAGGTTTGTGTCACAAATAGGTCTCATAGGTCCTGAGACCTGAGTCTATCTACACAATCCTGATCACATAATACCAGGTGCAGCACACCTGCAGTCCAGTCGCTCCATTCTTAATCTGGGTGGTGCTTGTAGTTCCCCTTCCCCTTCCAAACCACTCCGATTGTGCATTTATTCTCTCCATTCCCTCATCTATTCAAAGATACGTGAACATTGTCTACCTGGTGGTTCTTCCCCATCCCATTTTCCAATCTTTCTTTTTATCCTCTTTTCTCCTTTGGGGAATGAATAGTGGTGTTGCTGTTATTAGACATAATAGCGACTGCAGATGTGTCATTGTGCTAGGCCTATTATTTTCCTTAAATAAGGGTGTGCATTTGTGTGTGTGTTCTTCATGTACCACCATGTTGAGCCCCTCTGCTCTTATTATATGTAATACATTACCTTTGTTATAAATCTTCATAAAAAAAAGTTCCAAATGATAAGTTGCTTCCTATACTTTCCTTTGGCCATTTCAGATCACACATGTGTCACTGAGAAGCCAATCCCGAAATGAATTGTGACAATAAAAGTTGTTAAAATCTGAGATAGTGGAAGAACATTATAATATGCATTATAATGGAATAGGAAATGTCTTTTTGAATGTCATTTTGAATTTTGAGCACATGAATGATTAGTCATACAGTGTTTACAAGTAGCAAACTCACATTAACTCAGGTTTGACAGGGAAGCTATAATACACATATGCATAGTTTATAATCTATATACAGAGATCAGTGAGTAGAAAGTCTGTAGTGATTTATAATCAATGGTTTTGTTGTTGAGGTTAATAACTCGACTTTGCTTTATGTAACACGGTTTGCTTTATGTAACGACGGTAACAACAAATTAACTACAAATTTGCTACACTAACCATAATTTAACCATGGTATTTGTAGTAAAATTGTGGTTATAGAAATGACAATCAATATGCCAAAAAAGCATGGTTACTACATTTTTAATACAATAAAACCATGGTTAATTTTTATAGGGGGTTTCCAACTTTAATGTTTGACACCATAATAATGAATGCCTATCTCAAACAAGTTTCCCATGCGCATAAAATTTTATTTCAATATTTCTGAAAAAAAAAAAAAAAGATCTCAGTCTAATTAAAAACTGATTATTTTTCCCAAGGGACACGTGTGTTGTGCACATGTAAACTCCATTGGAATCAGTTCGAATTACAACAGTTTCTATTGCACATAATATTGCAAAGTGTGTTTGTTTAGTGAAGTTTGTCAGGTTAACTAAAAATTTTATAAAGTTGTATTATATATTGGGTTTACTAAGAGACATTACCATTTCACTCTTACACTTTAAAACGTTCAATACTGTCTGTGTCCCTAAAAAGTGTACCCAAACAAATATTAGCATACCTTGAATCCTGACATTTCCTTGATGCTGATTAATTAGCCTTATCACTGTATTCTGTATTAAAAGCTGAAATGTTTTTTTTTCTTCCCCATCTATGAATTGCTTTAGAGTTTCTGTGCTATTGAGTTGACAAATTTGCCCTAAAGTCTTCATTTTATAAAGCTGAATGCTACACAGGCCTTGAAAACCCTGGATTAGATTTGTTTTCCCTCCCTGGGGGCTTCAGTGATGATGGGGACACAATAGAAAGCAAAGGCCTATGATTAGGAACACGAGCTGGACTGAGCTGCCTTCTGACCCTCCTTGGATAAGCTAGGTGTGGATGTCCACACCCTTTAACTGCAAACCCAACCCACTGCAACATCTCTATTAGTGCCAGTTCACATAAAAGAAACTGCCTCAGTTGCCCATTAGGCTGCACTGTAATTACACAACTTCAATGAACAGTGACTCAGCACAAGCTAATGGAAGGAGGAGTGCAGGAAAACTAATGAACAGAGTTTGGAAGGCGCACACATGCTAGCTCAGATTATTCCTTACATCCACAGTTGTTACCCAACTGTTTCACACACTTGGATATAGTGTCTTCCATTGTCTGTAACACATTCACATCAGACACAACAGCTGGACAAAATAAGTCTAATAACCCCATGCAGAGCATGATGGACCCTCATGGTGACCCTAGAGGCACGTGCACAGTATGATGCAAAGAGATGTGTGATGAATTACTCCCCTGATGACATACAGTATAGCCCTCCATCCAGAGTGTAAACAGATGGCTTTAAGATCGTCTCCATTAAATATTCCACAGTAAATTGTGATGCTTGCTAATGCAATTACTATTCATATTAAGACATTACATTATTTGTGCAAAGACCTAAATCTGTATGGCTTATTCAGATGTGCCATTCGTTTTCTAAGCTTTTGGGTTTACATTTGTGGTCTTGCAAACAATAAACTGAGAAATCCATTTGTTTTCATGTAGGCTATGCCTACTGTGTTCCTGTAGTTCAAACAGCAGAGCATGATAACAACACCAAGGTCACAGGTTTGATTCCCAAAGAATGCAAGAGCTGATACAATGTAATACAAATGCTTTCGATAGAATAGTTTGCAAGTTTGGGGCCAAAAAAAAAGGACCAAAATACAAAAGAGTTTGTTCACACCAAAGTTCAAAGCTACCCTGTTGAAAAAAACAACATATGCTGGTTAGGTATGTTTTGTAGCTGGGATGCTGGTTTGAGCTGGTTCTTTGCTGGTTTATGATGGTCCTTTGCTGGTTTATGATGGTCCTTTGCTGGTTCATGCTGGTCGTTAGCTGGTTTAAGCTGGTCCTTAGCTGGTCATGTGTTGGTTCTAAACTGGTCCGACCAGTACATGACCAGCTAAGGACCAGCTTAAACCAGCTCAAATCAGCATCCGTGCTTCAAAACATACCTAACCAGCATATGCTGGTGTTTTCAATTAAAATATAAAAGATGCAGGTTTTCACACAAACTATTCACATTGAATCCCCAAAAAGTTCAGACTGTTGAACTAAGTGGTCACAATTGAGATTTCTAAATGTGTTAGACCACAGAATCAATTATATAACAACTTTCCTTTAAGGTTACAAAGGTGCTAGGTGCTGCTGGCATTAGTCAGGCTAATGAAGACAAATCATCCCTTCACAAGTTTGTTTACTCATGAAGTATGCAAGAACTGAACTGAACATGTTGTATTCAGTACAACATGCTCTGCATTGTGTATCTTGTGTATCCTCCCCATTCAAATGGAGTTTTCCATTAATTTTGACATCTTGTGATATATGTTGCCTCCTCAGCATGTCTGAACCACAGCAGATTGAGTCTTACCAGTGGAATGTCTAAATGCATACATCTCAGATGGTGCTTATGCCTCAGGCCATAGAGGCACTTTTAACGGCAATAAATCCGATTTGTACCTTTGATATTTTGCAAAGTACAGCACCTTGGAGATTTTTCATGTTTTTGTGTGAAACATGGCAAAGATGGACCACCAAAGAAGCCATATATATAAACTTCCTAAATAAGGTGAGGCTGGTTTACAGCTAGGGTCAAATTTGACAATGGATTGAAGCAGGTATCTGGCTAGCTGTATTTTACAGGTGTTTATGTGAGGTGCTGTCAGATGCAAGGCTGTCGGTCTGAGGAAGATGCGTGATTTTTCATCCTGAGCTGATTCATTCCCCTTCCATTCATAACACACCACACCCTGAAGGTGAGCATGAGAGACTAGCCCAGCAATCATCTTCATTTCAACGATCCTTCATGACAGGCTTTACCTGTTTAAACAATTGACAATTGATCACATGCACACATTTGTTCCATTTTCCACTTAATGAGCAACGAAATCAATATCAGCATTGGAAAACTCGCTCCTATGCCAAACAGCTTTTTTTTCCATCACTGAGATCAAAGTGGGAGGTTATTTTCACAGGGAGCAATAAATTTTCCTTGAAAACAAGCCAATAAAGAATTTTCCTGTGTCATCACGTGCCATGCATTGCCTCTCTTTTTTTTGTTGCTCTGTGTGTTTTGCAATAATCTGTTTGTTTTAGGTCTTAAGTGATTTGGAAATGAAGCAAATCCTTTCAGAGTCCCATGAGACAATCTTTCTTCTCCCCTAACTCTAATTGCAGCATGTGTGCTCAATTTGTGAGTTCATTTTATTTAATAATTCCATAATAAAAACATTTTTACTCAATGCTACAATGGTGCATTTGGTGCATTATGGCAATAAAAGAAACCGGTGAGGACATTGCTGTTTTTGTTTGCTGCTTTAATCTGAGGAATAATTATATAACAGTTCCAACTTTTTTTGCCTTTACTGGGACAGGACAATACAGAGAATGGAAAGGATGTTAAGTGGGAGAGAGTGGGGGGCAAGATCTGAGAATCACCACTAGCCAGGACTTGAGCTCAGGTCGCCCAGAGTGTAAACAGGCTATGCATGAGTGCTGCCCACAAGGCTAGCAGCTCCACAGTTTATGTCATCCTGTCAATTACCACAGAAGATAATTCAAAATATAAAACAAAACACATTCAATGTAATGTATTTACAATGGAGGCTCCTGGGGCAAGACATTCTAGAGAGTTTAAAAGCAAAATGTGAATCATTTTTTACTTGCACCTAGGGGTGGGTGAAATCAGGGTAGACACCGTCTCTATCGCGATTACATGCCTGTGTGACGTTGCTGTGCTACATGGTCACAAAAATGTATGATTTTTTTGCATTGAGGTTAAAAAACAAGTTATTTTAAGCCATTGAAATGCAATCAGCAGTGAAAGAGAACTCATTTCGCTAAAATGCATGTGCTGTCTGAGAGATTGTTTGTCAGAGAGGCGCATGCACATGAAGACGATGCTCACAGACCACTGGAGTATTGAACGGAGTGATTTTTGCCACTTTATAGGCCTTGAACGGTTAAATACACACACTTGCATATGTTTCAAAATGCACGTCTTTGCAAGTATCCCCGTAAACAGTAATTTAGGTCTTTGGTGAAAGCAAACTGCTGAGAAAGAAAACACAAGTGTATATACAGTATATTTGGTCCGGGCCGCTCTTAAAGTGACAGCAGTCTCATATTCCTGCTGTCTGTCATTCATGTTAATCAAACAACAAAAGAGAGAAAATCTCTCACTGCTCTTGGCTAAATCACTTTTGTAACTTCAATAAGAAGAAATATATATATATATATATATTTAAATTTACACAATGAAGAATAGGCAGTGTTTTTTATACATTTGATTACTTTATACAACATAGCATTTCTTATTTATTTGTTCTACTGTAGTTTTATTAGTTCTATTCTATTAGTTTCTTATTCTTATTTAACCACTGACTTTTTACTTGTCTTCAGCGAGCTTAATTTTTTTTTTTTTTTTTTTTTTTTTTTTACAAACCTCTGTCAATGGTCAGTGTTATGTTTCTTCTTTGAAACCTGCATTCTCAAGTCTTGTCAATTAATAATTTGAGTGATATGTTTGATGTAAACCGATCAAGTCAATCTACGGAGAGCAAGGGAGGCCTAGAACATCTGCTATGCCTTCATTTTTCAGTTCATAAACGTCTTGCCCAGGGCAGAAGAGGAGTACTACAACATGTATTGACATTTTTAACAGCTCAAGACCAAAGAGCTTACTCACCTGTTCATGGCTCCTCCAACCCACAAACAAAACAACATGAAAGGCTACCAACACTCTAACCACAGATACATTGTGTTTTGATTTTTTTTTTTTTTAATACTATAAGAATATGGAAAAACCTTCACCCAGCACTACTTTGACACCAGTGAAACATTAAAGAAAAGACCTGACAGACATTACAGCATTAGAAGAGTCACTTTTATTTGCTTAGGTCATGGATGACCAGTAATCTTTAGGCCTGTCCCAAATGCCACCTTCAACCATTGAGTCCATAATTGTGTGACATAATGCCACATAAACTACTACAGGGATTCTCAACTGAAGCCCTCAAGGTCCACTCTCTTGCAGAGTTTACCTCCAACCTTGATCAAACTCACGTGCCTGTAACTTTCTAGTGATCTTGAAGACCCTGATTAACTTTTTGAGTTGTGTTTGACTAGGATTGGAGCTAAACTCTACAGGAAAGTGGATTTTGAGGCCCAGAAGAGAGAGCCATAGAACTACTGGGTAGTTTTCCACTGAAGTCCACAAAGAGATGCTTATCCTTTAAAACACAAAATGACAAATGGGATACCCAGCATCTTGTGAGCTTCACAGACACATATGAACGAGTCCATCGTACAGAAACTACAAGTCAAAATCAATTGTGCTATTTGGGAGACGGCATTTCATTGTTCAGGCCTCAAACTGGAACCTGTTGGCAGCTGTAAGTACATGTTACAAAAGATGCCTCTGAAAATCTACCTCACCTTCCAACATCAGAGGACCTGCCCAAAGCTGTGTTGTGTTGTGTTGTGGCATAGTGGTCAGAGATATCTAAAGTTAGGTAGAACCAGTAAAATAAACAGTTGCTTAGTTACAGAATAGTTTTGTGCTTTTCTTTCCAATTGATCCTTCGCAGGGAGTTTGATTGACAGGTGATCTGACTAATCAAAATGGCGAATCTGCCTTTTTTGTCCAACAAACAAACTAGACAGGAGAGTAGATTAACTTTGGTGGAACTGTGCTGTGAAAAACCCAAAGTGAACCGTACCTGCAAGTTTTTAAATGAAAGCCTATGTGAATAAGAATGACTGATATGCATATGGCCAAAAATAATGGTTGACCCAGCTCAAAATACAGGTCATTAGTGCATGTTTCAAATGCAGTTTCTTTTTTGGTACCTGTAGTTCATGTTTATGCATTTGGTAGACATTTTTTTCCAAGGTAACTTACATTGCATTCAAGGTGTACATTAGTGCATTCCCTGAGAATCAAACCCATGACCATGACATCTATAATGCAAACTCAAGAAGTTACAGGAAAACTGGTGTGGCTACACTTTTGGACTGAGGTGACCCATGTGAGGCAGCTACTTATTCAAGGTTATATACAGGAAGTTCAACCAGCAGGCCTTCTTTGGTCAATCACCTTCTTTAAAAAGGTGGTGAATAGCATTGCAATGCTGATCCACAAGCTAGACAGCACCAAACCACAGCACTAACCAATGCATATCTCAGTCTGTCCCTGCTAAAAGCTCCAGCAATCATTCAATCCAACACACTACAGGGCTGCATGGGGGAAGTCGAGAGGTCGGTTCCCCTCCCACAACCACCGTCGCTGCACGTTTCCCACACAGCACTGCCAGAACCTTTGACCTTAGAGCCCCAAAGAGGTTAGGCTATACAGGACCACCCTGCCTGGCTTAAGGGGGCACCCCTGGGCAGCTTCACCCCTCCTCCAGCCTTAGGGAGGGACTTGATCAGCAGCACAGAGCTCAGGGCTGAATAGACCTATTTCAGGGGGTAGACAGTCTTGTGGGAGCAGTTGATTTGAGCAAGGGTTTGGGTTGACATGATGTCTGCTTGCTTTCACTGAGTAATTGATCTCACCGGCTTCATGAAGTGCTGTTGGAAGAGCAGTCAGACTCTAAATGCTGACATCTGTCCCTACTTCCCTTACAGAGGGGCCCGTTTACATGGCTATGTGCGGATCAGGTTCAGTGTGTCAGAGTGCAGAGTGGGGTGAACCCAGCCTTCAACAACCAACAGCTTCAATTTATTCAGTGGAAAGTAAACACTACTGAAAGTGGAAATCATCTATAGTCAATGCATTATGTTCCAGTCAAGTAAAGTCAACAAAATTTCAGAAAAATATTACATTGCGACTTGTGTTTTTATGGGTATTTTTTATTTTGTACAATGTTTGCCAGATTTGTTTGTGGAAATTATCAAAAAAATCTCAAATTATTTCCTAAAGTGTACCGAATATCGTTTATAACCTTACGGCCCTTTGGGGAAATTTGGGGGAATGTACTTTTTAGTGCTTTCTTGAGTCAACTTTGGGCTTGGAAATTTAATTGGACCTGGCAACCCTGATGCTGACTAAAATAGTAGCAACTTAGTATTTTTGCAAGAGAAGTTTGTATTTTGGCAGAAACTATAGCTAACAAGGTAGCTCTTTGAAAATAAAAACTGCAAAATGAAATAAAAATGCATAATAATAATTAACTTTGTTTTCATGACTGGCTGATCATTTATTCTGTGTATTTTGGAGTGTAACATTTTCTGGAGGGAGTGAGATGGATTGAGATGTGTAAATGTCAGCTGTCCACCTCTAAATCTCTCTTTATCACCTGCCGTATTATGCTCTCAGGGGTTTTTCACAGTACAAGGGCCCTAATAAAGCTGCCAGATTTCACCCCATGCTTTCTGCCAGTTAATCTCCATTACCTGAGACTTCCACTTCTGCTGAGAGCCGTAACTTCTGGGGTTATGTAGTTACAGGTGCACAAATTGGTTCCCCTGGTAGGTTTTGCTGTTCATAAAAGTAAATTTACACACTCTTAAACTCTTTAACAGAGACATTAGGACTCAGCACTGTTGCAGTACCATGGTACATTTATGGTATCAGATGGAGAATGATGATATGTAGCCTACATGGCCGTAACCAGGGTTTGAAAATTAGTGAGGTCTGGTTTGGGGTTAAGAATTGTACTATAATAACCCATACAACTGATTATATACTAAACACTTTAAAAGAGACAAACATGTAGATGTTTGTGTTGTAGTTGCAAATAAGACCAGATATCGCTAAGCTTAAACTGCAGTTGTATTTACCTTTTAAAGTGTCAAATTAATTGGAAAAGAAAAGTCCAAAGATACTTATAATAACTGAATCTGGCAACACACCTGGCTACAGTGGTTATCCTCATACTATGAATGAATGAACTGTCTAAACTAATTACAGACACTCATATGATGAGTTTTACACAGCAAATTAGTCATTCAAGAAACTTCACCAAAAAATTAACTGAGATCCGGACCTCAGTGACCTCAGCTGGCTATAAGCCCATGATCTCATGGGGTTTATATGGTACTCCAAAGTTTTTGTCCATTTTGACATGTCCAATAATCTGCAATCCTGTAGCTCAGAAAGTACAGCAATGTGCTAGCAACACCAAAATCATAGGTTTAATTCCCAGCAAGAATGCAAATTAAAATGTATACTTATAATGCAATGTAAGTTGCTTTGGAAGAATTTGTTGTCCCATTCACAAAATGTCATGTCACTGAAGCTTACTAAGATAAAATTTCCTAAACATGTTAAGATATGTGTCTGCACGTGAACAATAGAAGCAGTCCCTTGTTTGTGGTCTCCTCAGATGCTGAGATGCCTGGGAAAGCTGACGGCAGGATGCAGGAATGTGCCGGCAGGTAGCGGAGGGGCCCAGGAAACAGTGGGACATGGAAATTTCCATGCTGTCGAACAATGGAAGCCGTGTGTGTGTGCGGTAAAAAAAGCCCCTGGGAGAGAGGAAAGGGGATCAGGTTACCCAGCCCCACTTACCTGCTCAGTTCAACATACACTTCAAAGAGACAGCAGGTTCAATGTGTACCATTCATAGAACCCCAGGAATGAGTTTGTGTGTATGCTGTTGTGTCTGTACGTGTGTGTGCCTACAGCGGAAAGCTGTTGATTAATTGACATGGGAGTGAAGTGAGAGGGGTAAGGTTTCTGTCTACAGACAACTCTAGTGTGAGATTCTATGTCTTACCCAAGGTAGTAGGCCTATTAGCTACCTCAAGGTGGAAAGACATTTGATTTTAAGGCATTTTTTTTTTTACATACTGAAATAAGATTTGGGTCATCATTTCATCATTGTGCAGCCATGGCTAGCTATGGCATTGATTTGCATTTGCCAAATTGTTCTGTGTGGTTGCAATACCATTGGTCATTGTTAGGTGGCCCAAGTCATAACAGCCCACCTTTAGACCTAGGTGATATTCCTGATATGACTTGGTTCCTATTTATATAAGGCTTTAGAATTTATCCACCATAGTTATTATCCTCCATTATCTACTTATTAGAAACATTAGAGCACATTTCCTCTATAAGCTACACAGAGTTTACATTCAGATTCTTTGATACAAAACAACATTGCATTTAGTTTACACAGTGAATCTGGTTTTTGTCTGTATTTTGAGAGGAAAGCCCTGATGAAAAAAACAACATATTCTGGTTAGGTATGTTTTGAAGCATGGCTGCTGGTCCTTAGCTGGTTGTGTGCTGGTTTAAGATGGTCAAGTGCTGGTCATGTGCTGGGCCTAAGCTCCTGCTCAAGACCAGCTTAGGGCCAGCACATGACCAGCACTTGACCAGCTTAAACCTTCTCAAACCAGAAGCCATGCTTCGAAACATACCTAACCAGCATTTGCTATATTTTTCAACAGGGAGGGCAAGAGTAGACAGCAAGCATTGGGGAACAGGGTCAGGAACAAGAGTTTCTGATCTCTTGATCAAATATTGCAAAATAAGCTTGTGCAATTTACATAAGAACGCGAAAGGGGACAATGGAACTCTGTCCCCCCAAAACACATTGAACGCTGTGGATTTGTGTTAGAATCAGTGCTGGTAAAGAACATTGTGCTTTTTACATTTTTTCACCTTCAAACCAAGCTTACAATTTCAGACAGCAAAAGTTTATATGCCATTTGGCAAGCATGCTTCAACAACAAGTCCAGTAATGTTTAAGAATTAGGTCACTACGTAGAAAGGAGGTGGTCTTTGGTGGCTGTTTGAAAGCGTTCAACCACATAAGCATTTACAGTGCAAAAGCAATTCAGTCCAGTACGTATTTGACTACCTCTGGAAGTGATCGAAAGTGAAAAAGCTCAAAACACACCTGTATTTAGCATTGTCTACTTGTGATCGGATTGACAAAAATGCATATTTATACCAGGAGCCCTGTTTTAACGATCTAAGCACATGGCGCATCTAAAGCGCACGGCACAGGTGCACTCAGGGTGTGTCTGAATCCACTTTTGCTAGTTTAACGACAGGAAAACAGTCGGGGCGCCTGGGCGCATGGTATAAATGGGTTGTCCCTCTTAATGAGTAATGGGTGTTTTTTGGGCGTAATGTGCAATAAACCAATCAGAGTGTCATCTCCCATTCCCTTTTGCACTCGTACCATGAGGGATTTGCTATTTACATGGCAGAATTTGCAAGTGCAAAGACAGAACGGGTCTCCAGAGAGGAAACGGAGCTGCTTGTAGGTAAAATAGGTAGCCTAATTCTGATACATGCGATTGATTATCCATTATGACATGTAGGCATTTTTTATATCATGTAGCCTACACAATAATATTATTTTACATTGTAATCCTTTAATTTTTAATATTAGGCATGTTTGTGTGCTGCTGTGCGTCCCTGTGTGTGTAATAAGCAGCGTTAATTCGCGTTGTGGACCTGTCCTATACTAACGCGCTCTTTAAATAACAAAGAAAAAATATTGCGCCAGACTTTGAGTTGGTCTATGGCGCAGTCTATTTTCAGTTCATCAAAATGGCAATGCGCCAACAAATGCGCCTGAACACACCTCTTTTTTAGACCAGCACGCCCATGGGCGCAAATGCATTTGCTATTTAAACAATGCGGTGCAGGATGGGTTAATGAGAATTGAGTCGGGCTGAAACTAGCAAAAACACTTGTGTGTATGATAGGGCCCCAGGTGTAAACAGGGCCTTTGATATTATCTATGCAACCAGGGGCGACAACATAAAGAGAGAAACAGTAAAGGAATCCACAACATCCTATGATTTCTCTGGTCTGTTTACCCTGTGGATGCAATCTCTGCTTGTAGTAGAACAACTTCTGAAAAGGCCACTTTCATGTCTTACAAACTCAAACATCTGTGGTTGTCAGAGTTCATATCACATCCAAGATGTCTCCGGGTGATTGGACATATACTAAAACGAAGTGTGAAACTGGTTCCAGTCTGGCACAAAGGATAACTTCAGATAATCTCAAAAGGTTAGAGGCTTAGGGTTCAGGAGGGTTTACTGTACAGGAGGTCAGCGGGTCTCTAATGGTGTGTGCGGCAGCAGATGTCCTACTGAAATCTGAGAGCTTCACTGGTCTTCCAAAAACAACACTGACCTCAAATCAGGAAAAACTTGCTTAGTTGTTGCTGAGGATATTGTTTTGGTCAACCATGTATTAGGTTAGATCAGAGAATAATTAATATGATATACTTTTATCGACTTTGTTGGCTAATGTGGTTGCTTATGTGTGCTGTGGGTTGCTTATTGGCTTCAAAGAGTCCACCTTAAAGTCTCTATGATATTCTTGTTCCTAAATATGGCTCAGGTCCTTCTTTCAGTCTCTATCTACTGGATATTTTTAACAAGTCACACAATTTGAGGTATCATTAATTTTTATAGTACAAACTATGCATACTTAAATTTAACACTTTGAGTTCCGAAATAGTAGGAGACATAGGAATAGAGATGATTGCCTTACCAAGCACCACTAACAATAGTCACAACTCTGCAGTGAAGTAAGGAATTATTTCGGTCTCCCACCAAGAGAACAAGTGTTGAAGTGCCATGTTTACTTTCACACCAGTTTTGTGGCACCTCACACCTCTTTTCCCACCACTACACCTTCACACTTGTTGGTCACACACTCATCTCCCTTATGTTTATGAGATTTGCATGTGGTAGACTGAGGTCAAATCCCTACCTGGGGTGCGTTTCCCAAAATCATCGTTAGCTAACTGTAGTTGAAGTTCCATGGAACATTAAGCCCGGGACACACCAAGCTGACGATTGGCCGTTTTCCATCGTCGGGCCGATGGCGAGCGACGGTTGGGCTAGTTTGTTTGGTGTGTTCCACCCATCGGCTCTTGTCGGGCTCACATTGGCGGCAGTTTGCCTGATTCAACATGTTGATTTGGCAACGGGGACGTCGGGCCCGTCAGCGTGAGTGAGAGCTCTGATTGGATGTTCAGTTTAGCGAATGAGTCAGTGCCGAGAATTAAAGCAAAAATGATGAAAACAAGCATGTGAATGAAGGCAATACAGACAGAATGCTGTTTAAATGTTACGTGATCTTTCCCAATCATTCTAATACACGAATGTTTTCATAACAACATGAGCCGCTTAACATGATTATCAACGTTACTGATATTCAAAATGGAAAGCAAGCACTGCATTGTTTACATTTCGTATATCTGCGTTTATCATGTATATCTTTGTTTCGTTTTCTCCTTTTGAATGACATATATGACATAATATATACTATTAATAGCTGCTGATATGAACAGCTCGTTCCTCTCACGCATGCGCAGAACGCACATGTTAGTTTGCTGTCGGCTGTAGTCTGTGCGGTGTGTTCGAGCGCATCTGTTTGGTCCGACGCTGCCGACGCGAGATGACAACACCGTCGGCTTTCGTCACTGCTAGTTCTTTGAAGTCGGCTTGGTGTGTCCTGGCCTTTAGTTGCATTTGGGAAACGCACCCTTGTTCAACCCTGAGTCCAAAAGCTACACAAATCATAATTCATGTGTTGTTTTGCAGTGGAACCCCTCTTGCAATTCTTTGTTCCTTGTAGTTATAATGAAAAAAACTTTAAAAAGCACAATAAAATGTGAATGGAGATAGAAACTTTGTAACTTAACTCGCTGCGGCAGATGGGACTATGTAGAACCTCTTATCACTGGAAACCAAAACACACTGCACTGCAAAGGCCTCCTGCAGTCACAGTGATGGAAGTCCAAGGCTTCCACTTCCACAACAGGCCATAAAGAATGGTACTGTTGCTCTTTGGAGCCAACTGATTGTTTAGCAGTTTGATGGGACAAAGTCAAGGCAATCAGCTGATGAAGAGCCCTCTGTCAAAACTAATCCTATAGCCCACCCTTTCGCTACCCTCTTCCACCTTCCTTTTTCCACACAGCTAGTGCTTCAAAGTGCCGTTGACTGATTCTGGGACAGAGATATTTATCACAAGGCCTGACAGATTGTCTTCATGGCATGTATCTGTTTCAGTGGCCCAAGATTTCTCAAGTCCTGCAAAGTGTCTGAGGAAAAGGGGTTTCCATCAACAGGACCTAGATCCCTGAATGATGTCACTCCTCAGCTGGCAGCCGATGGGGCCCATGAGTCACGGGGTCATAAAGAAACATCTGCTCCGTTCTGTACAGTGCTGTCCTGTCTGGAAGAGTCTTGTGAAGAAGTTGTGAAAAGTAAGACATCAGGTCAGAGATGTGAGAGGAATGTTAGAGTGAAACGTAATCGATTTAAGAACTTCTAATTTGTAAATTTTTCCTTTTTTTTTTTTTTTATCAAGAGACCCAAAAATGTTGTCAAAAGAATTTTCACTGATCAAATTAAGGCAATTAATTATAAATCAAATACACAGAACTTCTATACACACAACATGCCATATTGCATCATATTTTGCACGTAGGGGGCTTGACAACTAAAAACACGTTAACAGAAGTGCTAACATACACTTTAAATATTTATTAGTCAATTCAACAAATATGGCTGCCAGCAGCCAATCAAATTTTATCATCTAATAACTAATAAATTGTGAATGGATGATCATTATGAAATCTGGCAAATATGTATCTACATGAGACACTGTACCACATTTTGTTAGAATCGGCCACCTAATGGAGCTCAAAAGCCAAATGGACCCTTTATTAGTTAAAATGTGACATCATATAAATGTTTTAAATGGCTTCAGAAGATTTGAAATATAGTGGGTAAGTCATACTGTTTAATCAGTTTTACACTTATGCTGCTTTTGTGTAATTTTTTGAGTTTGGCAGCATGTGGGCAAAACCAACCCTATCTCATGTGTTTTAGGAGGTGGATAATTTGTATGAATTTGTACGACCTCACTCGAACAAATTTGTAAGTTTTGTGAAAAATCATATGTATTTTATGAGCTTTTTTATATGATATGTACATGCTGTTCATCACATGGTTTGTCCATTGAATTGAGTCTTTGTTTGTTAATACATTGTGTATAAGAATTAAATGAGCTCTAAAAGGCTTGTACACAGTGCCAGGGATATAGGGTTGCTTGTTCCTATGGCAGAGAGACATTTAAAGAGAAATTGAAAAAGAAAGAGTGCAGGGAGGGTTATTTGTATGGATGTCTGAGCATCTAAATTTGGGGTGTAGTGTGAGTGATTTGTGATATTTGTGACTGTCGGCAAGACTTTCTATCTCTAGAGCGTTGTTTGTTTATTCATGTATCTAAATTTGTGTGGGGAGTTTACACTTCTGTCTGGGCTCCATTTGTGCCTATTTAAGGGTCAACTGCAAGTCCTTTCATTTCTACCTGTTTGCACATGTGGTTACAGTCACTTACAGTATTCCGACATTTAAGTCACACATAAAAATATCACCAAAAAAAGTTGTTCATTATAGTGATTTTATTAGAGTTAATATTGGCTTAGGCACTCAGGTTGGTCCTTAAAGGTATACTCCACCCCAAAATGAAAATTTTGTCATTAATCACTTACCCCCATGTCCAAACCTGTAAAAGCTTTGTTCGTCTTCGGAACACAATTTAAGATATTTTGGATGAAAACTGGTAGGCTTGAGACTGTCCCATAGACTGCCAAGTAAGTAACAGTGTCAAGGTCCAGGAAAGTATGAAAAGCATCGTCAGAATAGTCCATCTGCCATCAGTGGTTCAACCGTAACGTTATGAAGCGACGAGAATACTTTTTGTAAGCGAAGAAAACATAATAATAAAAATAATGACTCTATACAACAATTCCTTTGTCAACAGTCTCCTCTGTGTCTCTCCATATCACCATATACTGCATATGCTCTTCTGTATACAGAAGCACATACGCAGCATAGGAATTGTTGAATAAAGTCATTATATTTGTTTTTCTTCACTTACAAAAAGTATTGTCATCGCTTCATAACATTACAGTTGAACCACTGATGGTAGATGGACTATTCTGACGATGTCTTTCATACTTTTCTAGACCGTGACAGTGTAACTTACTTGGCAGTCAATGGAACAGTCACAAGCCTCCCAGTTTTCATTCAAAATATCTTAAATTGTGTTCCAAAGACAAAAAACAACGCTTTTATGGGTTTGGAACGACATGGGGGTAAGTGATTAATGACAAAATTTTCATTTTGGGGTGGAATATCCCTTTAACCATGGTAAAAAAAAAATATTAAAAAAATGTGTTTTTTTTTTTTTTTTTTTTGTATAGAAAAACTATATGGCATCAGACTGGCTCATTACTGAGTGTTATATGAATGCATACTGACAACAGAGATATTTTAGAGAGAGAACAGACTGTTAAATATATGCTGTAAAATGAACGGTGGTGTCTCACAAGTGCCTCTATTGTTAGATAAGCTATTTTAGCTCATAGATACAGCCATTTCAAAAGAAAAAAAAAAGAGATTTGAATATAGGTTGTCTCTGACATCTGCTCAAGTATTGTATGTACTTAGTCCTGGGCAAAATCTCTACCAAAATTACACCCGGGAGACAAAAGAAGATCACTGCAGAACAGACCAGCCACAAGAATGATTAAGATGTGAAATGCCTTGCATACGTTTTTAAGCACATCATATTGGGTGTATCATAGATCTTAACTTCATTATGTGCAGGTAGAGGCTCATGATCTGTTATGCAACAGCAACTTTATTGAAATAACACAGGGTTTAGAGTTGGTGAGGCTACGACTCAGGCTGTGACATGCACAAAGTTATGAAACAATTTGGGATCCACCTTCATATTCATGTAGAACTAGATTTTGAAGATTTATTTTGGAGATTCCTCAAGCGATAAATTTGACTGGCCCCTATGTTTGTAAAAAAAAAAAAAAAAAAAAAAAAGGAAAAGATATTGAAATTGTAGTAATGCACTTTTAACATTTCACAGCTAATGTTACTGGCTTCCTTAAGTTAAATTGCTTGAGAATTAACACATTTTTAAGTAGCTAAATACATAACTGTAGATTTTAATACATAATATATATATATATATATATAAGTAAAGATAATGATCCATGAATATATTTTATACATTTTCTACCGTAAACATATATAAATACATCATTTTTGGTTAGTAATATGCATTGCTAAGAACTCCATTTGGACAACTTTAAATGCAATTTTCTCAATATTTAGATTTTTTTTCACCCTCGGATTTCAGATTTTCAGATAGTTGTATCTCGGCCAAATATTGTCCTATCCTAACAAACCATACATCAATGGAAAGCTTATTTATTGTAAATAAACTTTTGGTAACTGTTTATGTTAAATTGTTGTTGTTAGCTCAGTATTATCCATGTGCCATGTAATTTTTATGCATGACTAATAACAGATAACTTGTATAAGTTGTCAACATTTTTTTAGTTTTCATTAGCACCGTCAATGACACAAAAAGTAATACGATTTTAGTATTCAGCATGTCAAACTTCATAAAGAAGCATTAAACATAACAGTGAAAAAAACTTTATATATATATATATATATATATATATATATATTATATATATATATATATATATATATATATATATATATATTTTTTTTTTTTTTTTACAGTGTAATATAATATAATAATTATGCTAAATTATTATTTTTACAAAACATTACTAAGTGGCAGGTGAGAGAGCAAAAAAAAATAATAAAGGGCAAAAGTTGCAGCTCTGTTTGTGTCCATCAGGCAAGCCTGTAATCTAAAGAAAACGAAGAGACAGTCACAGACAGCTGGAGATCTCAGCAGCACCAGGAGGAGGAATCAGGCCACCCTGAGTCTTTTTAACAGCAGCTGCTGTCAGGATGCTGCCATTTTCAGTTGACTTAATGCCTGCTGTACTTGAACTTCAAACGCTTTAGATTGTGAAAGAGCAGTATGTGTGTAAAATTGCTCAGGCCCGATGATGAACTGAGATTTTACACTTGTAGGAGGGAGGTGAGGTGGACACTTAATGACAGTCGTGTGCTTACTTACATAGAGATGAACACTAGCGCACGTTTCCTGACTGAGGGGCCGCTTGTTCATAAGAGGGGTCTGTTCTACATTTCAGAGGCCAAGGTCACCAGACGTGCTCGTATGAGGAAGTTCCTCTCTAATGAGCTCAATTATCAAGCTAAATGAGGAGAGAATATTCCTCCAGCTTACGTCCATGATGTCAGGATTTGGTCTGTTTCTCTTAAGTATGTTTTCAATATTCCCTGCTAGAACTCATTAGAAACATTAGGCAAGTGAACTCATTACTGAACATCAAGAACAAAGATCTGAACATTCAAGAACAAAATGGCACATATAATCATACATTTTGTACTTAAGGAGAAAGCACAAAAACACAAGTTTGGTTTAGGTTTAGGGTTAGGGTTCGACTTAAAACATCTGTCATTATCTACAATAAGCTAACAGTTTTTTCCCCCTTACAATTTAAAGGAATAGTTTACATAAATTGAAAGTTTCTTTTGTGAATCTCCTTATGAAAAGAAGTACAGTTGATCATACTTTTAAAGTTCTTATTACAAATATATGTCATCCTAAATGCTGTTTTTTGCACTTAAAAGGTATTATTATATTTATATTAAATGCAATTTTAAAGCTTTACATTGCATTTTGTCTTACTTAATTAGGACTTAAGTGCATATTTATATGTAATTTGTTTATTACTTCTATTGTCTTTAGAATATTGTTTAGAATATTGTTTGTTATTGTTTAGAATATAAGTGTACTGCTAAATTTACTGATCAGCATTTATGGTACTAAAACTTGAATGTCATGTTTTAAAAAACAATATTTGTAATTACACATTTGTAATGATGAAGATAAAATGTTGTACATTTAAAATATATTACCCTTAATTGTAATATTGGATAACACACTACAGTTAAAATTATAATCATGTGCTTTAGAAGTCAACACATCAAAAAAATACTTAAAAGCAAGACAAAAGATTATTAAAACATAATGGTTTAGAATGTACTTATTTGACATTATTACATTTAAGTGGACGTTTTATATTTATCAAAGTTTACTCTCTTTAAGCACACGTAACTTGCCTTATATCCCATTAATGTTATCTGCAAGTACAGCTCTTTTTTTAGCTACTTTGGAGTACACTACAAGTGCACATACAATGAGGCACACTTCTTTTCAAGAGGAACTAAAAAGAAGATGTTTTGAAGAATGTTCATGCTGCTCTTTTTCATATGAAGCCACATCTACCACCTACCATAGTTATGAGGTTCTGTCAATATCCCATAAGTACACACACACAAACAAATAAACAAACAAACAATAAATAAATAAAAAAAAAAAAAAAAAAAAAAAATAATATTATTTAAAAAAATGGATTGGCCCCTAGATTTGAGAAGCAATTGCAAGATTAAACTTACACTACAAAGCATAAAGTCACAATTATGTTTCCTCTAGCTTGTGTTCACTGCATGCTTTTATTACAAACATTTACAAATAAAAAAAGACAACATGACAGAATTTACTGAGACTATAAAATTAACCAGGTAAACAGTCCCAGAAAGACACCTCAGAGTAAAACAATCATTCACTGTATATTGGCTTTTCTCTTTCATAGGATAAACTCTGTCCATCTCCCTCCCCCAAACCTCTCTATAGTGCTTATCCTCCTCTGACCCTGTGCATGACCCTTATGACCCCCTGATCATTATTCTCTACAAAAAGAAGACAAGAAAGTAATCCTCCAAATGAGACCAGCCTAAAACCATTAGTTTGGATAATGAGAGAGAAACTCAACTCCAAATTACAAAACAACTATAATAACAAAACTAAAAACAAAACAAAAAAAATCTTAAAGTATATGGTACGCTTTTGTTATGTGGTGAATTTGACCTCTTCCATGATCTATACTAGTTTAGTTAATGCTTAATATCTTAATGACACATTACATACAATAAAATGCTAGTTAGTTATTTAGTGATTGCAACACTACCTTTAGTTCCCTTTCAGTCGGTCACTCCGAGTCACGTTGCTGATCAGGGAGTTGGGTGTGGTGTGAGATTGGTGTCATACTTTTTGTGTTATCTTATTGGGGCAATGTAATTTTTGATTGGATAATTGCATCCAGCTCCTGCTCATCACGACACGAGCATAAGTAGGCAGCAGGTGCAATGCATTTTCACCTTTTCGCTTCGGAGCCAAGCAGTTCTATTGTTCTGCTCTGCCTATCATCCGAAGAGGATTCTGAACGAGTCTAAGAGCGCTCTGGGAAGAGGCTTCTTCAACTGGTGTTTGTTTGATGGCACTGCATGCAGTGGTTCATTGGTGAATGTGCTGGTCCTTCTCATGGGGGACTGACCCATTCTGTGCTCCTCCGGATGACCAGATGTTAATTGCGGCATTGTAGGGTGAGCTGGAGTCTGGGGATGAGGACTCGGCTGCGTTGCCCCCTTCTGGGGGCGTAGCATTTCCTGAGTTGACTCAGAATTGATGCCTACGCTTTCCCGGGCTGCCGAGGCGTGGGGCTCGACTGGAAACAGCCACCGTGTCCCGAACTGTCGAGGTTAGATGATTGGTATCTCTGGGCGGCCAGGGTTGGTTCTCAGCCCCCCATGCCAGTGCCATTCTCGGCCCCGAGACGGGCAACCCAGAGATGGAGGAGACGACTCTTCGGGAGATGGTGACCGCCTGGCTAGTGCTTCCCAGTCCGTCTCGCTGGCTCATTCAGACTGTCAGACTCAGCTATGCGATTCAGTTCACCCAGTGTCCCCTCAAGTTCAGGGGCATGCTGACCAGTGATGCTCCTGTCTTACAGGCAAAAATCGCAGTCCTGCTGGCGAAGGACGCGATAAAGCCGGTCCCTCCAGCCGATATGAGGTCTAGGTTTTACAAACCTTACTTCATTGTAACCAAGAAAGATGGTGGATTACAACTAATCTTGGACTTGCGAGTTTTGAACCGGACCCTTCACAAGCTACCATTCAAAATGTTGACGCAGAAACTTATTTTCAAATGCATCCTCACCCGAGATTGGTTTGCAGCTATTGACCTGAAGCATACTTCATGCATACTTTCATGTCTCGTTTCTCCCTCAGCACAGGCCGTTTCTGAGTCCCGAGATGGGCATGGCAACACGGCACACATGGAATGACTATCACTCTGGCCTATGGAGTCAGAAGCATCTGAGGTCGCTTTGTGTCAATTACATTCTGGGCCTGCTCAGTCATGCAGCCGATGAGCTTTCATGGCAACAAATGCTTCCGGGAGAATGGAGATTCCATGCCCGGGAAATCCAGCTGATATAGAGACACTTCGGAGCCGCACAGATAGACCTGTTTGACTCTCCAGACACGTCCCATTGCCAGCTGTTCTATTCCCTGACTGGGGGAACCCTTGGCACGGATGCACTGGTGCATAGCTGGCCCCGGGGTCTGCGAAAGTATGCATTTCCCCCATTGAGCCTACTTGCACAGATGTTGTGCAAAGTCAGGGAGGACAAGGAGCAGGTCCTGCTAGTTGCACCTTACTGACCCAACCAGACCTGGTTCCCAGAACTGATGCTCCTTGCGACTTCCTCTTCCTGGTGCATTCCTCTGAGGAAAGATCTACTTTAACAGGAACCTGTACGTTGAATGGTGCTCTTCTCACTGGGAAGACCCCCGGAGATGCCAGATTAGAGCTGTGCTTTCCTTCCTCCTAGAGGTGTTGGAGCGAAGGCTGTCTCCCACCACCCTAAAAGTATATGTTGCCGCAATTGTTGCACATCACGATCCTGTAGACACGATCCTGTAGACAGTGAGTCTTTGGGATTAGAGCTGTGCTTTCCTTCCTCCTAGAGGTGTTGGAGCGAAGGCTGTCTCCCACCACCCTAAAAGTATATGTTGCCGCAATTGTTGCACATCACGATCCTGTAGACAGTGAGTCTTTGGGAAAGCATGACCTGATCATCAGTTTCCTGAGTGGCTACAGGCTGGGTGACACCAAACACGTTTGCTTGGTTTTATAGCCTTCGTGTAGAGCCAGTTTCCGCTCGTATACTCGCTTCGAGTAGCCAACAAAAACAAGAAGAACTGCTCGGTGTCTCGCTTGCTGTGCCATTCCCCTACACGGACTGTATACGTGCACTTATTCTGGTCTTCAGTTCAGTCCCCCACAAGGCAAACCCTGTGGAGTTCCTCCATGACCCTCGGCAGCCGGACGTGGGGGAGCGCCCTGTGCCAGGGCTAACACTTGTAAGTACGCCTGTTGGTTGACCCCTGTGCTAGGCTAGGTGTCCATATGTTGTGATCCCCACGGTGATCCCATGTGTGTATTCTTCTATGGTACGGTTACTCTCTTGGTGAGCCTGTCTCTTTCCCTTGGCAGACTCTGCACTGCCGTCCCTGCCAGTGTTTCCTCCCTCCTAACTGTGCCGGAGCCACCTCAGAGACATTCCATATGTTTTACTGCCCTTAATGCCCAGTCCATATATGTAATCTCCACATGATACCTCCCTGCGGGCAGGATGTGGATTCCGCAGCGTCCCTGTAAAGGGTATGGTTTCCCAGTGTTATCAATAAGTCTTACTGTATGGGTCTAGTGGAACAACAGTAATAGACTCTTTCCGCGTAAGCCCTGTCCTATCTTCTGCCTCAGTTGCTGCAAGGGGGACCAAGTGGCTTACTAGGGGTGCTTTTTTTCCTTAAATATTAGAGGAACTAATGATAAAAGTATGGATAAAAGTGAAGGTAAAGGATTGTTTGAGATTTTTTTGGCTGTTTGTGGCTTTTTGTGGTATGTACTGCTCTGCAGATCCTTACAAAAAATAAAAGAATCCCAGAGTATTTCAACATTCAAACATTAAACATTTTTTTCACGATGTTGTATGTGTTGCACATGATGGAAGACATAAGCAAACAAAAATCTTTCATGGCATTATACTGTAAAGCTAAAATGACTGAAAAAATGTACTACCCCTTTATAGAATGCTGTATGAATAATAGCAAATTGAAGATGTATTAAAATAAAGAGGACATTTAGAGCACTGAGCACAAAGCACTGAAGAGCTCTTTGATGTGAACACACAAACCCACACTTGGAATGGAAAAGATCTCTTTCTCTCTGCACTAATGTCTCTGTCAACAGTCAGATAAGAGAGCAGTTAAACGCAAATGAATTATATGGATTCTCATCGACCAGTTGCATAATGGACAAACAATAAGAACAAGGGATTTTGTTCATATGTTCCGTACTGGCAATGACTAGCAGCATTCAAAGGCCGAAACTGAACGTGGGAGGGTTCATGAGCGGGGGAGAGACTGAGTGTTTGCACTGGGACGAGAGACACCAGAACAATAATACAAACTTTGTTCATCTGCTCTATCCAGCCTAACCAGAAACTAAACGTTTGACAGAACATCAGTGCAAAAATGTACAGCAGTTACACAACAATTAGGCATATATACTGATATATTATTACTATATTTTACAGTTTAGAAAATTATTATTATGACGTGCTACAAATGGAAGTACAGGAATTATGCATAACTAAAAAATGTTCAGAACATCAATATCAAATCATACACTCTAGATTAAAAGTAGATTAAAAGTTTTCTCTAAGCCAACTTCCATTTTTAATAATTATTAATTTGTCTATTCAAAAATATTATTATGTTTCTGTAGAGTTGCACTTCATTACATTTGAAATTTTACAACCTGAACTAACCTTATCTGATATTTTAAGACTTATTGTCCATGACTTTAATTTGGCAGACAAACGTTTTTCACATATTAATAAATAGTGAAGCAGTTATATTTTCCCACACTATTAAATAACTTTTTCTTTTATCTTTAATCTGATAATTGTTAACTAAAACTAATTTTAAAACTAAAACTTATAAAATAAATGTAAACTGAAATGTGTGATTGTAAAATAAATAAACTGATATAAAATAAAAATAACAATCTAAAACTTATTTTATATCAGCTAGTTGCCAATGCATTATTTCATATTTTATTTGAGCTTAACTTGAAGTACTAAAATAATTGGAATTTAATAGCAAAAGACTAAAAAACTTACAGTAAAACCTGTTAACTGTTATGCATTACTGTGAAAAACTGTAGATCAATCTAATGTATAGTTTTTGGAAGTAAAAGTTTCTGGATTTAATCATTTTTTATCTTTCCTTTTTTACACTTTGTAAACTGTAAGATTGAAAGTTTTTTCTGTAAATGTGTACATTTTTTACTGTATTTTGTACAGTATTCTGGCAACCACAGATGTTAATTTTAGTTTGTAATTTCTTTTAATCACTTATAGAATTTGTTATTAATAGTTGTAGATCTTTTCAGCATCACACATCTTTTGTTCATTCTAGCAGGTTTATTAACCACCTCTCTAAACATAAACACCCTCTCCAAACCGTCACTTTTCCCTAACGAAGTCTTTATGTTTAAAGCAGACATGCTGTCTGGAAAGTGTCTCTGTCCAAGGGCCTTTCAACCATGCTACCGGTGAGGGCACATCCTGTCCCGGAGCAGGGGGAGCTCTGGTCGTGGGAGGTGAGGCAGGCAGGTTAAAGGTTAGCGCCCCTCTCTCTTAAGTTTTAAAAGGCTAGGACACTGGTTATAGACCTGGGTCACTAGCCACTGACTTCTAGTGAGACTGTTGAGCCTCAAGCAGACAGCACTAATGGCTTCCGCAGCTATAAAAGGCTGAAAGTGGAAACGATTAGCGGGCTCATTTGAGGGGCGATGCATGCTACCACAGCAACATGTTGGGCCGCATCATGGCGGAGACATTATACACACAGAAGCACAATTTGACTTAACAGCCTTGGATTGATTTCCTCATCAATCACCACCACAGTTCACTTAGCATTTGACCTATATGAGCAAACAAGGCCTCTGTGTGAGCTCACTACATACCTGAGCGGCTAGCTATGGCCAATTAGACTCCTTACAGAGGGACAAGCCCATTAGCATCAAAAGACAAGTACAAGGAAGAAGCTTTGTGTTTTATTTATAGCTCATGCATTAGATCATCATATTCAGAAATAGGAAGCTGCAATATTGAAGCTATTTTCAAATTCAAACAAAATCTGTGAATGGATAACATCAGATCTATGCAAGCAGATGCGTTTTCCTAATTATTAGGCAGAAAAAAATGATGCTTGTGCTTGTGCTAATATTGTATAAAATTAGTATCTGAATACATGAATTAATGAACAAACAAATAATTGAATTAATAATTGAACAAAAGAATGACTGAATTAATAAATGAACGAACTAATGAGGGAACAACTGAATGAATGAATGAATGAATAGACATATGTGCATTAACCAACAGTTTTTTTAAACATATTTTAAATGCAATTTTTATCAGTATATCAGCCAATTTTCCTGTCTCTATTCATTAAAAATTACATTTTAATGTTTTTTTTTATTAATTATACTATATTTATATACCTATTTGTTATATTTATACCTCTTTTTTGCTTTTATTTTAATTTAGATTTTTTTTACTGTATACATATACATGTACATATATTTAAATGCTATGAATCTCAAAAGTTTTGTGAAAAGCATTTTAATATATTTTTTTCTTTCAGTCTCATTATTTCAAGGGCTTAAGAATACCTTAGGGAATTATCTCAATCAAGGTTTTTTTTTTTTTTTTTTTTTTTTTTTTTTTTTTTGCAGTATTTGTTAGTTTTTACATTATGTTGCCCTGAAACTATAACTAAAAAAAAAAAAAAGTTACAGTGACCAGTGATACAAAATTTTTCCATACATATAGTGTAGCTTATACTGTAAATATAGCATACCTTGGTGCAATAATATGTTGTAGATTTTGTCGCTGTTACCCATGTTGGCACAAAAAAGGCTTGACAAAACATTTTTGAAAATCCCATAATCATTTTTTTTTAAATGAAATATAGAATATTAGGCACCGGTGTTGGGTAAGTTACTCAAAAAAAATAATCCACTACAAATTACTAATTACTTCTTTAAAACTGTAATTTGATTACATTACTGAATTTAAAAAGTAACCAGATTACTAATTACTTTACTTTCAAATTACTTTTATATCAAATTAGTTTACTTTACTTTTTAAGTTATCAAATTTAAAAAAAAAAATACACTACAAAGTGAAACTCATAGTTTCACTTTCATTAATTTAATATTGACTGAAAAATTACATAAGTATTATTTGTATACACTCACAATAGCAAGAAAACTTTTTCTTTTTTTTTTTGGTTTTGTAAAATACAGAAAATAAATAGGGTGTGCTTTCAGTATTCTCAGTCTCCGCAAATATCTTCCTGAAATGAGTCATTAAAATGAACGGAAATGACATGAAAAATATATCTAAAGAAAGCTTGTAGTGTCTATTTTTAAATGAAATAAGGCATGTCGAAAACAAATATTCTCTGATAAAATAATCTGTATGAAACCAACATGAGGTACAGTCTTTCCTGCCTGAGCTCATCTATAATGTGATCACATCCACGCCTAAGCCTTGAATTTACCTCAGAAGAAGAATGCAATTCGACGCGGCTTAATCCATTTATTTTTACTTATGTGTTACAGTGACATAAACTTGTACACATTCACTTGTTGAGCTTTTCCCAATCTATAATTCCAGACTAAAATATGTGAAATCGAGTGTAACATTTTTAAACAATTTGTTATTGCATCTAAATGTTGTAGGACTCGTCTGCATTTTAGCTCGCAATCTCCGGTAACTAACACGCAAAACATGATTTTTACTACATATTTTTAACACTGCATTTGTAACTTAATGTAATTTTATCAACATTAGTAACTGTAATCAAATTACATAAACCTATTTCATTACTGCGTTACCAGGAAAAGTAATTTGATTACAGATTAGTGTGTAACACGTTATACCTAACTCTGTTAGGCACAGATGCTGTTGTTTTCTGTTAATATACATGAAATGAGTTAAGAATATTTTATTCAGAAATAATAAGGACTTCACTAAGGACCTCCTTAGGTTACAAGTTTGTACTCGTTGCCGGTACCAACAGTTTGTTTTATCTGCGTCTTGTTGCGATGTGAAAAGTAAAGTCATGTTATCTCACAATCAGATAAATCCCAGTTACTGAGAAAAGCATGAAGAGCCGCACAAAGGGAGACGTCCACACTTACGTAACAAAAAGCCCACTCCATTCTGAACATGTCATCAACCATCCTGTTGGGTTCTGATCCAGAACAGTTAATCCTGTGTTTAAGTGGGTTATTCAGCACCTCACCCGCTCGCAATGATAATATTTGTCTCACAGTACCCAAAACATCTAGCATGGGACCTCTTATTTTAATTTCTGGAAGAACCCCATTAAGTAAGAAAGTGTAGTTTTAATGGTTATAATTACGCCAGGCCATTTTTTCAATGAAGTGTAGAGCTTTACCCATTCAAACCTGGCAGATCCCCAGTGATTCACGAAAGTGCAAGATCCCGAGTAACTCTTTCATCAGTTTAGCATGGCCTATATCTTTTGTGAATGAACCAGCACATGACAGCACACTTTGGGTGATGATAAGGAATGGACTTATGGCTGGTCAATGTTTAGCTTGCTTGTTTCAGAATACACCAACACATGGTCATTGGTTTGGTTTGTGCAACAAAGGCAGTCCTGTTGCCTGACTATCAGATTCACAAACAGAGGAGAATGTCTCAAGGGCATCGGGAGCTGAGGTGCTATCAGTCATCATGTGGGAGATCAAAGAGTGGCCTAGAGACTGTCAAACAATGGAGGAAAACTAATAAAACTGACTGAGGGAGGAAGGGACAGAGGGAGAGAGAGAACAGAATGACGCAAGGAGAAATAAAATCAGTAGGTCATTGAATATTAACTAACCATGTTTCCATTGAGCCGGTCAGAAAGATAAGGCTTTGATGAATGTTATCTAAAAGGGAGGAAAAAACGAAATCGCTTTAATATCTATATCTTGTATCTTTAATATTTACTTTTTCCAAACACAAATGAGATGTTTCTACCAAGAAAAATACGGCTGAAAATTCCACATGCATCTTCTCTGGAGTTTCAGAAGAAAGAAACTGTACTCAGAGTCTCAGAAAATGCCTACTAAACTAAATCAGATTAAATTAAAAGATTAAAAGATTTAATATAAATTAAAAGATTAAAAGATTATTTGATCACATTACACACAGAATACTTCTAATGCATTTTTAAATATTTTAATTTAAATGTAAAGACATTATTTAAATCAAAAGCTGTATCTGTTATTATTATTTAATGTACTTGAGCTAACATGAACTGATATATATATATCAGTGATGCCTTATTATATTATATTATATTATTATTCAAGACACTTTCCAGTAAGACTCTATTAGTTATCATTACTTAATGCATTAACTAACCCTAACTAACAATGAGTAATATATTTGTTACAATATTTTTTAATCTTTATTTAAAGTACTACATTCATTGTCAGTTCATGTTAGCTCAAGTACATTAAATATTAATAACAGGTACAGCTTTTGATTTAAATAATGTCTTTACATTTAAATTAAAATATTTAAAAATGCATTAGAAGTATTCTGTGTGTAATGTGGTCAAATGGAATATTATTGTGAAGTTTTATATTATATTATATTATATTATATTATATTATATTATATTATATTATATTATATATTATTATATTATATTATATTATATTATATTATATTATTATATTATATTATATTATATTATATTATATTATATTATATTATATTATATTATATTATTGGCCAGTATTGTAAAAGTATTGTTTAAGGCAACCAGCTTCAGCAGATTGTTGAGATTTCTCAACTTTATGTTGTATAAACTGAAAACAACAAGTTGAGAAAACTCACAAATCTGCTAAAGCTGGTTACCTTAAACTTTTAAGGTTTCTCAACTTTTTTATTTTTACAGTGGCCTAAAGTAACAACACTGAAGTAACAACACAGCAATGCTCTGGAAACCACCCAAATAAACAAAAAAAGGTAATTTATATATAGTAGATCTTTATAGTACAGAATGATTTTTAATTATTATTTTTTTTTTGCAGAGAAACATCATTGAGGTTTTCTCGCAGTGGCATTGACCATTTGACTATATGCAAGTTAAGCGTGTCACTCCCTCCAGCCATGTTGACATAAGACTGATGTGAGACACAAACACATTGTGCCTGCATGTGTGAGTCTGTGTGCCAAAGACTGATGGGTTTTTATGGCCTCTTGTACAGTATATGGCAGGAATTCAAAAGCTCCTGCCAATGAAACTAAGAAGCAATTTATCAGGAGTTATCAAACACTCATATCAACATTAAGTCACTACAAAAACGCTCAAGTCTGGCTCCGTTTCAAACCATCTCAAACATGATGACAGATTTAAATAACTAGATTTCTGAAGGAAATGTGAGCGAATGTGATTTTTTTTTTTTTTTTTTTTTTGGTACACATTGTGAAAATGAATGGGGTTCAAAATTGTTTGGACTTTAATTTTCCTTCACATTACCTTCTTTTGTCCTCTGTACAAGAAAAAAGTCAGGTTTGGAATGAGATTGAATGACAATGTGTGTAAACAATGACAGAATTTTCTTTTTTGGGTGAACTTTACCTTTACAGACTGTAAGTACTTATTTATTCTTCACTATTTAAGATGCTATTCTTTCATTTGTGTGATTTGAACATATATATTTAAATGTTGCACATTTCAGCTGGTTACAGAACACAAAAACTAATGACATTTGATGTCATAAAGTACATTTTTGCATTCCACATTTCACATTTTGCTGCACTTGTGTCTTTTGCAGTATCTCATACATAACATTGCATTGTAAAAATGCAGCTCTCAAGTTAAAAGACAAAAAAAAAAAAAAAAACATTCCAGTGCCCTGCGTCTTACATTTTTGCATATCACTGCAGTATATTTCCACTGATGTAACACGCAATGGACAGAAGCATTTGACCATTGTATGTACATCTAGTGTCTTCTAGAGTGTCTTGTGTTGCTGAAATATCCAGATGGTTTTTCATGCCACTGCCCTGTGTCTCATGGTTTTGAATGCAAAAATGAAAACCTGCTGATGATTTTTGCATTGCCCTGCATGTTAGATGGACATATTTCACCATTGTTGATCGTTGATACTGTATTCTAAAAATGCTGTGCTTAAGAAAAGTCAAGTAGTTAAACTTAAACTTTAAAAACCATTTAAAACCTTTGAAGGCTGGTCACCATTTACTTTCATTTAATGAAAATAGCAGTTATGAAACTCTCATTTCACCCTCCACTGCAGAAAGTTACATAGGTTTGGAGCGACATCAAAGTCAAGTAAATGATGACAGAAATTTATTAAATTTTACTCCATTTCATGACACATTTTGTTCTAAACCCCTAAACCTAAATACGAGTGATTCTAATAATGACGCTTGCCTTTGCAAACACCACTAATTAAGGCAGGAAATGGGTTGGCCTTTAGAAACCAACATTGTGGGATTTAGAAACCATCACTATGTGTGTAATGAGGTTAAATTTATCTTATGCAATGTTCCCTCAAGCCTCCAGACTTACATTAAAAGCAGATTTATGTCAGTACCAGTGCTTCAAATGAGACCACACTGCTGTTGGATTTAATCCTATCAGCCTTCATATTGCGTCACACACACATTTAAAAGAGACTTCAGGCTGTGCACAATTACACACATATTCCAGAACAAATCACATCAACAGACAGAAAGAATTTGCGCCAATTTGCTGTTAAACTCCTGCTATCTCTGGAACCGTATTATTGTCATTGTGACCACAGTGACAGATTCTAACTATGACGTCAAGTCGTCATAACTCATTACCAAAGTCCATTTCAGGATAAGTCAAAGTTCAAGCATTCAGTTACCTAAATGTTCCCAGAAATTACATAAGATGTGTGAAAGACGATTGAACAAGCATTGGTCACACCAAGGTCACATGATCTGCGTTTGGGTCTGCTATTGTTCATTTTAAGACTCTTGCGAAATTTGTCGTTTAAAATCTCTGTTCAGATGATTTCAACCACAGCATGACCTGTTTTCAGTCAGAGATGATTATGAAATGTGGTGTTTCTTTCTGACCACACTCAGTGTAGACATCTGACAGTCCTTAAGGGATGTTTATTGAAAATCCTCTTTTTTCTTTTAGGATGTGTGGAATGTACTAACTGTGAAATCTTCTTTCAACCACGAGACAGTCTGAGCACTACCATATCAAACTGACTATCTTGCGCTGTAAAAGTACTCATTATGGTTTGAGAGTAACTGTTGTTTATTCCTGAGTGAAATGCTAGTTATGCTAAGTTAGGTACAGACTGCACTCTCTGAAACTGTTGTCTGAGCAGTTGGCTTTTCTGTGAGACAAAACAAAGCCTCTTAATGAGGGGTTACAGTGAGACTGTTTCAGACATAATTATAATCAGAATTTTATCCGTGCGAGTACTCTTATTCTCGTGTGAGTTTATCTCATGATAGTTTATGCTAACAAAGCTATCACTGAGGTATTGCATGTTAAAATCAGCACGAAAGCAAAACTGACCTAGTATGTACTTCAATATGCTCCCAGTCATAAATGGTGCTGTTGTAGGTGATTTCATTGAATGTTAACTGTAATGCAAGACACGTCTAAAAAAGAAACACATTCAGGTTTTAATTAATGTCACATTTATTTTCCATGGAAAACATGGATAGCAGTCAGCAACCAAAACACTCATACACACCATACCATAAACAGGAGTGTTTATAGAGTAAGATAAAATTAAATGCAATCATGAAATGTACAAATCTAAAAGTAGATTACCCTGATAGTGTTATTGTGGTGGCAATAAAGTACATAAAGAACAGAGGCCATTTTCTGATGTATAGATGTACAGAGCACAACAGTGACCAACCGCTTAAGGCCTTGGTTCTGGAAGTCTCTTCCCAATTCATTTTCCCACTTATTGTTAATTTCGATTGAGACGTAGGGGGAAAATGAATGGGATTTTTACTTATCGAACCCTACTGTTGCACTCTGTTATTTGTCTGAATGACTCTGATTGGGCTTCTGAATAATGAGAAGCAAATTCAACATCTCACTGGCTGATCGTCTCCATCACTGCTGGTTAAACAGGAGGACTCACAGCCAAAGAACTTTGTACTAGTGTTTTTACAACATGGCACATCTGTGTAGATCAAGTCAAATATAAAGACTGCAATAGGGGTTAACAAGAGATCACAAGTGCAAAGCACTGTATGGCATACAAAGGTGATGTGTTATGGATAACAGGTCCACCTTTCTGTGACTAACAGTAACAAGAGTTCACTGAACACCATCCATTTCAAGGCTGTGTTAACCAGGACAGAAGACTTGCAGTTACACTCCAAACGATCATAAGGTGGACTACAGTTACAAGTAGGTTCAGTTACAGATTGAACACTTCAGCATGATGGGATAGAAGGACTACTTAGAGTTGGCGTAAACAGCCACAGGACTGCCTTTGTGACTTCAGCAAGGGAGCTTAATCACCAGTGTTAGCATGCTAGCATCATTAGCATGTGGCTGCATAACGTTCGTACATGCATTTATCAAGTAGAAGACAGGGGTAAATAAATAGAAACTGTACTACTGTATTTGGTTATAAAAATAAAAGCAGTAGATGATTTTTAAAACCATAATCAGAAGGTTTTGGCTGTGGAAGAGGTCAACAGTGTTCTTCACTATCCAGTTGAGCCATTTCGAGTGTTCATTGTGTACAGTCAGCATTGTTTATCGGCGCACAACTGGGAATGTCATCCCAGGCTTTGTGATGAAGAGTCTTAGTAGCTATGTTTGCATTCAAACTTGCAAATTAGACTGGAATATTGCATAAAACATTTGCGAATAAAGTACCGTTTCCATTTTATGTGTTCCAGAGAACAAACAGACAATTCCTGGGAAACTGGCATTAAGAAAAAAATTTTTTTTCCTACATAATATATGATTTCGATGGTATGCAATGAAATCAGTGACCCAGTCACTTGATATGTTGAGGCACTTATTATTAGTTTTGTTGCGCAACCAAGCATTTATTCGCAAATGTGTTTCCGTTGTAGCTTATATGCATGTTTTCTTATTGAATAAAAAGACATATTAACCTAAATTGAGTGGATTTGGTTTTTATGTATGTCATTTCCACTTCGTGTTTATGCAATATCCCTAATTTGCATGAAAATGCATGGATGGAAACATAACAGATAAGGTCCTCTACATCTACTCAATGGCCCCAGAGAAGAAAATCTTTATCCTGAGCCCTGTGACTTTTAGCAACAGCCCTGCATGGGTTATTGGGAAGCTAGCTGCACCTTTTGCAACCATTCACATCATCCTTACAGTAGCAACACTCTCCTTTGTTGATTCGTTATCAATTGACCATCATCAGCTTGAGGAGCGTGACGCTAAACAAGAGTCTATCACATTGTTCATGCCTCAGAAGATGGGTTAGATCTTGGCTACTGTATGCAGATATATTTCTTCCACCATGACTTCGAGAGCATTTTCATTTTATCAGCAGTACTGTGGACCTTCCGCTCTCGTCTGGATCTTCGATCGGAGTGTCGGAGCCCGACGGAGATGGCGGCGTCAAACACCTCCTTAAGGTTTTTCTGTGTGAGAGAGGAGCATTCTATGTAGGCTACCGCTCCTATTTTGTCCGCCAGGGCGCGGGCGTCCTCTTCCAGGACGGGTCGCTCTCGGCGCCTTGCCAGATCGATGAGGACCTTGACGTCCTGCCGTAGGTCGCACTGGGTGCCCACCAGCAGCACAGGTGTGAGCGGACAACGCCGTCGGATCTCCGGCACCCATTTTTCACTGATGTTCTGGAAGGAAGCGGGGCTGACGACGCTGAAGCACAGGAGGAGGACGTCAGTCCGCGTGTAGCAGAAGTGACGCAACTTATCGAATTCATCCTGAGGTAGAGAGAAAAAGAGGAAAGTGTCTCATTACTGATGTTTAGAGGGTTTCTTAACACAAGGACTCTCTCAAAAATCATTTGCGGGATTCCAAATTGTTATTTTAAATAATAAAATCCTTTAACTAGCTCTTGGGGTGTTTTATAATTCCCTGAAGCAATTAAGTGAAGTTATTAGGGTTGGCGCTTGCAAAGAACATTGCATGTGGAACACGCAGTGCACGCTTTAATCTTTTAAACTCGCCCAAAGTTTTCAACTCTGGCACACCCTGTCCCATTTATGCTCTACAAATGAATTGAAAGTATAAATCTGCTGAACTTTTGGAGAGCAGGGCCTCTCAAAACATTGAAAATGCAAATTAAGCTTGACAGATAAGAAGCTAAACCTTTTTAATGTCTACGATACATCAACTTCTCATTACGAAATGCTAAGATTTAGATCAAATTTGAAACATGAAAACAAAGAAGGTAAATCTATACTGCTAATAAATATATAATGCTGTAAATAAATAAATAGCTGCTGAAATGTTATTTCAAATATTTTGTTAAATTTACTTTTATATATTTAACTAAGTTACCACACATCACACATTAAACTTACTGAACGCACATGGATTTGTTTGAATCTATTTTAAATTTATGTTCTTTATTCCTCCAATTATCACTTAAATAAAAAAAGGACTTAAAAGTACATAGACGTCAACTTACTGACGCACAGACATCGCCTGATTGACTTTATTATCAAACAACGACTGTTTTCTTTTGTTGACATGGACACCTGCACAACATAATGGAAGTACATCCAAACTGAAAGTAATAGACTTTTGTCCTACTAGCCTTTGTTTCTCTGTATTGGGCAAAGTGCATTTGTTCTTTCTCTTTGAAATCTATATGAAAGCCTGTCGCACTATAACTGGGAAACTGAACTCTTATCTTCCCGTGTTTGCCTGAGCTTGCCTCTGCATGGTTGTGTAAAGGGATTAATAGGTTATGTACTAAGAGGGCAGAGTCATTTATTTGTTAACCCATTTAATGCATGACAAAGGAGTGTCAGTTTCTGAGGTTCAAAGCCTTACACAAAACCCTTCAACAAAACAATATAATATTCCAATGTGGAAAGCAGAATGAATGTACAGCCAGGGGGCTTTTTAAATTATTTTCAGTGATATGTGAAGGCAGTTACACAACTGCAGATTGAAAATAATCAGTGCTGAAAAAAAATTGGCATCACAAACATCACTTGAAGGCAAAACCGCTGGATACATGGTACCCTGTCCAAGCCTGCATGGCTTAGGAACTGAGAGGGAGATGCAATAACTGGAGTGCCAATAGCTTGAGGACTGTTCTTTTCGCTCTCTTTACGATTTCCTCACAGTATGGCGTCCCCGCCGAGCTCTTCTAATTGCTAAGATTTTGTTGTGCAATCACTTTGTCATCCAATTTCCAAATCCTGGTTCCAGAGAGTGACAGAAATGCCAACCCCAAACAAAAATATCTAGTTATTTAGATGTTCCTCTTTGGGGTGTGTAATGCATGGGATAGTTGAGGTACGAGACTAGGATGCAGGTGGTGCAGTGGAGTTCTTACCTGTCCTGCAGTGTCACAAAGCTGCAGTCTCACTGGTTGTCCATCCACCTGTACGACCGCTGGGGAAAAAAAAAAAAAAGAGGGAAAGGATGAGTCATTTTACCACCAACACACACACCTCTTTCCATTTAGTCACCTGACATTGTGAACAAGCACAATTGCACCACTTTAAAACTTTATACACTTAAATTACCAATTTGATTTTTTTTAAAGAGAAGAGTATATATACATAACTTTATATCTAATATATGACGTAAACACACACACACACACATATGTATATATATATATATATATATATATACACACACACACACACACACACACACACACACACACACATATGTATATATATACACACACACACACACACACACACACACACACACACACATACAACCAACACACACACACACACACACACACACACACTTATAAATACATACATACATGCACAGACACACACACACACACACACACACACACACACACACACACACACACACACACACATATATACTTTATATACAATCTCTTTATATTACGTCCATAAATAAATTTTATATAGATTTTTATCAATAAATTTTTTTTAAATATCAGTTTGTTATGAAATAAACATCATTCTCTAATAATAATAATAACAATAATAATAAATAACAACAACATTATTCTTATTTTTAAATATCTTTTTGTAATAAAATCTTAATATAAGACTTAATAATAATAATAATAATAAAAGTTATGTTTCATATTATTTTGATTTTCAGGATCAATGTGTAATTTTTCATATTGGAGTGCGATAAAATCTCAACAAGGTATCTAATAATAATAATATAACTATTATATAAATAAACATTATTATTATTATTATTATTATTTTCAAATAACAGTCTGTAATGTAATAATCTTAATATAACAAAGGCTCTTTAATAATAATAAGAATAATAACAATAATATAACATTTATTCTCAATATCCTAATTCTATAATAATAATAAATAATATTCTTTATTATTATTATTATTATTATTATTATTATTATTATTATTATATTTTATACAACCTCATGTACATATTAAAAATCAACAGCACAGATATAATTTGAGTTCCTGCAGCACATAAACAGCTCAGCATCTCACACTTTGCATGTTTTGAAGGACTGTACATGCTGTTAAATCCTATGAGAATGTTTTTTTGTTTTTTTTTTCAACATGCCACAGCAAAGTAATCTCATGAAACACAGTAACACTGAGGCCCTGCTGATGGTTTGTCACATCAAAGTGTTCTGCTCGTCAAGCGCCTATATTGTGGAATTTTCTCCAAATCCCCGTCATATGATCTGCCTTTAATTCAGCCCTCTTCCCCCCTCAAAGTGCCACCTGTTGAACTGCGTAACTGCTCTCATCTCTAACTGCAGAGATTTCTGATCTGGTTCCAGGAGAGTGAGAGTGACATCATCACAGGCTCCAGCAAACAATATCTGCTCACACATTCAAACAAGTAGGCCCAACTTTAGGGGCCAGATTTTCAGGTCAGGCATTATTGTGCAAGGGCTTTCTAATTACAAAGACATGCTTGTGGGATCTGACCACTGAATGGCTCTTGTTTGAGGTCCATTCACAAATTATGAAACCCTTCTTTGCTGGAAAATTATGTTATAGTACTACAAAAGTACTAAGAAACCTCTCTTGTGTTTCACAGCTGCTTTCACAACTTTTTGGCAACACAATCAGATATTTATGAAAACTAATGAAATCAGTTATCAAATTTTGCACTTGGTGGTCAAATATTTCTTGCATCCATATTATATCTGTTATGAGTTCAACATTATACTGTACATATAAAAGTTTAACGATTTTGGTTGTTGTATATATATATAGTTACATAATAACAACAATAACATAACTTAATAAATCTACTGAAAAGAACTTAAAATAAGCAAAAAGCGAAAAAAGTCAACAGTTTTAGTCAAAGAACTAATGGTGACTGACAAAATTGCTAGAATAGTGAAGCTATTTCTATGAAAAGCTCGTGCATTTGTTTGCAAGTGATGCGCTACAACGCATAAATACGAGTCCAAAGGCTCACCTGAGAAATCGTCAAACGCTGTCGGGACGTATTTTGTTGGATAACCATTGGTCGTGTAGCTGACAATCAGGCTGGTTTTCCCCACAGCCCCGTCCCCGAGAAACACGCACTTCAGCAGGCGCCCCTGGCAGTGCGCAGGCGGGGGGGATCTGGGTTTGTGGGGCGGCACTGGAGGCGCCATCAGGTTACTGTAATCCATGACGCGCTGCTCGACCGGACCGCAGGTGGATCGCACTCCTAATGGAGTGACCCAGGAAAAAACCATCAATAAGAGCCCTCTAAAAACGACTGGGCACTATGAGCACTGCGTAAATGCGCTTGATCCGGTGCAGTGCGCGTAAAGCGTCAATTTCATAAGTTCCAAATACTCAGGAGCTCCACAGAAAACTACAGACTTTCAGACTCTAGCAACAGCTGAGTGAGGAGCGAGAGGGGCAGCTTTTATAGTCAGCCTGCATTTGACTAACTCCTCCCTCTTCACGTGGTTTCTTTAGCATATTCATAACGCTTGAACCCACTAGAAACAACAAGTGTGTCTGTTAATTAGATGTAAAAAGCTTGTTCTCCATCTTCAGAGAACTTCTCCAATTTTAGCACTGTTTTATATGGCATATCCTGCATTTTGCTATAATGTCCTACATTTTAAGCCTATGTCTTATTTATTGCAAGCATAAACAATCATAACGGAAAGACAGCTTTGTAGCTAAAGTGTGGTGGAAGGTTAAGCATTAAGCATTAATCTAAGAGGAAGTGTGCAGTTTAGGGGCTCATTAAGCACATTTATGTTTATGGCTGTTAAATGTGACCAACAAAACATAAAAAGGTTGACTATAAAAATCACTAAAACATTGCTTTTATAAAATATAACAATGCCTTGAGGAAAAATGTACAATTCATATTTGCAGGACACTATAATGATCATTTGTATTAAATTTTAGTATCAGAATACGTGAAATAATGTGCCGTTATTTACATCTGATTGATCCCTTTCACCTTCTCCTCTGGGGACTATGCATTCAATTGAGCTTTTCTGCCACCTAGTGGTCAGTATTTACAACTGAGATATTTCATATTTATTTTAAGAAATTAATCTAAAATATGTATACATATTATGAAACAAATGGATGCCGAGTAATTGACATACAATATGATTAAGTACTTTTCACTTTTAGTATGATTCTACAGTTTTATGTTAGTATATATGTAAGATGATGGCTAATGAGTCACCATTTGGAGTGTAGAATGTATCCGGGAACTGATTATTTGTCCAGTTAAGACTGTCTACTGTAATTGGTCTCAAAGCATATCATCAGGTCATAAACTCTGGAAATGATTTTATGGACAGATGAAAGGCAGGGGGTAATAGGAAAGTTGCACTTAAAGACAGCACATTTCTGGGTAAAGTACAGCAGTCAGCAGTGACCTCATCTGAACAAACTCCATAAGTGATTACAGTATGACTTGTTCAGGTTAAGTGATAAAGAGAAACAGTGTCTGTATAGGCTATGTTTTGAATTTGAATTAAACTGACTGTATGGGACCAGTTCAACATTAATTCAAAGGACTTAGTTTGTCATTAAATTGAATGAGAAAGAAAGATAATGTCTGTGTAAATAAATGCTACACTAATTATATGTTTCTGAAATTACATATTTGTCTCTTAATGTCTGATGAGGACATTATAGGTAATTACGAAAGCATGTTTTCCTGCAGCAAGCAGGGCACAAGACAATATTGGTATCGGTTCAATGAATGGTGTGTTTTTTGTTGTTGTTTTTTAAAAATAAATACATAAAAAAATGTTTGAAAGTCTCAATCACTGTAACAGCATGCACAAAACTGTACAACAAATCTTATTTTGTGTGTTCCAGTTTTTGTCCTAAAACAAAATTCTCTATATTGCAAAACCAAACAAAAAAAAAAAAACTGAAAAGTGAAACTACAACATACAGGTCTTGTTAAAGTGTTATCAGCATCCACTCCGGCCTGTGACTAAACATTTCAAGGCTTAAATGCTTCCTGATGTTATTAGGAAGAGTGCAAAGGGAGGAAGGGAATTATAGTTTTGCTGACCCTCCATTGCTTAATGACCATGGAAACCTTTTTAAAAAGTGCCGTTTGTAATAATCTCAAATTATAGTTTTTACAAGTACATTTTAAGTCTTATGTTTTAATAATATTTTGCTGTGCTTTACAGAAGTACACGTATTTTGACATATTGACTACAATATTAAAACACATGTAAAAGTTTGATTATAATTTTAACAGTGCTGTTATTCGATATTACATGTAAGGTTAATATATTTCACAAATGTGTAATTACAAACCTATTTGAAAAAAATTAAATACAGGTTTTAATAGAAATCACATTCAAGTACAGTATATTTAGAGTTTATCATAGCTAAATCTTTGTTGGTACATTAGGCAATAAACTTTACACCATACTTGAACTATCTTATTTTTGCAATAAGTGCTCTTTTTAAAAGTACAGTGTACTTCTTTTCACAAGGGTTCTGGTCCCTAAAATATGGCTTATATGGAAGCATATCACTTACTTAACCATCTGTACTGTTCTCTCTGGAGCACCATAAAAGTGGTCCACACATCTTATCCATATATTATCCATACAATATTTTTGTGTGCCAAAAGAACTACTGTACATTTAAGCCATTATAGCCCCCTCCTTTTGAAATGTTGTGATTCAAAAGACATTTGACTGATTCATTCTGCCACATGAGGTCAAAAGCTCACCCGACCTCAGTGATAAGCCACGTGGTGATTCTTCTTCTGACATGTTTTTTGTACAAAGGTCACCTGTCGAGTATATGGTGCAGTAAAGTTTTGGTGTACCGAAGGGTTACGAGAGGGATCCGCTTTGATGGGAAATTAAAAACGTACACTGAAATAATACCAAGGGAACAAAACATTGGAAAAGAAAATAACATTGTGGTTTTAATAGCTCTTAGGTATTTTAACAGGCTTAAGCTGCCCACGCACACACACACACACACCAAAACAATGAGATATTTGGAGACTGTCATAAGTAAAACACCATTTGGAAACTGGTCCTGCATTCTATTTCTGGCAGGCGAACTGCAGTCAGTCTGGATTCAGAAAGCCCTCACTGCTTTTACTTCACTGAAGTCATCCAGGTTTATCAGATAACTCTCAAGGGGCTGTTATTGTACAGGTGCTTCAAGTATCCTAGTGGTCTGTGTTTCATTCATACACTCATACTGATACTGAAATGTGGAAATGAAAACGTGTCTCTAACTTCACAGAATTCCAAAGCCTTTGATTTTCACCCAAGATTGTTCTTTGCATGGTCCTCCCTTAAATCCGTATCTCATCCTATATACGGCCGTGTGTCATTAGCCCCTCCCCCACTGCTACAGAGGCGGGACTCTGAGCACAAACTGCTAATTAAGACAATTTTGAGTGACAGCGTGTAGCTCCTCCTCCTCTGTGAGGCGTCTCAATGGGCTTTGGGTTTAGCTCCATCGGGAGTGGGGTCCGGGGGTGGTCCGCCACCCTGGGTCAGGCGAAGAAGGCTGTTCAACAGATAAAAAAACAAACAAACAAACAAAAAAAAATGTTGATCAAAACATCATGAGTCATCTTGATCTGAAGCACTGAAATGATAAGAAGATCACTTCTTGCAGTAGATGGCGCTATACTCACAAGTCCTTTATGTTGTCAATGTGGGCTTGCACTGCTGTAAAGCAGCTGTCCACTTTGTCCTGTAAAAGAAGAGAAAAGCAAAAGATGTATTAACCTTAGTATTAAAATGACTTTTCAAAGTTATTATTATTTTAATATGTTTCTTTATATTCAGAATTTCATGTTTAATTCGTTGTGTTACTTGCTTCTTTTCTTCTCAGTGTAGGGCTGTTTATTGATTAAAATATCAAGTTAATTGATTTTTCATTATTTGCTGAGTAAATCCACTATATTGATATAAAAATTATAAATAGTGTCTTTAGAAATCTATTTATTGTTTGTATTATTCCATACCACTGCACATAAACCATCATTCCTTCATTTATAAAGTAATCAGTAGACTGTTGGACAATTAATTTATACAATTAATCAGCAAGACTTTCTCCTCTGTCAGTCAAAAACTACAATTACAAATTAAATTAAATGAAAAAAAAAAAAGCATGTTCAGTTATGCTGTGAGAAGATGTGATACATCAAACTACTTGTATGATACTGCATTATTATTATTATAAGCATTATACAATATTTTTCAAGCAACAGAGATTCAAAATAACATCATAATAAAAGTATGAGGTGCTAGAATTACAAATGAACCAGATACAAATGAATCCATAGTTAATCACATGTCTGATGTCACCATACATCATGGTATTAACATCTGTAAACAGCGTTTCTTATTATATCCAGTACTTAGGCTGACTAATATGTCTGACTAAAATACACAGAGAAATACATAGGGAATATGGATGAGATGAGAGGTCAACGTCATTAAAGCCCACAGAGACTGTGTTACCTGGTGCCTTGTGTAAAACAGAGGGACAGAGAAGACAGCAATCACACCTGAAGAGCACATGAAGAACTAGTTAAAAAGCGTTTGGCATTAACTGATCATAAAGCATCATAATATGTCAATCCTTCATAGTAAATGTAATGTAATTGGAACAAAAATGTCCAAATATCTCTGTGGCCTTTAAATTTGCAAGTTATAGATTAACCACCGAATCTAAGTTACAAAGCATAACTAAAAGAAGAAAGAAAAAAAAAAGTTGTTGGACATCATACCGATGATGAGCAATGTGAGGCCATTGCAGAGGTTTCCCAGGAACGTGACCAGATACATCAGCAACAAGAACTGGGAATAACAAACAAACATTTCATTACTCGATTCCTAAGTGTTTGTGTATGCAAACCAGTGTACAGAAAACACAAATCTGATTCCTCAAGCCACTTCAGCATTCTGTCAAACCCAACATCCACAGCCTGATGGGATTATTATCTAAAACAGTGTGTCTGGCCCAGAGAAAACGCTTCCTCTTATATCTCCGCACTGTAAGGTTTCTAGTCACCAAGTCTGAAACTGGAAACTACACTCAGGACAAGACCCTCTTGTATCCTCCCGTCTCATACTACAGAAGACCACATGTGTCCCATGTCACATTCCACACAGGTCACAGTGTGACACCCCGAAACTTGAGGACTATTAAGAGTTTCAGCTAAAGACTTTGCAGTGCTTGGCTGAATTGAGATGTGTTTGAAAGACAAAGTTAGGTCACTTTTAAATAACTGCTCCTCCAGTATACTAAATCATCACTGCATTTATGAATATGTCATAATCAAAGTCATAAAAACATCTTGAGAGCTAGACTTATCAGGATTTTATTCATGGTGAAAAAAAAAGCAAAAAATAAAAATAAATAATTCACTAAAGAGATCTCTTTAATATCTCAGATGCTTTTCGTAGGCATAATTTCTGGACAACTCTCAGATAGCTTACATAATCTTTTTATTTATTCATTTTTTTTTTTTTTGATAAAAAATGCTATTTTACAAAGCATATTACGTAGATATAGACAAGTGGAGCTAGGGAGGAGGAGGGTGATTCTGTATCAACAGTGCCATTGGGCTGTAGTTGAAGATGAAGTGGTGAATGCCAGTTTTTATTTAAATGTTAAAAAGAGGGAGAGAAATAAAAGTAGTTGTATAGGAGAGGTGAGAAAGGAACCTCAGAGATCTAAATATGAAACATTTCTCATCTTGTTCTTCTCAACAATTATGTAATCTTTATTTATTTATTTTACTTTAGTGTATTTATTTATTTGTTTATTATTTTACTTTAGTGTATTGTATTTATTTATTGATTTTACTTATTTATTTTTGCTGTAGAAAATTTATGGCATTTTAAAATGCTGTCATAACATTTTGCACAAAAACATTATAGGAATTCTCTCAAAATGCAGAATGTTATCATGCATTATGTAATTTCGTGCCATAATGTGTGGGAGATAATCTATGTCAAGTCTAATATAGACCACATGTGCCTGAAAATACACCCCAAAACACTGTCAGAAGTATTTGGTGTGGTAAGCCTTGAGTGTAATTAGAGTGACAGCTGCGAGCGGCATTATTTTAAGTGCACAGCTGAGAGGCCTGAAATAGTGAAAATCATTTTTGTCCTTTGTAGAGGACCTTTTTAATTGCAACAGTGGTTATGCACACTTCCTTGGATTTATTAATGTCACGGAAAGAGAAACAGTTAGGTATATTATTTTGCAATTATCATTAGTATTTGATGTATAATTAGCCTTTTTTTTTTTTTAGATGTAAACAAACAAGCAATAATAAATGAGCTGGTTTCTTTCTGTTGGGGAGACACTACAAATCAATAGAGTAAAATATTCTTATGAAATATGAGAACTTGTGTTTCTAAGGGTTTTCTCAAGATATATATATATATATATTTTTTTTTTTTGCTGGGTCTCAGGAGGATGATGAACAAAAACAAAAGCCACAAATGTCACATTCAAGTACTGAATATGAAAGGAGATGAAAAAAGATAAGATGAGAATTTAATAAACAGAAGCGGACAGAAAAAAAAGAGAAATGAAAAGAATATCTTATGACAGGCACTACAGAGCACAAAACTAGAAAAATGAATGTGTGCTAGCAATGGGATACATTCAGAAAGAGAGATTTCACCGAGAGAGAAATAAAAATACTAAATTCTGATCCTTTTTCATCAATGTGGAATATATTTCTTTGATTTAGCAGACAGATTCAGATGAATGAATTTTATACTCCTACAGTGTCAGTTCTCAGGCCTCACCTTGAGAGAGTTGAACAGGTTGCCCACAAAGATGAGGTTCCTCAGTGTGTCTACGGCCGAACTGGACAACACAATGGCCTTCTGCATGTAGTGCTGAGCCTCTTCCCCACTTAAACTGATGTCCAGCTCTAGATATGACCTGCAGCACATCAATACATACAGACACAGACTCACACACTGACATTAAATGTACATTTTTTTTTCAAGATGACACATTTATCCAAAGCAGGCTCATAATTGTTTCTTTAACAGTTGCACAGTTGCCTTTTTGGCCCTATGAAAAAAAATAAATAAATAAAAAAATAAAACTTTTCACACTCTCACTAGTTTATTTAATCCATCTTCTAATAATGCTCAAAAGTAGATTTTCTACACTTTTTGCAAAATCTGTGACATGCAATAAACTAGACTTTTGAAGAACTTGATAAACGACAAAAATGTTGGCCGTGATGAAAGAGTTGTAACTTGGGGCCATTTGTTACTGTAAGCATACTGTAATCAATCGAATACTGCAGTACATTTAAATCAGTATACATTATTAAGTAGAGAAGAATCTAACAGTTACCATTATTTTGTATAGCCAAAATATTAGTATTAAACTATTTCTAATAAGCACCTTGTAGTATCTCGATGTTTAAACACAAGGCTTGTGATGCCAAATGAATGTAAAAAAAAAAACTGTTAATTTTCTGAAAGAATAGTTTAAATATAGTTTAATCGTTATGTTAATATATTTATTGTTGTAGCTTATTTGCATATTATAGTTACTTTCACTTAGACAGTCTTTGTGTGATGTTATGTTTAAAACTATTAAGAAATTTGCTTAGAAATGGCAAAATAGATTGTTGTATTGAAGACCCCCACATAATGTTGCTCTGCTCAATGAGTATTTTGATCTATCTGTGCTAAGGTGAGGATATGTTGAGGAAATATCTGGAATCAGCTCATTAAAAACCGAAGAAGACTGGAGAAGAGGTCAGAGACTCACTGGAAAGGGTGAACTCCATCTCCCAGCTGGAGCACATGCAGCAGTTTGTAGTAGATTCTGACTGAGATGGTGAAGCACATGATGGCCAGGGAGAGCGTGGACACCACGGAGATGATGCTCAGCTGGAACAGGGACAGCAGCCCCACCACCAGCCCTGTGAGCACCATCCCCGTCCGCTCCATATCCTTCCAGTAGATCAGGTCCATCACTGCATGGATCGAGAAAAAGAAAAAGTCTTCAACAAATCTTCATTGGTGGAGGGTTGTGGGTGGTTTCCAGAGTGTTGCTTTGTGGTTGCTTAAATATTTAAAGTCTCTGACATCATTTTGCTCCTTCGGTGTTCTCTCAATACTCTTAACGTACTCCTACAGTGTCACTTAGATTCACAGTGGCATGTTTCTCCTCAACAAGATATTATTTATGTCTATATCACAAACGTGTGGGATTCATGTCAAAGTTTAATACTTCGGATTGGGGTTTTGAGGGCACCTCTAATAAAATGGATGGGAAGCTTAATGTGATTTGCTCAAGTAGGACATGTTCTTGGACCAACAACCTTGTTGGACCTGAAACAACATTCAGATCAACCAATCAGATCTTAAGGTTAGGCTTAACTCTGGGGTTGCATCTCGAACAACATCCTTATCAACTTATACCATTAAGCTGAAGGATAAATGAGAGCAATGAGTGGCTGATACAAACCAGAAACATGTCTTAGTTTAACAAATTATTTGGCACTATATTTAGTCTTTGTCCACTGTTTCAGTAGCATTGGTTCCAGAAGTACTGTATTTTTGCCATTAATTTTTAAAAAGTCCCTTTTCGTTAAACAGTTAGAAGCCATGAACCAAATAAATTTAGGATCTTTGAAATCTGAAAAAAAGGTGTGTAACAATGGAAATGAAAACAATTGAACAGTGGAAAGAACTACAATACAGTGAAGCAATGCAAATAACATAATCAAAATAAAAATGATGGATACACAAATATGATTCTGAATATGTGTACAGTATATAGAAAATATAGTTTATATTGTACTGTATATGAGAGTATAGGGAGACTCTGTTGTCATTCACAGTGCTTCATGGAAGTGGGCAGCCACTGAAGTGTTGTTTTGGCATGATTTGTTTAATTCAATTCTCTGATTGGTGGAGATTTGTCTGCAGATTTATGGGTAATGTAGTTTTTGACCAGGAACTCCACTGTTATACACGATTAAAGACAGAAAAGTTGAAATTATGCAAGGTAATTACTTCAACGGATGTACTGTATATACCATCACTTAATAACCTTGTAGCTTACCATAGGTCTGTCTTTAAGGGTTTAGAAGTTATCGTTAAAAATCAATTCCCCTATGGGGAAAATGAATGAACTTTATAGATTTTTGAACCAGATTGTTATAGAGATTATCTATAAGAGATTTTAGGCAAACCTTTGGACAGAATCTTAAACCTTAAAGTATAAAGGTCACAGAAAATAAAAAGCATTTGGTAATAATGTAAAAAATAAGGAATGAGCAGATATAAGGCAACAGATGAGGTGACAACATGGTAGTGAGATAATCAGCTGTTTATAGGCTATATTCCTGCATAACGATTGGCAAGATTAGATTAACTAGCTCCTCCCAAACCTTTGTTTAAAACTCTATTTTTTAACAAACGCTGAAACAGAATGTTACAATGAGGACTACTAATACAGTGATGCTTTGAAAGCATCAGATAAATGTAAAACAAAACTACAGTAAATGAGTTGGTGGATAGGTTTAAGTTATCGATGACAGGGAGACAAACTGCCAGGAGTCTTTTGGGCTGGCCTCAGCTATTTTTAGTCTGTGTATAAGAAGGAAGAGAAACTAAGAATTTAAAGTGGTCCCTTAAAGCACCTGCTGACAGCACTCAACCTGTATCCCATTGCCTATCCATACTCTCAGGGCTTCTGCACATAACATAGACTCTCAGTAATGGGAACAGCTTTTCTTCTCAAACACAAGCACTTCTCAGTGTTATAAAGCCAGTTTTATTCACTAGGAAAACATACCCTGTCTAAAGGGAATCGTATACGCAAAGCAATAGCTTACAGGCTAATACTGTGGCTAATCCATTTAGAATTACCTCAGCGCTAATGCCATTCATGTCTGTTGTGCGACTCTGAATGGTGGACCTAGCAGAAGGTGGATGGACTATTTATAACCTAAACGTAATGTATAGCAAGCCTCTAGCTTTAGACAAGTCTGTCTATTGTTATGCCAGGTGGTTCAGCTGACGTATTTGACGCAGTTAGCTTTAACAAGCTTGCTCAGCTCAGGCAATATAAACAAACACAAAGCTAATGACATTCTGAACTAGTTTCTAAAAGAAACAAAATTGTGCACTTTCAGATTGAATGACAGTTACAGAATTTTCAGTAGTTTTTCAGTAATGTTAGCAACAAACGCATGATTCTTTGTTGAATAATACAGTCAGTTGGTTATTATCACTAAATTGCAACCTAGAAAAAGAGATAAGAATCATCGTGAAGGGTTTTATTTTGCGGTAATGACTGACTTCATACTTTTTACCAAATGAATAAACTTGAAGAAAGATAACTAGAGATACATGAAGATATATAAGATATATATGAAAGTAGCACAGTTATGTAGGGTCTACAATTTAATATTTGACTAGCAAATGCTGCAATTAACCAATAAAGTAAATACAAACTGAAAATAACCTCTACTGTAGATGTGTATTATGAAGATAAAATTCTACATGAACGTAAACATTTTCAGTTTCTCCTGCACAAAAACACATTGCCTCATTTTATGAGATGCCACACATATCTTATCAGAAATAGTAAAAACGATAGACCGAACTCCAATGACAGCATAGGATTAAACTTCCAACTCTTTGCTATGTGGTTCAGACAGAAATAAAAGTTCACCTAACCCATGTCTCTTAGTGCTCTCAGCTCAGATAATCATATTCTCAAAGCCCCAGTTTGTGTATGTCCTGCTCCCTCACCTTTACTGGTCATTTTGGAGTCTTCATGGGCCGATCCCTCTCTCGCCTGTGTCCCTGATCTTCTCTGAAAACCCCTCAAGCTGTTTTTGGCTGGGTCTGCTCTGTCAGCAGCCCCCCGGCCCAACAACCCAAAAATAAATCTGCACAATTGTGCCCGCCCCATTAAAGAAGACAGAGGCAGTTATACTTACAAATACACTGTAGATACTGTACATCTACATGTGATCAGTTAAGACAAATTAATGCTGTAATGCCATTGTAAATCTAATATCTACTCTTAATTTTATTATATGTAAAAGAAGACAAATTGATGACAATTTCTGTAATGTGTTTACATAAGGTTTTGGACACAGAAGGCTCTTTACAGTCAGTATTCTTCAGTGCACATGAGAATGCATTTTGCCACCACCCTTCTAACCTCCACGCTGGACGCACACGCCAACCATAATGGCTCTGAGCCGTATGGCACATACAGGCAGCATGACTCTGCTTTTACTGCTCTCTGTGCAATAGTGAAGACAGACACCGGCCAGGAATCCACTCAGTGGCATCAGCCCATTACAGTTCAGCCCCTGGAGTGTGTTACCATGGCGATGGAAACTCTATTCTCCAATAAAACCCCAGCGTTTGTGTTCACATGTGGGAAGCCTGTGCTTCTCGTGAACGAGAGAAACCATATCCCTGGTATCTGTTTTACATATTGACATATTGACTGATTAAGTGCTGTCAGAAACGACCAGGCTTTAAAGAATATGGCATTTATAGCAGCCTTGGCGAAACAGGGAGAAGATAATTGACTATAAAGATGGGAAGTGATGTCTAACCTGCTATCTGGATGCAAACCGTTGGCCCCTCTGTTGAGTTGAGAGTGGAGTAGCACTGCTTACAGAGCTGTTCTTCCTGAGTGTTTCGTCCAATGGCAGGAGGCGTTGTGTGTGACGGCTCCTCCATCTGCAGGGTGGAGGTGGTTTCCGTGGCAACAGAAGGGTCTGATCCATGAAGCTGTGGTACTGCCAACATAATTCACAATTAATCACCATGATACTATCTGGATGACACTGATTCTATGCTGAATTAACTTTTTTTTCAGTATATATATTTGCTTATACAATTGTAAATAATTTATGAATTATTTTATTTATAATTATTTTCATTATTTAATGTGATTATATTAATTATTATTTTTAACAAATTATCCATAATGTTATAAATATAAACAACAACATCAACAAAGCACAAACATAATTTAAATTGTCATTTTTTTAAATAATGTAAAAATATTTTAATTCATAAATAATATTTTATTTTTATTATAAAAATAAATAATTCTAAATTAGATTAAATAAAAATTTAAAAGTACTAAAAGTAAAATACTTATATACACATACTTTTGTCATTTTTTTAATTTTTATTTAAAAATAAAATACCATTTTATTATGAATTATTTGTTAATTAAAACAAAAAATGTACATTTACAGTGTGTGATTTATTTACATTAAAATTGTAGTTTACAAGTTACAATGAAATTTATTGTGTATATTATGTGTGCATACACACACAAAAACACATAATTTAAATGATGTAATTTAATTACTGTATGTAATAATTTTATTAATAAATAATAAACAATAACATTTTATTTTTATTTTAAAACAAATAATTCTACATTAAATAAAATTATATAATAATTAAATAAATTAACTAATAAAATACTTATATATTTTATATAACCTTTTTTAAATTGAATTTAAAATTATTTTATTTTAAAATACAAGTAAAATTATATATACATGCGTCATATATATATATATATATATATATATATATATATATATATTATATATATATATATATATATATATATATATATATATATATATTTATATAAAATCAATAGTTTAATAGTTTAATATTCAAAAAAATTATGTATACTTGCCAAAACAGAAAGCCTGCTTTAGCTTCCATCATTCAGGGTGTTGTTAGTAGTTACTACAGACTTTATATGTGGTTGTTCAGACATTTTAGCGCATTGCTATGCTTTTCATTTGGGTTTTCTGGGTGGTTTCTTACTGGCCAAAGACTAAAGACCCCACCTCCAAAGTCTCTTATGATCATCTGGCCAGATCAGGTCCCTTCAGTGTCTGCTGTGAACCTAGCTATTTTAAAATGCATCATGCGCACATGCAGACACACACATTTGTTTACATTTTGTATACATAAGCACCTGTTATTTGCTCATCTTGATGACTGCATGTTAAGTTGTGTGTTTGGATGCCTGAGATCTCCTCCATTGCTTCCCATGTCCTTGTATCTTTATCCTGAAACTCCTCCACCCTGTGAGTCTGTGGCTCTAGAGTCCACTGCAGGCTCTCCTCCTCCGGGTCTCCCTCCCCTTCTACAGTCAAGAAGGCATGAGGGTCCCACTCCAAAGCAGGGGAGTCCGGAGGTCCCTGGGTCTCCAGAGTGTCCGTGCGGAGCAGTGAACCACGGCTGCCCCTCACGCTGGTCCTGCGGCGCCCCGAGTCTCTCCGCGATGAGCTGTCGCTCTCGGAGAAGGCAATGTAGGAGAAGGTGAGCTCAAAGGAGTTCTGACGCGGTGTGCCCCACACGGAAGAGCTGCTGAGACATGCGTCATCATCCTCCAGCCCTTCATCGTCGTCAGACCATTCCCTGGCTGTCTGCAGTTCTGGGAAGTCGGACTCCTCATTTCCACCTGAGGAAGAATCATGTATGATTAGGGCTATGCAGATGATGGCTTTTAAAGGGACAATTCATCTATAAATGAAAATTACCCAATGATTTACTCACCCTCAAGCCATCTTAGGTGTACATGACTTTCTTCTTTCATATGAATACAATCTGAGTAATATTAAAAAATGTCCTGGCTCTTCCAAGCTTTATAATGGCAGTAAATGGGTGTTGAGATTTTGAAATCCAAAGAAGTGCATCCATCCATCATAAAAAGTGCAATTTGTAATGTTAGAGGATTTTGATATAAGCCAAGAGGAGACTGGTTTTCCTTTGCTTGTAAACAAAACTTGGTTCTCACGTGACTAGCATATTCTCACTGGAGCTTATACACTACGTCTACGTCATCCGCTGGAATGCCACTCTCTCATGAACACTTGTACGACAGTTACAGAAAGCTAAAGACTGCGATTTATGAAATTGGAAATATGGTTATTTTCCTTGCCCAAATGCATCGATTTGCTTCAGGAGGCCTTTATTAACCCCCCAGAACCATGTGGAGAACTTTTTATGATTGATAGATGCACTTTATTGGACTTCAAAATATAAACACCCATTCACTGCCATTATAAAGCTTGGAAGAACATGGGCATTTTTTTATATAACTATGATTATATTCATCTGAAAAGTCATATACACCTAGGATGGCTTGAGGGTGAGTAAATCATGGGGTCATTTTCATTTTGGGTGAACTATCCCTTTAAGGGGCTATAATAGCTGTGGTTATCAGGAAAACATGCAAAGATAACTGAATGACTCATATATTTGAATGTGTGTAAATATACTGTATATGAAAATATTACCGTCTGAGCAGGGAGGCGTGGAGTCAGGTGTTGAGCTCACTGTTCCAAATTCCTCTGAAATGAGAGAGCAATAAATGATGCTTAATTTAAGGGAATCAATTGACATGTGATTGTCCTAGTGTTTATTAACTGGTCAGCAAAAAACACAAGAAGAATTCTATAGCAATTTTAAGTAAAATGTGGAAATTGTCCAGCGATGTGACTATTTTCATCATGAACTGTTCAATACAGAAGTGTATAAAAATTCAGCTTGCAAAGTTTATATGAAACTAATTCTATAGAGAATAAAAAAAAAGTTAAAGGAATAGTTCACACAAAAATAATACAAAATTGCTGAAAATTGACTCATCAGGTCATCCAAGATGTAGATGAGTTTTTGTTTCTTCATCAGAACAGATTTGGAGAAATGTAGCATTACATTACTTGCTCATCAATAGATCCTCTGCAGTGAATGGGTGCCGTCAGAATGAGAGTCCAAACAGCTGATAAAAACATTACAATAATCCACAAGTTATCCACATAACTTTAATCCATCCATTAACGTCTTGTGAAGTGAAAAAATGCATGTTTGTAAGAAATTTTGACGGCACCCATTCACTGCAGAGGATCCACTGGTGAGCAAGTGATGTAGTGCTAGATTTCTCCAAATCTGTTCTGATGAAAAAACAAACTCATCTGTATCTTCAATATCCTGAGGGTGAATAAATGTTCATCTTCGTATTCATAATTTTAATAGCAGGACAGAAACTATTTCCTGTTTTCTGTCTACTCTACACCATGTCCTCCACTGTGGTATTTGAGAAAGCTGCCCTTAACTCTACATGTTTTTTTAAATAGTTACTGTTGGTCATATAGACCTTTCCTTTAAGTGGGCAGTTCCTGCCAAGAATCAACTGCAAAGTGAAGCAGGCTTAGCCAGCTCATGTCTATTTGAATATTATGGGCATCCATAAAAGAGACCTGTGATAAAAGCCTCTGAGCCTCCATTTCATGTTTTGCTCAATGGGATGAGTGAAACAAACTGAGGAACAAAGCTTTGTTCAGATCTTTAAGTCAGAGGTTTCCTTTTCAGACCTCTGTCATTGCACAAAAATTAGCATCTGGTCTAAAAAATCATGCATTTAGTGCCTTATTATATTACATTTACATACTTGCATACAGTCTTAAAAATAAATGTTCCAAAAGGGGGTTTCATAGAAATGTGATAGAACATGAAACAGATGTAACAGAAGTAATTTTAGAACTCGACTGATGGCTGTAAGACAAAAGAAAATGTTGCATTATATCCAACTTTATTATATTAAAATGTATACTTTTTTTTATTATGGAACAAAATTTGTATTTTTTTTTATTTTTAAATCCAATTCAGTTATAATATATTTTACATGTCAATGCAAAAATAACCAAATTCATCAAAAATGATTTTGATTTGATTTTAATATGCTAAGCTTCAATGGCATGTTTTCCCCTTTTTCCCCTTCTTCTGTCATATGGCATGGGGGTCCAGACATTTAGGGTACTCAAAAGATTTTTCGATTTTTTTAAACTTTTTTCGATTATGAAGAACCTTGTACAATGGAATTGTTCCATGGAACCATCAAAGAACTTTTATTTTAAAGAGTGTTTTGCAGAGCCATTAAAATAATAATTTTTGAGTCATATAGTACAATGTAAATTTACTTAAAACTAGTGCTGCCAAACAATTATTCGCGATTAATCAAATCCAAAATAAAAGTTATTGTTTGTGTATATCATGTATATATAAATTCACACACATGCATGTTTATATATTTCAGAAAAATATGTAATGTTTATATATTAAATATATTTATTTATAATATAAATTATATAAATATAAATACAGACATGTAAATACATGAAAATATTTTCAAAATATATACTGTATGTATGTGTATTTATATATACATAATAAATATACACAGAACACACAGATATATTATGCAAACATAAACTTTTATTTTGTATGCGATTAATCGCGATTAATCGTTTGACAGCACTACTTTAGTGTACCTTATTGGCTCACCATAATATTGTATTTTTGTTTTGCAAATACTTTTTTCCCTTTCAGAAACTACTTCAAACAATACAGCACAGCCACAGACCCCTGATTTAAATGATAGAACCGATTCAATTCACCTTCAAACATCCCCATCACAAAGACTAGATACTAGAATCAATTAATAACAATAAAAATGCATTCTTTTTCTGTGTAAACTAGAATATAATTTGTATTATATTCAGTATTCAGTGTTTACACACAATCTGTAGGACAAATTATACAAAAACAAATCAATTGTATCAATTGTTACATTCCAGATTATTACCAATGACAACAATTTTTTCATTTTTTTCCACATTGCCCTTCCCTCAAATACATTTGTAAACAGCACAAGTCTTAAATCAATGCTGCATTCATACTGTAGGTACAGAGCTAGTACGCACTGCAACATCAGCAGAATCCAGCAAAACAGACGGGTGAATGAACACTGGAGCCAACAAGCAACCGAGATGATGCATCAGACACAAAGCAAGAGAATAAAAACACGTCAGCGGCATACAGAGAAAAATACAGAGACAAAGGAGAGACTTACTGCAGTGGGAGAACCCTAAAACCTGACCCATGCTCCATCAAGGCACCGCTGGGCCCATCCAGTCTGGAGTCCCTCTGTCCTCCGTGCTGTGGCACGCCTCTGCTGGATCACTCTCTCACGCTCTGTGCTCTTCATGCACCCCTCCCTCGCTCTCTCCGTTAGTGCACTGCTGTTTCTCTTTCTCTCACCCTCCCCTCTCTTCATCAGACGGCCCCTCCCAGGTTCACTCGCTCTCTCATTCTCTGCTGCAGCCAGTGGAATCAGAATGCCACTGTGTGTGTGTGTGTGTGTGTGTGTGTGTGTGTGTGTAGCTCATCTCTGCCTGCTCTCTGCCATCTCAGATCAACATCCTCTTTATGTCAGTCTGGATGAACATGTTGCACCCTTAAAATGACCCAAGAAACGTTCATTTTTATAAGCATCTTTTAAGATGAAATATTTAAAGAGGTTTAACAACAAATAAAACACTAAAGAATTATTTAAATAATTAATATTTTAATTAATTATACAAATCATTTAAAATAAATAATATTTATATAAATTAAATTATTTTAGGTAATATATAAAAATAAAATATAGCATAAAAATGAACTGCACAGAATTAACTACTTAAGCTACAGAAATTAAAGTTATGAATATGAAATTATGGCTATGCAAATTGGAAATGCTGATTAAATATACTAAATTATAGTGATGTTCTGTGTGGAGTATAAATTCAGCAACAGAGACTTTTATATCTCTTGTGTGTGTGTGTGTTTGTTTTTTTATATATATATATATATATATATATATATAATGTCTGTTTCTCTATAAGGCTTCATTTAAACGTCTAATGAGGCTTTTGTTTGTGTCCACTGCCTTCAGCAGAGCTAAAGCCTCATGGGTTGTGAGGTACTCTAGCACATGAGAAATGCTCACGTGGTCTATCAGCTACTGTACATCACGATGTAGAACGAGTACAGCAGCCCACACAAGTTCACATACAGACAAATCAATACAAATCAAACCACAATTAAAGACATTAATTACAGATATTTTTGCTATAGTTTTTTTTAAATATATTTTTGTTTTCAATAATTTCACTGTTATTTAGTATAATGTAATTACGATATTATTTAAAAATATATATACAGTATATTTAAATACTTATTTTAAAATAATTCTTTATTTTAAAACAGCAATAATAAATTTTTATAGCTGTGGAAACTAGGGTTAGTTAGTCACGTGGTCCAATTACACAACTGTGTGTTTTCTTTAGCAGAGGCTTTGTATGATTGTTTCAAGCACCAAAACTTATATATATAAGTCAACTATGAAGATGAAGATTTAATAATTTTTTTTTGTTGCTTTAATTTTACTTTTTTGTTGTTTCATGAATTGTTTTGTGTGTCTGAATTGTTTTAACGTTTAAATTAAGCTGAAAATGTAATTGAAGTTTCCACGGTGACAAGCTACCCTGTATAGTGCATTATGTTCTTTTACAAAGTCTTGATTTTGTTTTGGGGGTGTACTAGAACAGGCTCTCATTCTAGGTTGTTTGAAAAACACATTATTTTTCTCATATTTTACATTATTACAACACCTCTCTCCCCAGTCTGGGATGAACGGCTCGAATAGTTCCTGTATCAAATGAAGGCCTGCCTTCTGAAATACGAAATGTGCTGTGATTGGTTAGCTGCACCAGTCTGTGTTGTGATTGGCAGCACTCAGCACCTGGTCGGGAAATGTCATGCCCCTTACCATAGCTGCCTGCTAGCTTCAGTGAAAATATTGCGTCAAAATCAAATCAATTTGAGCGCGATTTAAACCTGGATGATTGTAACCACTCTAAGCTCGTCTGCCTTGGGAACACTAGTGTGTCTCCGACATTGTGATAACACTCGTTGCCTTCTCTAGTGCAGCTCAACCAGGTCTCGTCCCATTCGTCGATCTTTCACATTTACACTTTAGATAAGGTACCAATATAGAGTCTTTACAGGTACAAAGTTTTACCTTTTGAAGAGGTACTGCCAAGTGACAGCTTTTGTACCTTTTTTATACTGTATTCATGTAATTGTGAAATCATAGCTAACAGTCAAGTAAACATTACATTATTATATAAAAAGTGTAAGGGTAACATTAGTCTCAGACTTCACGCCGTTGGATCGTTGGCTAAACGTCTGATGCATATGGGACACAAAAGTGGAAACACTTCAGGAGTGTCGAAGTCGTCATCGGATTGGTTGAATTCTACAGGATTTCTGGGAGACATGTGTGTTGCGTTCTTTAATGTTCTGTCCGGAAACAAAGATGCCGTGGCGCCAAACCCCCTCACGAAAGAAGAAAGCCTAGTGTTTACAACTGTGACGACGAGCGTTTATCAGATAAACACTGGAGTTTCAAAAGTATGTGAAATATTCAAAGTTCATGGAATAGAATCTTTACAATATGTCTGAGAGTTTTACACACCGGTCTGTTATTTGTGGCGACATTTCCACACCTCAAAATGTGACGATGCATGAAATGAACTGTGATTGGTTGTTTGACATGTCAGTCAAACGGCTTTGTGGGCGAGCCTTGGCCAATGAAAGCTGCCATGGATTCCAGACCTTCAGCCGTAAGTCTGAAGGTCTAGCTACAGGAGACTAGGGTAACATAGCCTACAAACACAAAAAAAGGGAATCTCTGAACAAGTCAGTGTGTCTGTTATGTAATTGTAGTTACACTGGTTTGAATGTCAGGGTCGTGAAATGCACTCACTAACTTTAATCATCCATTGTGTATAAATGGCTCAAATCCAAACGTCACACTCCTACACTACTTAAATAAAGGTAATCTGCAAGCCTTCCAAGAACTGGGCCTTTTTTAGGAGGACAATTCCTACTATTCATAAAGACAGTTACCTTAAGAGACATGCTAACTGGCTATTTAACCATCCAGACTACCATTTTACTCTTTCAAAAAATGTATAGTAGTGAAACGCAATGTTTACTTAACAGTGAATTAGGAGATTGTGTGACAACATTTGGTTCTTATTGGCGATTAGGCAGTTAGAAGAACAAAATGATGTCTAAAAACTAGTGCTGGGCAACCAAAATAAACATACAGTATATATTTAGAAAATATTTACATGTATGAATATTATATACATAATAAAAATACACAGTACACACATATATTATGCCCACAAAAACATTTATTTTGGATGCGATTAATTGTTGCCCAAACCCCATGGCAAGTACAAAAATTGGGCTTTGAATTATTAATATCAAGTTGTATTAAACAATAATTGGACTGTATTGCATGAGACAACATATTTCATGAATACACTGTTTTCATAAACACAAACGCAAAACACATCCCAGCAAGGTTCATTGTCAGTATTGTACATGATAATTAAATCCGTCTTGTTTGGACGCTCATTATGAAACACTGTGTAGTTCATCAAGTGCATGTGTGGACGTTAACTAATCCACACACATTACGAATTAGGGATTACCTGCAAGTAGGGAAAGACAGAACACTGTCTGAGGATGAGTGAACATAAATAGATTAGCCAATCTGAACTTGGCAAAGGCTTGGCAAACGTAATAAACACACCCAGAATTCATAAGACTTCATATCAGTAGAAGTCTAACGGAATTCATTGGGAATAACAGAGGCTTGCTCGAACGACAACATATTTAGGACACTGTTAACACTGTTTGTCCAGCAACCCTCCCTGCTTTTTTTGACTCATACTCAACGGGAGGCACTGGATCGGCTTCGGAGGACAAGAAAGGGGAGTTTGAGGAACAGTAGGAGACTGAAGCAGAGGATCCGGGTGGCCATGAGAACCGCCAGGCGGGCCAGCAACATGGAGGTGCCCTCATTCCTGCGGCAGCTGGTGAAGGAAACCGAGAAGATGGTGACCTTCTTCTTCAAAGGTGGTCGACGGGAGCAGGGAGCTGATGATGAGTACTTTGAAAACGAAGAGGACGTGGGCAGACCCTATGTAGAAAGGCCTGTTTTGGAGAAAGATATGGCAGAAGGCGGGTCGAAATGGGGTGTTAACTACGGCATGGCCAGTATGCAGGGCTGGCGAGCCCAGATGGAGGATTCCCACACCTGCATGCCAGAGATGACCGATGCCTTGCCAGACTGGAGCTATTTTGCCGTGTATGATGGACATGCGGGGAAAACGGTAGCTCAGTACTGCTCCAGACACCTGCTGGATTTCATTCTCTACACAGGTACTCACCCATTATACGCAGACTGCCAGTCTTGAAGGTAAAATGATAGAATTTGTAAACAGTTAGTGATGTTGTGCTTTTATGTTTAAGCAACTTAAAAATGTAATCTAGATTTTTTTTAATTTAAAAATGAAAATGTCGCTGCGACCACAATATTTGCTGAGCATAATAATTTGCTGGTGTTCTAAGCAGTGGTTATGTTATTGTAAGTCATTATCTTATGTAATTATGAAACTGCTGCTGGTAGCTGTGAGGTACTGTTCATGTCAGGATGGCGTTTTATATATTAACAGCTGAAAATGACTTTTTAATTTGTATATTTTTTTATTTAAAACAGTTGTATTAGTCTCGTTTTGACTTGTCGTCAAGTAAGAATCTTTAAAATTATACATTTACTTGAATATAGTTTGGTGTTATACCTACAGTACCTATACTTATTAGCAGTAAATTTTGCATAATTACTGTACAGCCAAACCCTAACCCTAGTATATATTAATAACTGATATTCTGTACGTATTTGTGTATTAACTTGGTAACAAGGACGCCTTCAAATAAAAAAACAAATATATTTAACTTTAAATTTAAGACAAAATATTTTTCTTTATTAAAGATGTCTCATAACACTGATGCTTTACCACTACACTAGCTAAATAAAATAAAAAATAATTATAATTCTAAAACAAATGAATAAATAAAAACACTATATACACATATGAAAAAAAAAACATTAAGAGACCACTTGGACATTCAGTTTCTCTAGATTTAGTAGGTTTTGTGTAAGATGTTAATATTTGTTTTATTCTATAAAGGTCTGATAACATTTCTTCCAAATTCCAAATAAAAATATTATTTTTGAGTTTGCTTGTGTTTTCATTTGTTGTGATTTTCATGTTTTCATTTGTTGCGATTGAAAAGCAGGGCTAATCCACAAAATATTGATTTCTTAACTATTTTAAGGCAAAACATTGGTATTGTGTTGTCTAAAAATGAAAATAAACACTTCTAAAAACATCTATTTTGTTAAATTTATGTTCTAAATGTTAACATTTTTATTTAAAATCTGGAAGAAATTTGGAAGAAAATGGGAAAAAAGCGCAACATACCAATTCTTCTGAAGGGACTTGTGATCTACTAAGATGGATTTTTCCAATGATAATCATATCAATCATTTAATAATAATGTAATTCCATTAAAACTTGATCTTTGTTCTTAAGTATTAAAACATTTAAATTTAAGCTTTTTAATCAGTGTTTAAAAAGTGTTACAACAGTGGTTATCATTTCAAAATGCAGGATTTGTCCAAGACAAGTCCAATATTTTGAATCACTAACTGGGGTTCATGGAAAAAAAAGGTCAAAGAAAGAGTGTAAAAACAAATGTAACTGTAAAATAATGATAATAATAAATAAGTTATTTATCACAGATCCATTAAGCTTCCTAAAGCCCTTCATTTTTAAATAATTTTGTTCTATTGAACAATAAGATTTCATATAATATTTGACACACATTTAGACACACATTTTTCACAGTATAAATAAATGTATACTGCATCTTTCACAGTATAAATGAGTCTTTCTATATACAATATAAAAAATAGTAGCTGCTTTTATATTTTTAGTACAAAAAAATAAAATGAAAAACCTCTGATGTAATGTATTAATCAGAATTAATGGAAATAACAAGCTTTCCTCAAGTAGTAGGTTGAAAGGCAGGTTACTGGGCAGGCCTCATGTGACTGTGCTTGACCCTGTAATATGATTGTGTAATCAGGCTGTGTGACGGTGGATGAGGAGGTAGACCAGGTCAAAGACGGCATCAGAGATGGCTTCCTCAACATAGACCGCCACATGCACACCCTGGCCCGCAACCAAACCTGGGACCACAGCGGGTCGACAGCAACCGCTGTCATGATCTCTCCACGAAACATCTACTTCATCAACTGCGGCGATTCACGGACCTTTCTTTGCCGTGACGGCCAGGTGGTCTTCTACACAGAGGACCACAAACCTATCAACCCACGCGAGAAAGAGCGCATCCAGAACGCTGGCGGTTCTGTCACCCTGCAACGCATCAATGGCTCGCTGGCCGTGTCCCGCGCTCTTGGCGACTTCGACTTTAAGGAGGTGGAATGGAGGACTCAGACTGAACAGCTGGTGTCTCCTGAACCAGAGGTGTATGAGCTGGAGCGAAGCCCAGAAGATGAGTTCCTGGTGGTGGCGTGTGATGGCGTCTGGGACGCCATCGGTAATGAGGAGCTGTGTGCGTTTGTGCGCAACCGTCTGCAGGTCTGTGATGATCTGAGGGAGATCTGCTCACAGGTCATTGACCTCTGCCTCTATAAGGTTGGTAACAGCAGTGAGAGGATCCCATTGGTTTGGCCACTGGCCATATGATTAAAGGGATAGTTCACCCAAAAATGAAAATTCTGTCATTAATTACTCACCCTTGTGTTGTTCAAAACCCGTAAGACCTTCTTTCGTCTTCACAACACAATTTAAGATATTTTTGATGAAAAAAAAAACAAAACATGACAGTAGCATGAAGCAAAGTAACGATGACGTTTCTGAAAAGGCACAACATAAGTTAATATGTATTTATTTAGTATATGTTAAGTGATTCAATCATTTAAACTGAACTATTGGGAAAAGATTAGACGTAGAAGTATTTCTTATCCTGTGGCTGCTATCATTAACTAAAACTATTAAAATTGTTTTCAGTAATTGAAATAAAAATAAAAATTTAAATATAAATATTAGATAAAAAAAGTAGAAAAATAAAACAAATGTTCAGTTTTATCTCACAAATACAGTCATCAAAACTTAAAACCAAATCTATTATAATTAATACTATGATACTATTATAATTTGTTTTCTTTAATAGAAATATATAAAAAAATTATAATGAAATTATATAAAATATAAATATTAACTGAAAAACTGTTGCCTTGGAATCTTAATGAAATACATTAAGCTGGAGTACTAAAATTACCAACTGAAATATGAATTATATTTAAATTAATTAAACATGATAAATAAAATTATGAATAAAAATAAACTAAATAGAATAAAAAACTAATAAAAATGGCAAAAACAGTCTTTTCAGTTTCGTTTGATGCAAACTATTTAGTACTTATTTCTACAGATCTATTATAAAGTCTAGACACATTTTCCACTATTTTTTTTTTTTCAATTAGTACCCCTAAATGTCTCTTAAAAGCGAACAATCTGTGGTTAATCACTTTAAATGTTTCTTCTTGTCTAAGTGTGTGATTCTTGGTAAGAATAAACTTTAAAATAAATTTGACGTAATGCAACGGTAAATAGCTTCTAAAACTGATTGTCAGTTTTTTTCAACACTGTGTGAGAATTATTGCATCAATATGCTTTTATTTATTGCTAGTCATTAGCTCATGAGAGACATGATCAACAACTCAAGTCTGATGCAAAGTCGATATTGAAATGCCAGTAACTCTGTCACCTTCTAAAACATTAAACAAGTTTAGGAATGCCTTGTTACTTAAAATGATTAGGCATTTTGGTTATGTAATATTATAAAATGATATTTCCCTACCGCATGTTGAGGCGAGGAAGATTACAGAGCACATAATACAATCAGCTTGACCCGTTCTATGTAGATACTGTTTTATAAATAGAATAATTACAGGAGAGAGCGAGAGGAGATTACAGGTGAGATTCAGACTGCAGGTTAAGGGATATCCAGAGTTACAACCAGCTACTCACCAGACCAAGAGCTCCTTTGGTTTATAACTGGCATTAGCTGTCTATGAGCATACTTAATCTTAATTCATGAACTCAATATATTTATGTATTAGCCTTTTCTAGTATTATTTAATTACATTGACGTACTCTAATTTATTTAGTTGATTTTTGTGAGCAGGATTTAAAATTTTTACCTTGCAGGGAAGTTTAGACAACATCAGCATCATCATTATCTGCTTCGACGGCGCCCCCAAGGTGACCCCAGAGGCACTGCAGCAGGAGGCAGTGTTAGAGCACTTCATTGAGCAAAAAGTGGCAGGTAATTTCACCAATTCATTCGATATAAAACAAGATGCGATTTAAACACACTATATTAGATCAAATATCTCTATAAATGCCAGATTTTGTATATAAAAGTGTATTATTTTGTTCTTTTACGTTCCTCAGAGATCATTAACGTGATCAGATCTAGAGACGAGGAGCCTGACCTGCTCTATGTGATGAAATTCCTGTCGTCTGAAGATATTCCCGGCCTCCCACCAAGTGGAGGAATCTCATGCAAGTAAGTGTTACTGTGGGACACTATGTATATAAGCGACTTACATTCAGATATCTTCTCTCAGTATCTGTTTTGTTGGTCTGCAGGAAAGACTGCATAATAGGCGCATATCAGAAATATGCAGCAGCCTTTAAATCTCTTGAGCCGATGGTATGTATGAAAACATGTTAAAAAGCCATACTTTCTTAATTAATTAACATTTTATTTGATTTTAATATGATTTTAATGTCTTTATATATTAATATATAACATTTTTAAATGTTATAAATATTGCATATAAAGTGCAAAAGTTCATTTTACAAATAACAACAATTCTCCATTATTTTGTCATTATTTAAGGATATTGGCAGCTCTGATGACTCCACCTAGTGGCCATTATGTTGGAGATGGAATCAAGCCTTGAATCTCTGTAGATGTAATAATCAATGTGAGGAGGACATCTGTGCCACCTGCTTTACAGAGGTCAAATTGTTTAGCCAAACTTTTTTTTTTTTTTTTTTTTTATCACTGTTGTGTATTGTAAACATAGAAACAGAAATAGGTGGAAGAGGAGGATTTATCATGTGATTTCATGAAGGTGAAGCATTTAACACTGACACTATGTAAAGCTTTTTATGGAAGACAGAAAGTTTTTACTTTACTGAAAGGTGAAGTGTGGAACTGATGTGCCACCAAATGTAATTGTGTTTTTGATGAAGGATTTCAAGGGCACATGAAAGTTTCTCATTACAATTGTTTTTGTAGATGTATTTGTGTTTTTGATGAAGGTTTTTAATTACAATAAACACTGCAATATTCCATAAAAAAAAAAAAAAAAGCTGAAGTTTTAAATGAATGTTTGTTAGCACTTTTCTAAAATTAAAAATTAATTTTAAATACAGTAATAGGTTGATTGTCTCACGAATCCGCTTGCATGGGATTAAAATAAAGCAAGTTCCACTGAATTACACAACAAAATTACACAACATCACCTTTAAATACTTGAATGTACTTCACTTGTTAGCTCTTTTAACATATCAGTTACTCAAATGTCTCTGTCATTTTTATGAGTCTAATGTCTGTTCATTATTATGAGTCTAAATGAGAGAGCTCATGAAGAGCTCAGAAGTATATAGTGTTTTACAGTATATGTTAATTAGTGATGAGTGGATGAATTGTCCGAATACTTTTTGTGTGCATTGTATCCTGTGAAGAGTTCAGAGAAATGCATGCTTTTCTTAAAAGGCACAACATGCGTTAATATGCATTTATTTAGTATATGTTAATTTATTCAATCATTTAAACTGAACTATTGGGAAAAGATTAGATGTAAAAGTATTTCTTATCCTGTGGCTCCTAACATTTGTTTCTAATGCAGTAATTATTAATAAATGTAGTTTTTCATGAGTTATAAATTAATTCATGATTATCTGTGCATTAGTTAAACATGAATTAATGCATATTAGTGCCACCGTATTGTAAAGTGTTACAAAATTAAAAAAAAAATTATATGATTAATTAATTATTATTATTATTAATGATGTATGTGTAGGTGGAAGGTGTTTTGTTTGAAAACATTGATATAACCATTTTAAGATATATAATGTAGCTTTTCAGCAGAGAAGCTGTTTTATTGATAAAGGTCCTGGGGCAGCTTTGATAACAAGTTTGTGTCCTTGTGAATGCTTGCCTTTGTGCAATCATCTATGTATGTGTGTTTGCGATAATAAAAGCAGCATTAATTTAGAACAGTTATTAAACTGGAACAACCTGCAAATTTGAATCACTGTAAAAAGGGAACATTGGTAAATGCTTTACTCCAGTCATTTAGTAAACTCACCCGGTGACACTTGGCCCGCAGTGAACCTCCGTAGAATGTGTGACTGAAGTGTCACGGGCCATGACACCTCTAAACTAATTACTGAAACCTCATCTTTGGTGTTACTGTCTGGAAGTTGAAGGATACAAGAGCATTTGGTCCTCACCAAACTTTAACCTGTTCTTCATTTCAACAACAATGGTGCGTTTTGTCATAATGATAAACTGAAAACTGAAAGTAAAAGAACCGTCACAGACGGTGAGGTCTGCTCTGTCAACCGTTCCCTATAGGTAGGTAAAGCTCAAATATCTTGCCTTTGTGATTGGAGTTCACTGTTGGGAGGACTTAATAGTTTTTACAGTTTCTTACAGTGTCATTACAGTAAGTATACGGAACAAAAAATACTAAATATCATGTAAAATATGTGTTACACTGACATTTTTATGGGAAGTTAGTGACATGAGGACCAGAGGTGGGTAGTAACGAGTTACTTGATTACATTTACTTGAGTACATTTTTTGGGAAACTAATACTATATTTATGTAGGCTATATTTAAAGATGGGTACTTTTACTCTTACTCAAGTACATTTTTAGTGGAAAAAAACTGTACTTTTACTTCGTTAGGCTACTGTGAGCGACGCTTGTCTCGTTACTTTATCTTAATGCAATACAAGATAAAAATGCTTCAGTTTATTCCAAACGCGCTGTCTACTTTTCTAGGCAATGAGCGATGCACATTGGTGAATGATTGATTCTTTCGTGTCAATTCTGTTCAAAGGTTTGATCAATCCAGTTGGCTAACCAGTGAATTGGTTCGCGAATCAGTTTGAATGATTCGTTCAGTTCAGAGTCGTCTGAAGCGGTTCTCACTCAGAGTTGTAACAGAAAGTTTAAGAACATCAAGAGATATATACGTTTACATAAAAAGTAAAAAATAAATAAAAAAATTACTTTTTGTATTTCAGCAACATTTTTTCATTTTTGTTTAATTCAACTAAATACACTACTACAGCTAAAAAAGAAAATTTAATAAAAACTGTAGACATATAAAAATAATAAAATATCAAATTCAAAATATTAACCAAAACTAGTATATAAATGATACAAAAATCACTCTCCTATTAATCTCTATCGACTTGGTAGTATTGAAATATTTTCAATATCTATTTCCTATTTTTTTAATAACATTTTTAAATGGGAATGCTGTTTTGCTTTGACAGAAGCTTTGAGATTAAATGAGTAAAGTCTGCAACAGATCCATGACACATTAGCACAATTATACCAGTTAATATGTTATATCATGCTACAATCTTAGTCCAACTTCCACCAGAGATATTCAACAAAGAATGAAAAATATACCCAGCCTGATCTATTCAATGACTTCACAATATACTTCTTACTATATGACCTTTTTAAATGATGACTGATGGAGAAACAAAATATATATGAAAGTTTCAGGGGTTTTGATCAGCTGCAAAAATCTGAAATGTTTTAAATTTGATAATTAGACAAAATATAGTCCTGTGGTTGTTTGTGTTGATAGTGGTATTAAGGGATAACTACACATGCGTATAAAAACACTTTAAAAGGCACTGCGATTGCAATAATCATTCAGAGCCCGCGGACAGAGTCTCCTTCACTGCACTGGTGGCAGAGGGATGTGTTTTAACGCCTGCAGCCTGCACTCTTCATGGATGCAGACAGTAACGAGGTCAGCCGTATCAGCAGTGAGTTCATTAAAACATCAACAATATACATCAACAGTATGATTGCATCTACTGCTGTCAAAACATTCAAACCCTTTATCCATCCATCCTGGAGCCTTAAATTACTCCCACATGTCAAAGTCTAAGGCATTGTTGAGTTTATGAGTAGTTTCCAGAAACCACAGCACAGGACATTTAATACAATGTCAACACTCTTAAAAAAAAAAGGTTCTTTGACATCTTTGGTTCAGTGAAGATCTTTTAAAATTTTCCTTTTTTTTAAGAACTGGTTTTTATTGCATCTTTGGGGAACCAAAGGTGGGTCTTATGTGCAGTGCAAAACTCAAAATACAGGTAAAACACCTGTAAAAAATCAATATCGAAAATTATTTTATATTAATAAAGTACATTGTGCCCTATTTTATTGAATTGTTATGGATTTTTTTATTATAATTGTCATTGTTTATAACTCATATATATTTTGTTGTATATATTTTGTTGTATATATTTGTTGTTCTCATCTCAGTCCTACATTCAAAATATTTGACGTTGAATATTACAGGGTTGAAACCTGTCTAAAGCTTCAGCTGCTGAATATCAGTGCCTTACATCCATTTATTCACATGTGTTAAAAAATAAACATAAACAAAACAGGGCACACTTTCATATTTTCATATGAAATATAATTGTAATTAAATATATTAATTATATATATGCTATTAAATATTATATAAAGATTAAACATATATTTAATTTATATATAGTATATTACAATAAAGAGAATTACTGATATTCCAATAAATATTAAAAAAATAAAGTTTTATTTAAAATGTATTTTATATTAATTATATCAGTAGTAGGACTCACATACAGTAGCACACCAATGACACTGTTTCCTGAGAGTGACCCACTAATACCTCAACTACTGATAATGTAAGAACATTATAATCAACATGGTATATAACTGTGAAGTGTAGTGATTGAGATTGAGAGATTGAGTGATCAGCACAGAATTGACTCTACAGTCGGCCTAATACTACAGCAAAGAAATTCCAGTTGTGAAGCCCAACATGATGATGTATGACTCTCTTTCAGGGGTGTCTGAGCGGCTGCTGCATCTGAAGTCACTGGAGGTCAGGGCAGTGATCCTGGAGGGGTTGTTCCAGGGCATGCTTCCATAATTCACAGCTTATAACAGAAAGCAGCAAAGCAAAGGTATGTATACATTCATTGTTAAAACTACACTTGATTATATTTTGGTAGTTTTATTGGCATTCACTCTTTCATAAAATGAAAAGTTTTCATTAAATATTTTATCTGCATGTAGGTGGCTCAGGATTTTGCTACCTTTGCCATTCACTAGATGGTACTGTTTAGTCACATTGCATCGGTCTTCAGTCTCACTGTACACTGATCTCAAAGTAATTAAGCCATGTCTGAAAATCACTGCATAAAAAAAAAGATATCAGTAAAATATATCAAAGTGGCATGTGCAAACAAATGATGGAATTTTTTCATAGCCAATATTAACTAACTACTTTTAACCAACTGGCCTCAATGTAATTTATAGTGGATATATGAAGGCAGTTCACCTCAAGTTCTCATAGTTCTCCTTATGTATACCATAAGTGTGGATGTTTCACATTCACAAGCACAAAGTGTTCCCATGCTTTTTCTTTTTCCTTTTATATCTTTTGTGAAATGTTCTTGAAAAGTGTGCTTGGCTTCCATGCAAACACTTTTTGGGGCTACTGTAAATCCCTTTGTGCTTGTTAAACAATGGTGAAAACAAACCGAAGTAGAATTTTTGCACATAAAAATATTAAAGAGATAGTTCACCCAAAAATAAAAAATCACCCTGTGATTTACTCACTCTCAAGCCACCCTAGGTGTACAGTATATGACTTTTTTCTTTCAGATGAAAACAGTCAGAGTTAAATAAAAAAATGTCCTGGCTCTTCTCTGCCAAGCTTTATAATGGTAGTGAATGGGGTTTAAAATATTGAAGTCCAATAAAGTGCATCCATCCATCATAAAAAAAATTACTCCACACGGCTGGGGTTAATAAATGCCTTCTGAACCGTAGTGGCGATGAAGCAGATGACATAGGTGTAGCATAAGCTCTGGTGAGAATATGCTAGTCTTGTGGAAACCAAGTTTTGTTTACAGCAAAGGAAAAAGAATTTCCTTTTGGCTTGTATCGAAATCCTCTCACATTTTTCTTTATAAATTCTTATCTTGTACTTCTAATTTGGTGGTTTGTTTTGCTCTCTCTCTTTGCCTACGTCATCCACTGGAATGCCACTCTCTTGTGAACATGCATACGATGGATAGCGGAAGCTAGAGATCACGGTTTCTAATGTTTTAAATATGGATATTTTTTCTGACACAAATGCAGCGCTCCGCTTCAGAAGGCATTTATTAACTTTTTATGATGGATGGACGCAATTTATTGGACTTCAAAATATCAACACCCATTCACTGCCATTATAAGTCTTGGAAGGTGCCAGGGCATTTTTTAATCTAACTGTGATTGTATTCATATGAAAGAAGAAAGTCATATACAGCTAGGATGGCTTGAGTAAATCATGGGGTAATTTAAATTTTTGGGTGATTTATACCTTTAAGCAATGGTAGGCTATGTTGGTTGTATTAAAACAATATTAAAGGGGTCATATGACGTTGCTAAAAAGAACATTATTTGGTGTATTTGGTGTAATGCAATGTGTTTATGCGGTTTAAGGTTCAAAAACGTACTCTGTTACTAACATAACCTCGGTTCCCTGAGATACGGGAATGAGTACTGCGTCTGCTAACACACTATGGGAAAAAACCTTTTTTCTCCTGAACTGAAGCCTTTTTTCAATTATGCAGTGAAACTGCATGGCCATTGGTTCGTGCAGTTTATTAAAAAATGAACCAATGGTTCAGCTGCTGAGCTGCACGAGCCTATGGCAACAAAGCCAGCCAGAATGGACGGGGCATCTGGCTATAGGGGCATTTGCCAAAGGATTCTCAGGTTTATTTGACTGAAGTGATGATTGAGTCGTGCGGCTACATAGCACATGGTCCAGCATCCTCTGGAACGTTTTGAGAGGGCGAGTGATGCCAATCTCGAAGGAGGTTTCCAACCTCCGTATGGCCAGAGCCCGAGTCAAAAATTGTTCCCAGGATTCATATTCGCTGACTGGGGAACAACGTGCTCTTGTCAAAATTGACCCTGAGTCCCAGGCACTCCAGATGTCTGAGGAGGAGGGTCCTGTGTGATACTAGTTCTACCTCCGATTGGGCCAGTCGTCAAAGTAGTTGAGAATGCAGAGGGGAGAGAGCCGCGTCCATGCACTTCATAAAAGTGCGGGCTGCAAGGATCTGTTTCAGCGTAGTTATCCTGAATGACCTTTTCATGAGGTGAATAACCGTGTTTTATTGTCTCCAACACCCAGTTTGGCACTACAGGGATGGCATGCCAGGCCTCAGCCTGTGTGACAAGGGGTTGGATTAAATTGAGAGGCTGGTCGCCGTATGGGGACCCTAAACACAGTAGAGGAAATCTGCTTTCCCTGAAAATGCTTTCAAAAAATGCTTCACTAGACTTAATGCTCTCATAGCAGAGCAGTCAGCCCCCTTGCGCACTGCCTCAGCGTGGGATTGGCCCAGGAGCATCCAATTTGAAGATGTCAGTGATATTAATCATTAGTGACAGCATTCTCTTTTAATCCACCTAAAAAGATCAAACCGCTCGTTAGAAGAGGAGTTTTGATGACCTTTATGTGTAAAAACTCTGGCAGATCAAAATGCATTTTCTCAAATCCGCTCGTAGCGGATGAGGGGAGGGGCGGGGCGAAACATGAACTCTCTTAGTAAGATCGGTCTTTACGGGAGTGAAATGTGGAATGATTGTTGCCTGATGCCATGTGGATTGTTTTGGGCTTTGGGTACATAGAGTTTTGGAGGACACAGTACAAGTGTAGTATCGAAAGTCTTAGCAGACACAGTACAAGTGTAGTATCGAAAGCTGATGTAATGGTGTTTTTTGGGGTGTTTTGGGCTTTGGAGTATAGGTGTAGTATCGAAAGTCTTAGCAACACACATTATTTTAGCACACACAGTACAATTATATGTTTCAGACACCTTTGTGTATCGAAAGTCCCGTCCAATTGTAGTATCGAAAGGGAAACACATTATTTTGAAACGCATAGTTTCTCCTTTTGCCCCCGTCTTCCTGATTTGCCATCATTCTGAAAAGTGAGGTGTACGCCGATTGGCCAGCTTTCCACTGCATTGTGATTGGCTGAATACCTAAAGCGTGTGAAGGAAATGTTATGCCCCTTATCATACTGTGATGCTGTGTGTCCCGGCATGACGAGACAAAACCAGTAAAACCCATTAAAAACAAGGCATTTGTTGCATCCAGTGGTGACATAATTACTGATTATAATGACTTATACTGTCTTTTTACACGTTGCATTGCATAGCGTATCGCACCGCGTAAACAAAACCAATGTCTGCATTTGTGATCGGAGAAAAAACAAACAACAAGCGCTACTCTACACTCCTCAAAACTCGCGTTTGAATCATCAGTGGCAAATTCTTTAAATATGTAAACATACTTACAGGCTGTGAATCAGAAGCGCCAGACTGTCCTTGCAGAGTTGGAATTGCCCCAATTTATAAAAACAGACACTGGCATTGTAGGCTACTCTTCCAGGAAACAGTCCTATAAATAATTATAAATACAAGCCTATAGGTCCTGCACATTTTTGTTTTTCTAAATTGTGTGAAATGGCTAATAAGAATAGGTAATACAAAACGATTATGTGTTTTTTCAATTGTTCTAATGAAGGATTTGTGCAATTGAGAAATATAATTTCTAGTTTTGTCCTCTTTTGGAAGACAAAACAAAGAAGTTTCGCTTTCACAACGAAACACACAGCATCTCCACAACATGGCAGCAGTGGCAACAGCGAGAATAAAAGTTATGCCTTCATTCTTTGCTTGAACATTTGGGCAGCATTATGCAAATCTTCCCAAATCAGGACGTAGACATGTGGGTGCTTGTCAGAATGAGCCGTTTTAGGATGGCCAGGTTCACTCTTAACTTTTATAAAGAATATCTCTTTGGATTTGAAACTTTAGTCTTTGCAACTTTACAGATCTTCTTTATTCACCAAGAGCTTGTAACACTCCAGCGAGAAAGGAAAGATTTTAATTGCATCATATGACCACTTTAATTGATCATGTAGATTTGTATATGGTTCAGGTGTGAGAGTGATCCTGGACCTTTGTCGGGAAATGGCACTGATGTTTGGTCCAGTCCATCAGAGTACATTCACGTAAGGAATATTACATATATACTGGATATTTATAATGCAACATATCAACAAGAGTGTGTATTATTTTTAAAACATATATAAAATTCACTGTATGTATCCAGCTGAAGTAAACACTAGAGGCAGTAAAACAGCCAACATTTTTTATTCCTTTTCACACAAATTACAATTATAGGGGCAGATTATCAATTAATAAAGACTTCTTTGTAAGGTAACTTCTTTGTAAGGAGTCTTTTGAACTCAAAACACTTTTACCACAGTGCATGATTTCTAAACTAACATATTTAAATGTTTGCATTACGCAGCCAGCTCCATTTGTATGGCTTTTCTGATGTAGTAAACTTCCTCATTAGTGCAAAGCATTGTGCTTGGCTACAAGTTCCATGTAGCACAAGTCACAATAAAAAAGCTGAATGACCTCTAGAAGCAAGCTAAAAAAAAAAGAAGCAAAGTTGCTTCTGTATTTTTATCTCACGCTTGCTTTTTAACACTTTTAGTTAAGTTTAGAGTATGGGTTTAATGTAGGTGGTACGTTATTTTTAAATGTGATGAATAAAAAATGTTATTGTGGCAACTTGTCACTAGATAAATGGAAGATTCATGCAATCAGGGTTTTTGTTTTATGTCAATATTTCTGCCTACCTTTTGTTTATTATTATTCATGTGGTATTATTTTCCTCTCCAGTATTCTTTAAGGTATTGGCTGGAGCATGGTGTGTCAGGGTTAGGGATCTGTGACACAGACGCAGCCTTCTCTGCAAAGGTAAAACTGAAAACACGCTGACATGTCTTGTTTTGTGGAAAATGTGTGTGGGTTTTTCTTGGAGACATGATATGGTGTCTGCTTACAATTTGCTGTGTATTTATGATTCACTGGCCCTAATTGAGTGGAAAATGCTGATGCAAGAGTTTAATTCAGAAGATGACGAAAGGTATCGTGTTTGTCAGACTGTCATTGAAGCAAAATCATTTCATATATGATAAAAGTCTTGATGAAAAATGGTAGTAAAATAGATTATAAACATCATTTTATATTGAGATTAACTCCATATTCATTTTGAGCCCATGCACTGAACTTGACAACTGACTAATAATTATTACTATATAAACTTGCTTAAGTCTTGGCGACATAAATGAGGTCTTATTATTTCGTTGTAGAATACTGATGGTGAGGCAAACAGGTAACACTCTTCCAGAACTCAATGTGTACAGCTGTATTGCTGTTAATGGTTCACTGGTGGAGCTGGTTACAAAGTCTCTGATTCCCTCATCACACTATCCATTGTCTCCTGTTGAGGTGGCTGAGGCCATGGAGGCCAGTCTGCAGATGCCACAAAGACACTGGCCAAGCTGGACCATGAGTGGACATTTCACTGAACTGAGTCTAATAGTTTACGGACAGCAAAATCCCCAAAGAAAGATAACTGCAGAAAATGAACAACATGTAGAATGTAGTTTGATTTATGGCTTAGGGAACCATGAGAGGAATTATATATATGTGTGTGTGTGTGTGTGTGTGTGTATATAGGTATACTGTATATAAGATAGATAGATATTGATATATTATTTGATTAAATTATGCTGTCAATATAAATATATAAATTATATTTATTGACTGTTTATTACAAATTAAAAAAAACATCTTCAATGTACCATTTCTAAAGCTACAGTTACACTCTTTAAAATAAAGGATTTTTATTGTAATCTCTGGTTCAATTAAGAACTTTTAACATCCATGGAAACGTTCCATTGGACAAAAGGTTCTTTATAGTGGAAAAATGTTCATGTTCTTCACATTGAGGAAACATTTTTCTTTTATTTGAGGAACCCAAAACAGTTCTTTATGGCATCACTTTGGAACCTTTTTAGAGTTTAGGCCTTTTTTAAAACATCTGGTTGTTTGAATCTGAATGTTCATTTATTGTGGTATGATATTTCCATTCTCAGGATCTGGATCAGATGAATCAGCCTCTAGCCCTCTTCCATTCTCTGAGTCAGTCGTGTGCTCGTGAAGAGGCTCTACACTTCGGCAGATTCACCTTCCTTTCCTTCAACGCCAGCATGTCATGCTCTGGCCTCAATTCTACAGCCACGCCTCCTATAGCTTTCCTGCGCTCATGGGCCTGTGTTCACTTCCTGGTCCTGTTTAATTTGGGTTCTGAACCTCACACTCTGGATCCAGACTGGGCTCCCAGCTTACCTGTAACCAGCACAGATCTTGACCGATTTGGCCCCATGTCTCTAAGGTCAATAAAAATGCAGCCACACGAGGCCATTGTAATAAAACTGCTTGAATCTGACAACTCTTAAGACAAGGTTTGTGTTCGTTATTAATACACTAATGATGTTTCGTTTTGGTTAGTTGTAACTAAGAGTAATTATTTATTACAAGTAAATTAAAACGTGTCTGTTTACACTAAGTGCAAATAGCCCGCCTTTTTGGCAGAGGCTATTTACACTAACTCAGTCCACCAACGTGTGGTAGGGTTTGACAACATCGCAAAAACCTATTAAATAGCTGTTCCAGTGGTGTAGATAGTAAAGCATGTAGAAGAAATATACTCTTTATCCTGATCAACTCGAGTTCGAATCCTCTTTTGCCAAACTCATTCTTTTCCCATTTCACATCACATATCAGATCAGGAAGGCAATTATTTTCAATAAAATTTAAGGAAATAATCAAAAAAGTGGAAAATAACATGCCTCATGGGTATTTATCCGTTAAGGTTAGGTGTAGGGAGGGCTTTATTGTGCCAAAGCAGCATCCATATAATATTTTTAATAAAAATTATGATTTGCACTCAATACGTTTTTCTTGCATACTATAATTTGCACTAAGTAGCCTTGTATAAACAGCATGTAACTACTATTGCAATGGAAATACTCATATTTTTGCATAATGTAAACAGAATCTATCGCTATTTGCACTTATTGTAAAAAGTATATAGTTAAAAAATACTGCTATTTTCAACTAGAGTAAAAGGAAGCCACTGATATTTGCACTTAGTGTAAACAATATATATTGCTATTTGCTCTTCGTGCAAGTAGCCGCTGCCACATTAAAGTGGATAAATATTGGCAGTAGGACTGGAGTGCACATTGTTTCTTCGCAAATAATCTAATAAAGAGAAACTAATACAAATTTCAATTAGGATGTGTTTTTTAGGAACATTTTATTTTTATTTTTTTTAATTATGGACACTTTCACAGTATGTCCGTGGGTGGAATTTATTTGAAATTATGAATGTTTTTATGGTCACATTTGATCAGTTCCTTAACCTCTTCTCCAGTTGTGATGAGAATACTATCACCTATACGTGTAGCTTCAGTGATTTCACATTAATGGCAATGAATAGGTTCTTCTCATTGCCATTAAAGTGAAATAACTGGACATAGGAGACAGACGACACTTAGAGGCTTTTGCATCTGAACTCTTTATATATATTTTGAGAGAAAATCATACCCATCTTGGTTCAATAACGTTTCAGGGATCAAACGGACCTACACAATATGTCGTAATACAGATGAGAACGGTGTTAGCATTCAGAATGGAACAGAACAATCTGCTTTTATTTTATTTTACTTTTTTTTTTCATTTCTAATAAAGCCAGGGCAGAGGGCAAAACTTTTGTTATGGTTTCTCAGTAACTTTACACTTGTCAGGTTATACATATGTGAAATTAATCAAATCAGATGTTCATAAATCAAATGTTGTGGCGGGAAGCAATTCCTCTGTGACAAACAACTCCAGTATGTCATCTGCAGATGATTACAGATGACAAAATTCAGTACATGGAAATAAATGACTTTTGATTTGCTTAACTTCTGAGTCATATTACAGCACAGTGTTACGTATATTATAAACTGAGAAAAGGTTAAATTTCAGGCTCTAAAAAAACAGCTTTGCCTCTAAGCTTTGCATTCTCTATTCAAACAAGAAAAATACTGTAGAATGTGACTGTAAAATAAATACAATATGTATTAAAAACTGTTAACAGGTTGTCATAATGTGAAAGCAGTTGCTCAGCTATACAAACAGTCACTGCACACACAAGTTCTGACACGTCTAGTGCATGTCGTGCATTAGAGTGCTCAGTGAGATCCGTTTTGAATTATTCCTTCACTCTGCCGTTCCAGACCGAACGTCAATCTAGATTTACCCTGTAAATCAATATCACTTTGAAATGAAACCGTGTTTCCACAAACATGCCTGAGGCCAGAGGTCCAATTCATCATTCACAGATTCTCAGATTTTACTGACCCAATACATGTCCTTAAAACCAACACACATCCTTATTTGGACTTATTAACCAAAATGAAATAGGAATTTACTAGGAAAAACATATTTGGCCCATAAGCGTTATCCTCCTCTGACCCAGTCGATCATTTTTGTCCTCTGAATTTCTCTGATTATACATGCAAGTTTTGAGTGGATATTAAGAGAGATGCCAAATGCTTGGAAAAACACATTTCTATATACAATATTCATATAAAATATGAGAAATGAGACTCTTCAAGTCTCTCATGATTGCATCTTCTGCATTACAGTTGACCCCCAAAATAATGTTAACATAAAGCATTAAATAGCATATGTCATGGCCATTTTTCTATTTACACAAATTGTGTGAAAAATCAGGAAGTTTAATTGTTAAAATAAACATCTATTTAATAAACACTACATGTAAAAAATAAAAAAAAAATGATGTGCAAAACCTACAATCTGATTTGTTTATTAAAAACATGCCTTTAACGTCTTTCCTTTCATAACAAAGTCCATAATCAAATCCTAACATCTACAGATACAACACAATACAACCAATGACATAATGTTTTTTCTGGATTTTAGGAGGTGTGGATGGGTTTTGGTTTTGATTTGGTTTTTGGGTGGGCCTACAAGTTAATTTATAATTAAAATGGACTTTTGCTAAAACATCATTTTAATAAGATTCATCTTTTTTAAATTATTTTAACAACATGTACTTTGAAGTTGACTTTGAATATTTTAAGCTTCATGTGAGATGGAGCAAAACAGCATCTATTAGACAATCTATTAAGAAGGAAGAACAATGACTTACACTTTCATCCCTGTTATATTCTTTCCATCAACTGTGTTTCAAGTTGGACACATATAAAAGAATGAACAATCTGGATTGTTGTGTCATTGACAGTGATGATTTTTGTTGGCACTCTACACGTTTCCAAACAATGAGACTGATCTCTGATTCATTTACTAAATCTGTTTTCAATTGATTTGAAAGGAATCAACAGTTTTAGTGAATGAGATAATGCACGTGTTCAAAAAAGACAATTTCAGCCAAAACTGAGTAATAAATCGTAAGTTTTAATTACAATAGCATTATTTGTGTTTTATTCAGATGATAGATTTCTCAACTACTTTTTTAGAAAAAAATACCCATATGGTTTAGCAAATTTAATACTCAGCACTGAAGAAAATTTTATATATATTGTAAATCAATATGCATCCTAAAAAATTCTTCTATTAATCTGCACATCATGATCTAAATGAAGCTATGAAGCAAAAGATGCCTGTCTGAACAAAACCGAGAGTTTATGAGACACATTTATAGGTGATTTTTGCCTTGAGTGTGTTACTAATAAAGTGGCGTACATTTTCCCCACTGAGGGAGACTTACTCGCATATCCGCTTTTCCAAATCTACTTTGAGCTTACTATTTTGCCCACAAAGAAACAGTTCGATAAAAGCTTTAAGGTGAAGCCATAATCCTGAAGAAACTGACAGCCTAATCCCAGATTTTTAGGAGTACCGAGATGAAAGTCCTAAGATCAAGTCATATCTTTGTGCATTTATGCAAGGTTAATTGCAAGGTTCCCTATATTCTGTTTATAGCTGTATTGTTCTTGTAGTGGTTACCAGGCACACTGGAATCTGGTTTGTCAGTCTATAAGCAGAAGATCGGATCAAGGAAGAGTCGTGGAAGGAAACCAGATATGGTTGCAGTCCTGCTCTCTCTCCCTTTGTCATTTTTTGACTTTACTCACACACAAGAAAAAAGGAAATCCAGAAAATAAGAGACACCGGAATTTCCTACACCGTTTACTCCAAACTTTCCCATACTGTTTAAACTTCAGATATTTAGAAAGAGACTGTCTGGATGAACTGAGATACAGGTATAAAGAGCCAAGGAACTGTCACCTCAAAAGTATTTACCTTTCAATTTTGTAGTGGCATGTGATGAGACTCTTCAGAGGAGGGATGACAGAAATTATGATTGCAAGAAAGACTGGATTTTCGGAAACTGTAACATTTTATTTCACCATTTCAATAAAAACCTTTAACAAATACCTCAAATGTCATTCCTGTCTGATGGAAAGTGAAGCTAGTTTCAAAGTCGTCAGATTACTTTTTTTTTTCCACACTAACTGTCATTTCAAGTCAAAACATTACACAGACAGGTCTAGCTGTCACGGACGGAATGCTCCAAAACAAGAAGATCCAAACGCAGCATTTATTGAAGAGTCCAAAAACAAACAGAGTAATCCACATCAGGGCAAAAACAGAGCAAAAACAGAGCAACAGAAAACACATCACAGTAAACAATAAACCAGCAACCAAAGACAAAGAAAACCGGGCTTATATGTGGATGAGTTAACAAGGTAAATGAGACACAGCTGAATGTAAAGAGACTTGATAGTCAAAGCAAAGGGTAATGGGAACTGAAGTCCAGAGAAACAAAGAAAACTAAGAAGCTTGCCCTCTGGTGGTTATACATGGGCACACCAACTAGACACTGTGACACTAGCTATTTAACTTGCTAAATACTGCATCTCTTTCAGGCATTTGCAACTCTTTAACTTCTCTTAGATCTCATCTTAAAAAGGCAACAATCATTCACTGATACGAGCATTGATTTGCCTCAGATTTCAGGCATTTGTCGGCAATCTCCATTAACTGTCGGTAAGAATCAGAGCTAAATTTGTATAGTGCATTGATCTGCCACAACCAACCACTGGTTAGGAATGACACCATTCTGCCTGTGCGGTCACAAAATATTCTGAATTCAGATTTTGTCTCTTTTTGCTCCGCTAGTGAAAATAATTCCAAGTCACAGTGGAATGAACCATGTAATGCTGTTTTGTTTTTAAAAGAATCAGGGTACACACAACAGCGATGTACTAAAAATAGGAACATTTTCAGTTACACTTTATTTTAAGATGTCCTTGTTACAGTATAATTATACGTATAAGTACTGAGTAATATTAATTGACTACATGTACTTACTATATGGTTAGGGTTAAGATTAGGGTTTGTCTTATGGTTACTTGCATATAATTATACATAATTTATTTTCATTATAATAGTAAGTACACATAACATGTAACAAAGACACCTTAAAATAAAGTATTACCCATTTTTCCTTGGCAGTTTTAAACAGTTTTGTATACAGACAACATTTTCAAAACGATCCCCATTTACACAGATCCGTGAAAACGACTAAAAACGTTGTATTATGCATGCCAGGCCAGTAGATGGTGATGTCACTTTGTAAAGATAGACTACTCCTGCGCAAATACCTATAGACATCTTGACTTCATAGTTTTCACAAATTTGTATTTTTGTAGTTCACACAGAGATGATAACGATATTTGTTTTAAACACTTGCTCTTTGAAAAGGTTGTCAAAAGTTTTTGTTTTCAGGCCTCAAAAAAGCACTGTCATCTAAATGAATGATCAATATGCTGTGTTGCATGATTTGGTTTAATGAATGATTCAATAACTCACTCATAACATTACTGTATTTTTGTATTGAACTTGGGAGCTGGAGATTGACAATGTTAACACTTGTGCAGCCTCAGTCAAACTAGATCTAAAATAAATCTAATTATATTGAACAGAAAATAGGCCTACTCATCACAAACATTGTTAACATGTGACCATTAAGACCAGAGTCTAAACTGAATCAGCACTGAGCTGATTCAAGCTGAGTAATGATACTGCTGTCTAGAGCTGCTCAAAGCTGACTTAAACTTGTTTAATAATGAATGATCATGAACACAGTTATTTAACTAAACTGAACCAACACTGAACTGAATGGACCTGAATAATGACACTATTGTGTTGCTAAAGCCGCTTTATTGAAGAATTTTGGATTTGCCTCATTGATTTGTTACTTTCCTGTTGAATACTCTAGCACTTTATTTCCAAGATCAATCCTATTAGAGATAAAATTGTAACCATGCATCCATCAGCTACAGTATTGTATCAGACAGTGCACTATATATCCCCTGAGGAACAAATCCACTCATTCTCTACTATAGGAGAGGAAGAATTGTATAAACTTTTACACAATTATAACAACATCATGTATGTTAGACCCTATACCATCTAAGCTCCTAAAAGAGGTGCTTCCAGAAGTCATAGATCCTCTTCTGACTATTATTAATTCCTCATTGTCATTAGTATATGTCCCCAAAACCTTCAGACTGGCTGTTATTAAGCCTCTCATTTAAAAACCAACTCTTGACCCCAAAGAACTAGTTGATTACAGACCGATCTCGAATCTCCCTTTTCTGTCCAAGATGGTAGAAAAGGCAGTATCCTCACAATTATTTTCCTTCTTAGAGAAAAATGGTATCTTTGAGGATTTCCAGTCAGGATTTAGAGCGTATCATAGTACTGAGATTGTTCTCATTAGAGTTACAAATGACCTGCTCTTATCATCTAATCGTGGTTGTATCTCTCTATTAGTGCTACTGGATCTTAGCACTGCGTTTGACACTATTGACCACAACATTCTTTACCATAAACTTCAAAACTTTGTTTACATTAGTTGAAGTGCATTAGCATAGTTCAAATCGTACTTATCTGACCGCCATCAATTCGTAGCAGTGAATGAAGAGGTATCATATCAATCACAAGTGCAGTATGGAGTACCTCAAGGCTCTGTACTAGGGCCGTTACTTTTTACACTTTACATGTTACCCCTGGGAGATATCATCAGGAAACAAGGTGTTAGCTTTCACTGTTGTACTGATGATACTCAGCTCTATATAACTTTGCGGCCCAGCAAAACATACCAATTTGAAACGGAATGCATAGTCAATATAAAAAACTGGATGACAAGTAATTTCTTACAGCTAAAATCTGAAAAAAAAAACAGAGGTGTTAAGTATAGGACCTAAAACCTCTGCATTTAATAACCTAGAACACTGTCTAAGACTTGATGGCTGCTCTGTCAATTCTTCGTCATCAGTTAGGAACCTAGGTGTGCTATTTGATAGCAATATTTCCTTTGAAAGCCATGTTTCTAGCATTTGTAAAACTGCATTTTTCCATTTAAAAAATATATCTAAATTGCGACCTATGCTGTCAATGTCAAATGCAGAAACGTTAATTCATGCGTTCATGACCTCAAGGTTAGATTATTGTAATGCTTTATTGGGTGGTTGTTCTGCACGCTTAATAAACAAACTCCAGCTGGTCCAAAGTGCAGCAGCTAGAGTTCTTACTAGAACCAAGAAGTATGACCATATTAGCCCGGTTCTGTCAACACTGCACTGGCTCTCTATTAAACATTGTATAGATTTTAAAATCTTGCTTATTACTTATAAAGCCCTGAGTGGTTTAGCCCCTCAGTATTTGAACGAGCTCTTGTTACATTATAGTCCTCCATGTCTACTGCGTTCTCAAAACTCTGGCAATTTGAAAATACCTAGAATTTCAAAATCAACTGCGGGCGGCAGATCCTTTTCCTATTTAGCATCAAAACTCTGGAATAACCTACCTAACATTGCTCGGGAGGCAGACACACTCTGTCAGTTTAAATCTAGATTAAATACCCATCTCTTTAACCTGGCTTACACATAACACACTAACACATTTCTAATATTCAAATCTGTTAAAAGATTTTTAGGCTGCATAAATCTATTTGTTTCTCTGTTTTGCCACGGGATTTACATCCCGTGGTAACTAGGATTTACACAAGCTCCAGTCTGGATCCAGAACACCTGAGAAGAGATGATGCCAACCCCTCAGAGGACCTCAGATGATGCTAACCCAGAGACAACATACAGAGCTACCACATTTTGCTCTAAGTTTGATTGCATAATTGCTGTTAATAGTGTTAATCGTCTGTTTGTTTACGTCTTTTATTGATTTTTTCTGAACATTTCTGCCGTATACACATAAACTGACAGTCACCACTGATAAGCTACTACTAAATATTGTAGAAACTTAATTTTCTGTAAAGTTGCTTTGCAATGATCTGTATCGTAAAAAGCGATATACAAATAAACTTGAATTGAATTGAATTGAAATTAATTAAGACAACCGGAACTGGGAACACTTCCAATAACACACAATGTACTTGCTACATCATTAGAAGAATGGGATCTACGCTAATATTAGTCTGTTTCTTTCTTATTCCGAGATCACTGTAGCCACCAGATCCAGTCTGTATCCAGATCATATGGTGGATCAGCACCTAGAAATGACCTTGACAGCCCTGAATGTCAGCGGAGACCAGTGAAGAGGACTCCTAAGTCACTAAAACTAAATCTGAACTATCCTAAAATGGCTGTTGTCAGCAATTTACTTTGGAATTAAACATTTTAGAAACATTTGATGATAAAATGAGCTTTTAAAAAGTTATCGGCTTTGGTTTGGAGATTATCCCAGCTCCAAATTTTTATTGTAATATATAGCTGTTATCGTGTCCAGTTTGGTTTTCTTTTTATGTTTGCATGTCTTACTATCAGCCATGATTATTCTACTCTGCTAATTAAAAGGCTGTTTATATGCATATTACCAAAATTTTATTACTCGCTTAGTTGCAGAAAAAAAAATTCCACATGAGGTGACAAAATCAAACTGTCTGTGATGGACAAATCGTCGGCTGGTCTGTGTGGTAACATAGTACATCGGACAGGTCATCCATATTCTCACCTAATATTCATCGACCTCAAATATGGCTTATCATCTGAAATATGTATGTAGTAGCAACTTTACATGGCAGCTCAATGTAATGTTATCCTAGAAAAAGTGTGCAGTTCACGTGTTTGTGCAGAGTGTGGAAGCCGAACAGTAGGGCTTGGGCTACTGCAGGACAGATGGAGACGCCGGTGGGATAATTTGCTCTTAAAATACTTTTTTGGTCATACAAATAAGAGTAATGCATCTTTTGTATCTGTAAAGATGTTTATTAGTGTGCACTCAGAATAACAGTGAAACATTGCGCTGTAAAATAATGAAAGCAAACAGTATGCACTTTCTGCCGACTCGGACTCTGTGAACTTGAGAGCGTCACTTCAAAACTCTGTGTATGCTTGCCTTATTACAGACATGAAAAATATATCTATAGAGAGTGAAATTTTGAAATGAACCAAATAGAAAACAAATATTCTTAGATTATGTAATATGTATGAAACATGCATACAGGTGCATACTGCGGCGATGATGAGTCAGTGTCGCCGCCTTCGTCTCTTAAACCGAAAACAAAGCACTAGTGTAACAATAAATTATAGTGAAGTGACATACAGCCAATTATGGTGACCCATACTCAGAATTCGTGCTCTGCATTTAACCCATCCAAAGTGCACACACACAGCACCAATCACACACACACACCGTGAACACACACCCAGAGCAGTGGGCAGCCATTTATGTTGGGGGTTGGGTGCCTTGCTCAAGGGCACCTCAGTCATGGTATTGCCGGCCTGAGACTCGAACCCACAACCTTAGGGTTAGAAGTCAAATTCTCTAACCATTAGGCCACGACTTCCCCTAAATTATTAAAAAGTTAATGCAGTGTACTTGCTGTTTTTCCCTAACACATTCATAATTATTATATTTGCTGGTGCGCTTGAGCACTTATTAGGATTTGTAGGCAATTAAAGGCTCATTATTAAAAGTGCAACTAATAGTCGACTAATGTTTAAAATGAATGACTACTAGTACTACTAGACTACTAAAAAATCTTTAGTCGAGGGCAGCCCTAATGCATATTGACTAATTGTTTAGAAGAACCAAACATATAACTTATAATATTAGAATATATAGCCTACTTGTTTAATTAGTGACACTAAGCCTGCATTATAAAAACTTTAACTGAATGTGGCAATTAACATTTTTATTTAACAACCTTTATTTGAATATGGCAACATAATATTGCGCTCTACAATATTTCTATGACAGAGACTATCAGCCAATCACTATGTGCATAGTTAGTAAGCATGCTGACATCGTCCATAGCAACAAGGTCAACCCCGCCCTTACTCTTAGCCTAAGACTTCTGTCTATCCCTTATTAAAACTTTGTCTCAGCAGCTTTGTAAATAGGTTTTAAGAGAAAACTCTTAGCTAAAAACTTTAACTGCTATTTAGGAGAATTCTTAGTGGTAAGATAAAATGCTTTGTGAATACAGGCCCAGAACAACTAGATGCGCCCCAGAGACAGATCCACAGTAAAGACCTTGTCTCCTAGACATCCACCGGGACAAGACCACAGGAACAAGATGAGTCCTCTGCACAATGTGACTTTGCTGCAGCCTGGAATTGAACTGCTGGTTTCGTCTGACCAGAGGAGAACTGGCCCCCCGACTGAGCCTGGTTTCTCCCAAGGTTTTTTCTCCATTCTGTCACCGATGGAGTTTTGGTTCCTTGCCACTGTTGCCTCTGGCTTGCTTAGTTGGGGACACTTAATATCCAGCGATATTGTTGACTTGATTGCACATATACTATTTAAACTGAACTGAGCTGGATGATGACGTCACTGAATTCAATGATGACTGCCTTTAACTGAAAATTGAGTGTTTAATATTGTCATTTTGCATTATTGACACACTATTTTCCTATTTAATACTGTAAAGTGCTTTGACACCATCTGTATTGTTAAAAGCACTATATAAATAAAGGTGACTTGACTCGACTTAAATACTGTGAAGTTGCTTTGAAACAATAAAGTTCTATAAAAATAAAGGTGACGACTTGACTTGACTGACCTTAATGCTGACTATGTATCAAACGCTGAGAGTAGTAGAACCATCTGCCATTGTTTGTTAGCTGCTATGCTTATGTTATGAAGTATAAAATATTAACCCTCTACATTTGCTTAAACAAACACCCTAGAGAGATTGACAGTGATATAGCGTGAGATTGCACAACAGTTTTGGCTACACTTAAGGATGAATAGGATATTTACTGTAATATTTAATGTTTCCCAGGATACTGTCAGAGCTTTCAGAGTCATGAGACACAAAGTGCTGACTGCTGCCATTCTGTTTATTTAAAATGCCCACAGTCTTTTAGTTTATGAAGCCTGCATGCTCCGGTAATGCAACATTAAAAACTAATGCAGCCTGTCTGAATTAATCATCAGCCTGTTTTCCACCTGAAAACATTTAATGCCTCCAATAAAAATGTTTGATTAACATATACTCACTACAAGTTCCTCAGGGATCAATCATAACCACTCAAAATGTGCTCATGCTTTGCTAAGGGCAGTCTGGTAACAACAGTCATCTGAACGGCAATGTTTAGAGTATGACAAGATGAAATTCCAGCCACGAGTCTGTGGGGTTTGAACAGACAGGCCTACAGCAAAAGACAACGTGAAATCAGCACCTGAAAGTGACTCAGACGATAGACACATATGATCTAAACAGATGTGCTTCAACAGATGTTTTTGAATTATAATGCAAAGGGAAAAGTCACATAACAACACATACATAAACCTTTGTTACATTTAATGTTATGTTTGTTACATTTTGTTACATTTAACAGAACTAAAGGTACTGTATGACTGAGGTACATATTTAATTTTTATAATTACTTCTGTTGTCTTTGAAATAGCATTAAGTGTATGGTTAAATGTACTGGCAATCATTTATGGTAAACTAAAATATAATATAATGTCATTTTTTTTGTTGTGTATTTGAATATATTTGTAATTACATATTTGTAACAATGAAGTTGCAGTTTAGTACATTTAAAAATATTAACTTTAAATGTAATATCAAATAACATACTAATTAAAATTATAATCAAGAACTTAACATGTATGTTAGTGACCAAATTAAAAGAAGTGTACTTCTTTAAACACAACAAAAGTTTAAACATTAAAAGTTGAAACATTATTTCAAAGTGCACTTTTTAATAGTGTACTAAGCCTGTTAAGAAACATAGTTATGAAAGTGAACTCTCTTTTAGTGCACTATAATTATATTATACTACCTGCAAGTAATTTTTTTTTAAATATATTTTTAAGATTTAAAGCACTCTGTTCACAAGGGATGTTGAATGAATCTACATATATATTATATACATACTGTACATGTATATGTCCTGTTTCTGATACCCTTTAGTACACAAAAATAGAAGATTTATGTCGGAAGTAATTTCCTACTTTTGTAACTGAAGGCAACATGGACAAGAGAATATGATACCAATACTCTCAGGAAATTTGTAACACATGTTAGTGTTTGGGATGGACTGATAACACAGGCCAATAAGTAAGAATTCTATTTGTTTCCTTTAGAAAAGTGCTGTGTAGTTATTTCTCATGGCTCCAGGCTACTTCTCAAATATTCATAATGCATACTGATGGACAGCAACAATTAACGTCCTAGGCAATTCAAATATGCATACACACACACAAACACACACACACACACACACACACACACACACACACACACACACACACACACACACACACAACAGCTAAGCAACAACAGATGCACCCAAACATTATCTCATTTCAGACTTTGAGTTGTTTTCATTTGCATTAATGGATGATAATGCAGTCTGAATGCTGTCTATAGACAGTTATAGAAAACGTGAATTAGAGTTCATTTTATTTTTGACCACAGTTATTTCTGAAGATCTCCTTCTGCATAACAGAGTTAGCATTAGTCCATTAAATCAGTTTGGGCATAAATCTTAGTTCCCTCTTTGAGGGAAACATTTTCATGTCTCTTATAGACTCTTAAAAATAATTGTTCAACTGAAACCCAAAAACATTTTACAGCTTGAAATCACAGCAGAAAAAAAAAAATCCAAAAACAAACAATGAACAATCCAACAGATAGATAGATAGATAGATAGATAGATAGATAGATAGATAGATAGATAGATAGATAGATAGATAGATAGATAGATAGATAGATAATCTTTTTTTTTTACTTTTATAATAAACTAATTTTGTTTTACATTTACCTAACTTAATAATGTATATTTAAAATTACTGTGAAAGTATATTATTGAATATTAAGGTAGTTTTGAAAATAGGATGATCATTTTAAATTTTGTGCTTAACAACTAAATTGTACACTATTTCATTTAATTTTTAATAAAAGCCTATACTGGATGATGCAATACCATTATGGGAATTTTAAAGTCAAACTCAAATATATCATTTATTTATTTATTAATTTATTATTATTATTATTCAATACACATTATTCTTAACCCAGCTATGCGTTTTTGTCCGTTTGTCAGTGAACAACCTGTAATGCAGATCATTCACACTTTGAATAAGTGAGGAGGAACGAAGTTGTCAGATGCTCCTCCTATTTTTCTTTCACGGCTTCTTTATCAACCTCAGGAGGGAAGTCTCACTAGTAGATTTAGCCGTCTACCTTCCCAACGAGCGGGAGGAATGAAGAGAGTCCGCGGGTTTCTTACAGTTTTGTTTAGCTTGAAGCGTAATGAGCTGTAATCGAAAATTGTTTTGCGCGTAAAACTGGTGGTTGGCCAGAACTGGATAGACTAATAACTCAACTAAAAACTGTGTATGAATTAAACGAGAGAATTCTACTGAAGAAACGGAACCCCGAGGACCTAGCAATATCGACTTCGCTTTAAATATTATGTTCGGAGTGAATGAAATAATCCATCTATGTTGGTTAGTGAGTGTTGTGTTCGGGAGGAATGGCCGCGCGCAGCAGTGATGGACACTCCGTGGACAGGTGCGTGCTGACTGACTTGTGATTCAATATTGATGCTTTATTGTCATGACAGCTTAGTGGTTGTGAAATAATTGCAGTTTGATTCAGTTGTTCAGCAATGGAACATGATAAATAATACATAAAACATGACAAATCCGTAATAAATTAAAATCATACAAATATTGCACTGATTTGAGTCTCTAAAAACATCTGGTTGTACATTATTCTTTAAAAATCTGAGACCACACTTGAAAGTGCTTGTTTTCTCATCAACAGTTACTTAAAACTTGCATTATCAGCAAAGCAGTTTTTCAGTGAAAAGTTCAACTGACAAATGAACATGATTTTCAGAAGTATTTGGTTTGTCCCTTTTTTCCTTTAATGACTTAAACTTTAACTCCATAAGGTTGCATAAAACCTGACGATCATGTTCTTCAGCTTGATTTGAGTATGATCCAAAAAGCATCCTATGCATCAGTCTTTACAAAGGAGTTCATATTGCCAAACTTGCTTCTTTATTATTAGTGACCTAGAAATAATACAAACGCCAAATATTTGTTTACTTCAGGCTTGAATGAAAAAGAAAATACTTTAAAATCCCATTTGCTCCTCACTGTGCATCACATACAAAAATATGCATTAGATAATCACCACATACAGGTCTAAAAGAGAAATTGTGCAGTTGTTACTTGAAGCAGCTGTTTCTACCTAAGATGACTATTAAAATGTATTTTGTTTTTGCAACAGAATGTCCTGAGGTTTATTCAGCCATATAAAATTTTCTGTCCAAAAAAAAAAAAAAAAAAAAAATGCTTTCTACAATGAGGATCCCACTCCCACTCCGCCACTACCAAGCAATAGCAAAGTAAATAGCTGAGGCAAACTAAAGCATACAGTCTATTTAAAATAAAGGACAATATATGCTACCTCAATTTCCTGTTTTAATATAAAGTACATCTACACAGAAAAAGAAAACAACATTCATCGGACACTTCATGTGGTCATTAAGCAACAGTAGGTGAGGTCTATGACAAACATATTGATTGTTAAAAAATGCTTGTTGTTTTTACAGATCCTTGAAGAAAAGGCATTGCAAGTTTTTCACGATAGACAAAGTTGCTGTTGCCCGATCCCTGTGCCTGGGCTCAGGGTTCAAGGGCGGGACTGTCTGAATATGCTTTCAAACAAATCATGTGAGAACATTACCAATATCGATGAGAATGGGAATCCGGTGATTAGCGCTGTGATGTTCATCGCTGGGGTGGTGGGCAACCTGATGGCTTTGGCTATCCTGGGAGTCCACCAAAAAGAGCATCGCACCAAGTCTTCAGTCTTCTGCATTCTTGTGACCGGCCTGGCATTGACAGATCTGCTGGGAACATGTTTGCTCAGTCCACCGGTTTTCATTTGCTATGCCCAAAGTAAGACCCTTGTGGGTCTTACGGGAGATTGGTGGCTGTGTGGACTCTTCGCCTTCGCCATGACGTTCTTCGGCTTGGCCTCTATGCTCATACTGTGTGCAATGGCGGTGGAGCGGTGCCTCGCCATCAGTCACCCGTACTTCTACTCTAAACACGTGAGGCGCAGCTTTGCCAAGATCGTCCTCTTCCTCATCTATCTCTTTACCTTCATGTTCTGCTTGCTGCCGTTCTTTGGATACGGACGGCACAAGCAGTACTGCCCAGGCACGTGGTGCTTCATCAAGATGGAGGCAGAAGGAGAGGGTGAGGATGAGGAGAGGAGAACGCTGACCTTCTCGCTTTCCTACTCCGTGCTTATGGCGCTGCTCATCGCCATTGTTTTCTTGTGCAATGGTTCGGTAATCGTCAGCCTATGCCGCATGCACAGGAGCCAGCTGACACGTCGGGGATCGGTGGTGTCGGCTGGACGAAAGAGGAGGCTGAGCACCTGGTTTGGACAGGGAGAGGAGGAAATGGACCACTTACTGCTGCTGGCATGCATGACTTTCATCTTCGTCATTTGCTCCTTGCCGCTCACTGTGAGTATGGAACATTATATTACTGTGAAATGTTATAGTTCAAAGCTAAATCTCTGTTTTCCAGCCTGTTTTAGCTTTCCAGAGACTGATTTTACAACAGTTAGGTTCTGGTCCTTCTAATTTTATTGGTCAAGTGCTTTCCTTTATTATATTGGTCTAGACCAGAGTACATGAGTGGTATGAGTTCTCATTTTCTCTTGAGTGAAAACACTAACAGTGTTTTAGGAAATCTTTCTGTCCTGTGAGTTTTTACAGTGCTCATAGTCCAACAGTTGGCAATACTGTGGCAAGCTTTAAAACCACAGAAGAGCAGTGTGGGCAATGCTAGTTTAAGTTCCTTTTTATTGACGTCGAACAACATCAGGTTGGTGAAAAAAATGGTAGAAACTGAGCTTTTCTAAACTTTGAATCAACTGAACCATTTGCTCACCAAATGATTCATTGTTTTGAGGTACTTAAAACACCTGCTGGTTAAAACGGTGTAAATGCAACAAAAACTGAAGCCAAACATGTATAATTATACATTTTACAAAATAATTGCAAATGTTTTATACATTATTCTGTTATACATTGCGAGTATTAAAATTAATTAATTTAAAAACTGACACAATTTTTGGTTAAAAAATATTAACACTCTTTAAACGGTTTACCAGATTAATTTCATCTAGCGAATGTTTTGAAACCATCAAGGTATAAAACTGACATGCCAAGGCCTCATTTGCTAAGACCATGTGACTTGGCAATTCTGAAACAAACGCTGAACCACAAATATAAAACAAAAGACTTGTAAATGTTTTAAGCATAGTTTCGAAAGCGCCCATCACTACAAAAGGCATTTATTTATGAGGACAGATGACGAGGTAGAATAAGCAATTGTTATAAGAATAACCATCTCTGTCAAATTCCTGTATGTCAGATTCCAACACATACCCAATATTTATAAACAACCATTACCATGCGCAAACTCTGTTCATGATGTCACCGCATTCTAAAACACATCACGGAAAATGTCATTTTCTTTTGTTAACTGTTGGTTTTTTTAAGCTTTTGTTTTCAAAAAAAATTTTTAGTGACCTTTCAGTGAGTCACTTTGCTGTTGGCTTTTAGTTGGTGTTGCTGTCCTTGCATCTAAGTCAACCAGATGCAAATTGCATTGGTAGTTATTGAATTATATCACTACTCATTTGCTTAAAATTTAACGTTGGTCAACTTCGTCACATCACCAACAGTCCATGCCACTTGTGTCTTTGGAAATCAGCACCTCATTAAAATTATAATGCCCGGTGTCTTTATTGCTACAAATCCCTGTCCATGTGAATGTGCTTTCCCAGCCCTTGTCATAATTTTAAATGGATGCAGTAGATTGGAAATAGTCATGCTTGAACTGTAATTGCTTTAAAAAAAATTATTATGCTTTGAAAGGTCATGTAGTCTATCTTTGCAATTTGGTGGCAAATTATTTACAGTTGTTTAGTCTAAGCTCCCAGGGTTAAAGATCTCCATAAGAAAGAAAATCTTTTCCCTTTTGCCTCATGCTTACACATACAAATCATTTATTTTACGTGACTGACTAAAGAAGTCAAATTAGCCAGCTGCAGTGAAACATAGTACATATTTACCTTCTTTAACCCATTGAAGGTGAGCTGTAGGTGAGGTTTGGTTATAGTGTTTGAGTCGCCTGTAGCAATCACTGGGCGTGTACGTGCTGCGGGGGAGCTGGGACATGTATTACATAACAAAGGCTATTATTCTTGGTTTGTATTCCCAAATACCAGTTGATGTGTTGTTGCTGTTAGCTTTTAATTTAGATGCACGTTACAAACTTGACAACCCTGGAAGACTGGATTAGACTAACCGTGTTTTTTCTCTACACCAAGTTAAAATAGATTGGCAGGGTTTTTTGAGTATACTGTAAAAAACGATTCACTGTAAAATGGTTTCAAAATATTACAAGCAATATTATTATTTAAATTTAACACATTAGAATTAATTAGAATTAATCAAATGAGATGCTTACAATTAACCATTCATAATGAGTAAAATAGCATGAAAAATTAAGTAAAATAGGTTTTTCATTGAAAAAAAAAAAACTACAAAAAAAAAACGCACAATGCTAAAGAATACTATATGCATCCCAGGCCAGCAGTTGACTATCAAGAAACAAATAAACAAAAACATAATACACATGCACATGACGTTAACTTTTTAACAAATTCCCATTTTTGTTGTTTACATGGAGATGATTCGGGCATCGTGTTCAAAAGCTTGTGTTTTCAGGCCGAGTTACTGAAGACACCTGATGTTAACAAACAGAATCACTGAAGGAGAAAATCAAAGTTTTTAAGGTTACCATTACGGTGGTAAGTGTTTGCTTTAGTTGGGCTCTTTACCTTTGACTTTTTAACAAAAAAAATTTGTTTGGCTGCTGTAACTGAGTTATAGCAGCTAGACAATCCTAGACAAAAGTTAATCAGATGGTGTTGGTAATCATCATTGGACTCATGTAAAGGGTGTTTCTTGATCGCCAACAACTGGCCTGGTATGCATAACATAGTATTCATTAGCATAGTTTTTTTTTTTTTTTTTTTTTAATAAAACCAATATGTTTGTTTGATTTTGTTTTATTTGTTTGATTTTACTTAATTTTTCATGCTATTTTACTCATTTTTATGATTAATTGTTAGTATTTCATTTGATTAATTCTAATTAATTCTAATGTGTTGTATTTAATTAACAGGTTAACACTATAACTACCAAGGCAGTCATTTTGACCATTTTTAAAATTTAAAATGTAATAACTTTGTTGAAATAAAACCCATATAACTATAATACCTTGACTTTTCCTAAAATATGTGTATATTTTATTATAACATTGTTATTTTATTAAAATTACAAAACACAAAAGAGGTATTTCTACCTTGAATGGCCAAAGTGGTCAAATTGACCGTTCGCATTACAGACAGCGTATAAATTCTGTTCTAGTTGTTTCAATGTTCTATTGCTAAACTAAAATTCCTGTTCGTAAAAAAAAACAAAAAAAAAAAACTGCTGTCATTCAATCTCCCACGGTTCCAGATAGGCTATGTTAGGCTAGAAGACTATAGCCTGGCTGTTATCAATAATAGCCTACTTCAATGTTATGACAATATAACCATAATAATAATATGGCTATTATTATTTAGTATATTACTATATGCTATAGCTAATGCATATAGGCTAGTTTTAGCCCAGACAAGACTTATATTGTGAAATGAAACAAATTTTTTTTTTTTTTTTTTTTTTTTTTTGCGACAGTGACAATGTTTATTATTACCTATACTATCATAACAGATCCATTTATTCATGGATCATGATTCAAGTGGTGGCTGCATAGAATTGTTTCCAATTCATCTGATCCAAACATTTCCAATAACTACAGTGCTCTAAAGTACTAAAGTAAAAATGTATTTAAAAAAAAGAAGAAGTATGTAATCATTTTCAAAATGCACAACATGTTTTATCTACAGAAATATTCTGCCTCAGTTCATTTTTGTTGGCATTTAGACTTTCAAATACATTTTCACTGTGGTGAAAAACTTTTGCTCTCCCACTTGCCAGACACAAAGTGAGATGTGCACATTTGGGAGAGTTCTAATTAGATATTTTAAAATTGGTTATTAAAAAGAAAATTTGTTATTTTTGTCTACGTAGCTCTTATAAAATTTGATATTAGGAATTATATGGTTTTTTTTAGGGTTTTGATAGAAACTTTGAATGTAAATATGATGTGATAAAAATGGCATTCAGTTCAGTCTAGTATGAATGGTCAGAATCTAGTAGTTACAGAATTCCGGTAGTTCTAGTGTTAATAATACTGCTTGTAATATTTTGAAACAAATGTAGTGAATCATTTTTTACAGTGACAAGTTCAGTTCTCAGAATAGTTTTTCTTTCTTTCTGTTTTTGCACATAGTAAAATTGCTTAAAAAGTTTCTACAATAAAAGCTGTGGATCTAAATCATTTTAAATATATTACCCTATATATTTGGATTTTAATAAGTGATGCTTGCACATATTTGCATTAGGATTTACAAAGATTTTGTAAGAAACCTTCTAATCAAAGTAATAACTAAGGCTGTCAAATGGTGATCAGGGAATTAAATGTGTTAATTTATATTGCAATTTTTTAAATATATATAATTAATCAGTTTATGGGCCAGCTTGTGTCATCACAAACCAGTTTGGCATTAAAAAAAAAAAACTACAAGACACAATTCAAAAACAGTGACAAAAAGGCATAGACACAGTTATTTTTGTGGCTGGCCTTATTGCATTTGGATTTGTAAGAGTTTTCCTTTTAAGTGCAACATTTATGGTAAGGGAGTATTTAAATAAATCATTCAACGTGATTTACCACGATTTTGCTGTAGACAATTAACTGGTATTTGTGCCAATATTTAATGGCCAAAAAACTGTTGCTAATGTGCGCTGCTCTTAGTAGATTGCATTTTGGAAATGCGCTGGCTACGTCTGTTTTCTTTCTTGTGCGCATTGTCAGTAAATCACCCGCAGAACTTTCCATTCCCATTGGCGCTTCTATGGGATTACAGTCTCACGCTAATTTTCCCTGTTTAGTAAATCTGGCCCTAATGCATTAAATTGACAGCGCACTTTAAGCTCTCTCTCTTGTATTTTGAATCTTTATCATGACCTCCCAGTCGTTATGTACACTTCAGCATACAGTCTCTGCAGTGACAGATGACACTAATGGTATTCCCTTTGTCTCATGAGATGCTCTGTTTGTCGCCTGGAAATAAACACTAGATACTTTATCCAAAGCAAATAGTTTACACAACCAAACCATTGTGATTTTCTTTCCATACACACAGACTCAGAATCACATGTTTTGCACCCACCCAGATGTCATATATAACCTTTCTAACATTAAACTGCAAGGCATGGCCGTGGGGACTAGGGGTGTTGAGGGTGCTGCAGCACCCCCAGCCGCAGGGCCGGGTCTGAGATTTTCCTTGTGCCCCTTGTTCATCCACAAGATACTTAATTTTTGTGATAGTTTTGTGATTAATTATTTATTAAACTGCCCAGAAATATGGCCTAAAGTAGTTGTATTTTTCTTGGGCGCGTCATGTTACCGTAATTTTACACTCCGACTTGTAAAAACCTTTACAACCTTTTAAATCCTTTTTATGAGACATTTTCCGAAGCTTTCTCGCTTCTCAAGACGGCCACCGTCAATCACATAAGCACAGCTCTTTAATTGCACTCTAGTCTCTGGTCAAACGTGCTCAAACCACTGTAGCCTAATGTAATATATTAACTGCACACATCATAACATTTTAGGCAAGTACCATATTATGACATAAAATATTTTAATAAGACTGAATTTGTATTTAACCTGATCACATTTAAAAAAAAGATAAGTTTAATTAGGTTTAATTATAACGCCGCATGTCCACGATTTATATCGCATGTACATCTGCACTTTGTTGTTTCTGAGAATTAGCCAAAGTGCACTTACCAAAAATTTTGCTTATCAGCGATGTTAATGTTTAGTAAAATCCCCTTAAATAATAGAAATATTAAAGAAAAAAATATTGAACTAAAATCACAAAAGCACAAATATATATTGGTTTGCATATAACTCTGTCTTTATGTGTATGTTAATCTATAAGAGTTTGGGCTGTTTAATATTAGGATTATGTCAAAAATCCCCCACCATGGCCCCGCCCTGTGACATCAAGCCCCGCCCCCCAGCACCCCCTTGATAAAATATGTTCCCACACTATGCTGCAAGGCACGTCTCTATTCAGAGCAATCACAAGGTACAACAGGACATTTCCTGTCAGACAGACTGCATGCATAAAGGAGGAAGGAAATGTGTCAAAATATCAGAAAATACCTGGTTTATATATTTTACTGATCCAGTAGAAGACAAAAGGCAGTGTATATGGGGTGTATATGGATGTCTGACCACATTTCAAGGACTATTATATATTAGATTATTATTATATTATATTATATTTTTAAAACTGCATACATGGGATGTTTTCAGCTGCAGACACTTATTTTCAGGGGTTGATTTTCATCAAAACTAAAAGATTATTATTATTATTTATTTTTTACATGCTTTATTGTCTCCTAGGCACTAACTTCCCATCTAGAATTATGAAAATAATTAATAAATTAATTTTTACATTTTTTAAGTTGATAACTGTAATTATAAAACATTTAAGTAGTTATCAATGTAATTATAAAATCTCTATCACAGAACATAAAATCTGTAATTATAAAACATAAAACAAGTATTTACTGAGTGAAAAAAGTGTTACTGTTATAACTGCTCCTTATTTGTGTTATATATATTATATATATATATCTATCATAGACATAAATTATATAAAAAAATTAACTTTTTATAATTTCTGCCACTGCCATTTCCAAAAGTGTATATAAACTCTTGTATAAACTTTTGAAGTTTGTTAGTGGATAAATGAAACAAGTGAGAGTGTGAAGAGTGTGTTTTAAGAGAGTTTATTTTCTAAAACTGCAAAAGATCACTTAGTAGAAGAAACATCCATGTGTTTCTGTAATATGAGAAGTTTGCCAAAGCTGGTGATATCTACCGCAGAACACGCAGCAGGAAATGACACGCTGCCTTTGATCACCCTGTCATCTGAATTTAATTTATTGTGCGACAGCTATCAGGCCTAAGTGTTTGCTCAGTAAATATACAGTAGACCTTGAATTTCATTTGCACGCACTATTTCACTGTTAATTCATTGTAACTGTAATCTGCCACCTGTTTAGGGTTTAGGCTCATAAATGCTTTTTTCCTCTTTTATCGTTTACAAATATAGCACTCGTTAGTCTTATTGCGTTACTGCATGACTCATTATTGTGTGCAGAAATGTCACAAAGTGACACAAAGTCCGTCTGTTTGTTTGAGATCTCTTTGACCTTCATCTAATGAGTTTTTAAAACCCCAACAGAGGCCTGAAACTTTGGTTCTGGCTGAAGTAATTGTACATTTAATTGTTAATTTAATTTACCTTCCTTTTATGGAAAATAATTCATTTAGATTTTATTTAATATAAGGCCATGTGCTCAGTCTGTCTTTCTTGAGCTGTGTACAGATGGAGCTGCTTAAAATGTGTGCCTGCAAGAATATCGTTCTGACCATTTTTTGGGTATGACACAATTGGCTTGTCAATACACTTACATGTTTGAAATCTTAAAAGAAACAGTAATACTTTGAAATAACAGTTTATTATTATTCATGGACTAATACAATTAAATATTACTTTAATATAAGCTAAAGATGAGTTCAGGCAGGTACTAATCAAGAAATATCCTTAACTACAACATGAGTCGTGTGAACACTTACCCCAAAGTGTTAATTAATACAAAAACAAACATGTAAGTGGATGTTATTCATACATTAATATATATGATTATTTATCATATATATTATATATAACTCATCATTAGTTTATATTATTTTTATTAAATATATAATATATATAAAATACAAATAAATGTCGTAAGTTTACAACAGTATTTTATAAGGTGAATCTCTCAATATCATTGTAGTTAAAAGGTCCTGCTAATCATCTCAGCTTTAGACATGGCCAATGGTCAAAAATTGGATGTGTGGTTTTGAATAATATAATGATGTATAAAATAAATAAATAAATAATATTTATTTATTTATTTATTTCATCTGTCTGTTTGTCTATTTATTTGCTTGTTCTTGTTATTATTATTATTATTATTATTATTATTATTATTATTTATATATTATATTATTATTTTTATATATTTATTTATATATTTATATATTATTATTATTATTATTTTTTTATTTTTTGCAATACCATCAATCATGCAGCAAGATTAGAAACATATATTAAGAAAGTAAGCTAAATCAATTTTAATGCCATGTTGTTGACCTTAAAATATATATTCATGGTTCAGTAACAGTTAAGCTGAATTAACAGCATTTGAGGCATAATGTTGATTACCACAAAAATTAGTTTTCACTGTTACAGTGATGCACAATGGCCTCATTCCCTTTCATTGTAAATGACTAACTAGTTTCCAATGAAAAAAAGTTAAAAAGTTTCAAATTTAACATTTGAACGTGTGAATAAAGCACTGTTTCCATTCCATGTGTTTAAGAGAACAAAACCATCACTTGCTGGAAAACTGGTGTAAAGCATAAATAATGAAATGAAGAGTGCTTCAACTGCGGAGGCCACTTGTGACTTTTTAAATAAATGACTTGCACATCAGAGCAAACAGATGAAGTGTAATGACAAATAATGTCATGTTATCTTGTGTTTAGAGGCAAATACTTGATGTTTGGGAACACAAACGGGCAGTTGTGGGAGGTAATCATACCATTATTTTTTTCAGATATTTTAGAATGACTAAAACTAACATTTGAGATGCAATAAAATAATAAAATAAAGTCACAAAGTTTTTTGTTTTGCATTGCTTATCAAATAAAAACTGATCTGCCTCAGTTGAGTTCATATATGGATGGAAACATTGTTACTGTAACCCTATTTAAAAAAAAACAGAGACCAGTGGTAATTCTGTTTTGTGTTAATCAACATTGTCCCTCAAGTGCTGTCATTTGTGCTGTCAATAACATATATTGAACCAAGAATGCCCCTTTAATGTCGACAAACATCAAAATGGATTCTATTTACCTTGAAAGGGTTTATGGTGATTGTATTAATGACGGGAATGTCTTTACAGCACAGACAATGCTTTGTTACCCTTTTAATCTGTTTTTAACCAAACTAATGTAAGTGCTTTTATAAAATTCTAAGCTGCACATTTCTGCATTTTTACATCCACCAAATGAGGGATGAGCCAAAATCATTTTTTGTGGTAATCAACATAATGCTGACAACCTTAACTTGTACTGAACCCAGAATATTTCTTATAATATGATTTTGCTGTGGTTTGCATTCTTGGGCTGTTTGCTGTTCTTGGACGTACAGTATGTAGTCGAAGCATTTAAACTGATGGATTATAATTGCTGGAAGTCCCGCTTTTCCTAATTAGTAATTACCATCTTTAATCCATCTTTGAATTCTCCTCGTCTCTTGATTATCTGAGCTGAAGGAAATAAAGGCCACCATGAAAGCACTGATCAATATTGAGATCAATAGTGAGGTAAACTTCTACATTACTGAGTCTCCAGAGATGCTGACCTGGAGTCAGTGAAGAACACAATGATACCTGAGACTCGCTGCACTAACCGAGGAATAAAAAATCAAATAATATCAGCATGTCTATGCACACCAAATAGGGTCATATGAAACCTGCGTTATTATGGTTATTCATAGATCTCAGATATTCAACCAGGCCCAAGATAGAACCATCGAGTACGTGCCTGGTGATAAATTGCACAAACCATTGTCAAGACTATTGATCCAAACCTTTGAAGGAAATGCGAACCAAAGAAAAAGTCTCCTTTGGGAAAAGGTCTAGATTTAATAGCCAAACCAACTTTTGGATTACTCCGTAAGCACTGGTTCTGCTTTTTATCCAAGAGTAACTCTCTCTCAAGCTCTTGGAAAGTCGTTCATAAATTCTTATGTATTTGGGAGTGCCCATGTTCCACAGGAAGCTTTTGATTGCAGTTTTTAAGTTTGATGAAAAGCGGGGTGCCTTTCTGCTCAGGCCAATGATGCAGTCAAGACAGATTTATGTATCACTGGTTTTCATTGCACCACAACCCATAATACGCAGATAGCTGATGTGAAATGAATACTCTTGCATGGCTGAATTGATCTAGGCTTTCCTGTTTGTCTCTTCAGGCCTTAGAACCAGACATTTTCTTAATAATCAATTATTAAAATACCACCGGTATTAGTTATCATGAGCTCATCTGGCTCTCTTTGGTCTGAGGGATATATCAGGATGAGCTGTTCATTAGTGATACACTATAATTACAGCCTTAATTAGGAAAGGAGAAACAAGATGTTTATAGATCATACACTGTATAAAGTGAAGCTGGACATTTTTTGTTAAAGTCGTAGTTTTGATACACGTTTTTTCTTTTTTTAATTACATTACTTAACTGTAAAGTCAAGCTGAAATATTTAATTTGAATTCAGTTCATAGTATGTGTTATTTGGAAGGTACAAACATTTTGAAATCATGCACTCCAGACAAACGTCTTTTCAGGTAAAACTTAATACAATTTAATAAAAAAACAGGGGAAGTATGGTGAAATATATTACTTCAATTTTTTTACCCAAACATAGTGCAACCATAATTATGTTATAAAACTGATTTAAATATTATTATTAATATTTTTAACTGTTTAATTATATTATTTAAATATTTTTTTTTTATTATTATACCATCTGGTCTAGTCAAGTGGGCCATCTCTGATTTATTATAAATGACCCTGTATGTTAATTAAAAATTATAAAAATGAATTTATTGTTTTGTAATGCTTAACACATATTATCAAACAAACATATTTAACAAGATATCTAACAAACCCAAAAAACATATAGCCTAAATGATGAGTAATATTTACTCAATTCACATATAAAATTTCAAAACAACTGATAAAGTGACATGTTGTGTTGACATTAAATTTGATAAAACTGAATAGTGATAAAAACTCTGCAACATATTAAAATTTAAATATTAACAGCTGCAACAAAAAAGGCTAACAAAAAAGTGCTCAGATGAAAAAAGAGAAACATTTAAAACACTTTAAATTAACTTTTTTTTCACTTCAGATTTAACTTCATGCCTTGCCTTCCTTTTATAAACATAATATTTCAGAAAAATTTATGTAAACTTAAAAATACAAAACAGTTGTCTTATTTGAGAAGTATGACGATATATTAGTTGAACAATTTTTAAGTTTAATTAATTTATTATTATTTCTTGACCGAACTGATTTAAAAAATGCTGATGCTGATTTAAAAAAATGCTAATTCTGTGTAAATTGTTCCCTTTTAGATTTAACTTATTTGTAATTACGAGTTTTATCCCATGTTTCCTCTGAGAAATGTACTTCACATGTCTGAGAGAAAAATGTCAAATAGTCAAACAGGACAACCATAATTATTCATGCCCCTTTGCATGCTGGGTAGAGGAGAAGTGGGAGTGAAAGCCACAAAACCATTTTTCAATGTACTGTAGACTTTTTTTTAACTCAAACAAAAGCATTAATCCAGCTCACCTACTGTGTTCCTGAGCGTTGGAAGTTTTATGAACTTTCTAACTGTAGGCAAATAAAACAAAATTTAATTTTTCAGATTTTTTCTTCAGCATTTACTAGATGAAGCATCTATTTACAGCACAACAAATGATCCATGTAAAAGAATGAAACATCAGCATAAGCTCATGATTAATGGTCAAATTGTCAAAAGATGTGTTTCTTGTCCTACCCGGCTAAGAATCACTAAGTGAACATTATTGTACTCTGATTGCTTGTGATTTTCAAATATTGTGGCTTGTGGTGTTGTGGCTCAGTGACTGAATGCTCTAAACTTGAAGGATGAGTCTCGAAGGCTTCATAAATTGCTTTCAATTACTGCTGAACCCAGAGCCAACCAAACAAATGACCAGCTCCAGGTCACTTGAGTTTCTATAAATTTATTTTCATTAGACAGATTTTGTTTGTTGAGCTTCTACAAAACACCAGAGACCTGTGAGTCTTCAACCTATTTATTTATTTATAAAAACTCTCTCAAAGATTTATCAAAAATATGTTTGAAAACCCTTACTTCATCTTAATCATATCCTTACACCTCTGTTTGTGTTTTTTTTTTTAGTATCATAAACTATTTACAGTGTTTGGATTATTTAGGACCGTTATGCATCCCTGTTTAAATTAATAGTAACAAAGAGGAACGATTCATTTGATTAGCAAAATATTACTTGTGTTTGAAACCCTTAAGGGCATCCAAAGTGCATATCTGTGCGTGAGTTTCATAGTACACAGGAAAAAGCAGGTCTGTGACCTTATCTTGGACAAAGATCATGAGCTGACACTCATTGTAATTCAAAGGATTTATCAAATTAAAAATCAGACTCTATAGCCAGCAACCTTGTATACCTACAACAGACCTTCCAAATTTATGGTCTCTTGCAGCACTACACCAGCTGCCGTTACAAACCACAACAACAAAAAAATGAATAATGTGTGCTTGCTGTCTTAGGAAAACATGTTTTTCTTGAATTTTGATGGAGTGATCTCAAATGTTAGATATTTGTCTTGGATTCTGTGAGAAGGATTAATTGCTTTTAAAATGAATGTGTTTTTGTTTAGAACTCTTTGTGTGGTACGCTTGACCTCATGACATGCCCTGTATGTAAGATCACGAAAGTAAGAAACTAGAAGAGAACCGTATGTTTATGCTGTTTTTACCTCTTGGGAGTTCGAACATTTTTCGGTTTAATTTTCTTGAATGATCTTTTATGATTTAAAATATAAAGACCTAAAATTAAATCTTATATTTTAAAAGTTTATGACGTTCTGCCCCACTTATCTCTGACTGAAATACTGGCAACAGCTTAAACACGCAATACTCCCTGATCTTTATCAGGATGCTGTTTTTTTTCTTTCTCTCTCTCTCTCAGAATGGGTCTCAGTAATTTGTAGAAACAAAAATAGCCGTGAGAAACCATATTGATGGAGGTTGTGGACTTTCTGAACTTCTAAATTTTCATTTTTAAAGGCGATAACTTAGGGGAATTCCCTTTAGTAATGATTTATTAGTAATATTTTTTTTTTATATATATCAGTACTGTTGGCCTACAAGATGGTAGAGAGTTCTTGTTTAAACTACTTAAAAATGAAAATGCTGTCATTATGTACTCACCCTCATGTCGTTTCAAACCTGTAAGACCTTTGTAAATCTTCGGAACACAAATTAAGATATTTTTGATGAAATCCGAGACCTTTCTGACCCTGCATAATCAACAATGCAACTGAAATGTTTTATGACCCAGAAACATAGTAAAGACATCGTTAAAATAGTCCATGTGACATCAGTGGTTCAACCTTAATTTTATAAAGCTACGAGAAGCTACTTTTTATGTGCAAATAAACCCCCAAAAATAATGACTTCATTCACCAATTTCTTCTCTTCCGTGTCAGTCTCTGCCGCTATTCATTACGCAGGAGCCGGCGTTCTAACATAGAACTCATATGAACTGTGCTTTGTTTACAAGAAGAAGAAGACGCACGCTGAAAATAAAACAGTCTTCGTAAATGTGTCTAAAGATTTCAACAAAGGGGATAACTTGCAGCCTTACTTATTTGAACCAGAATATACAGATGATACACTAAAAGAGATGGACGTTATTCTTGTAGCTTCAAAAACTTACGGTTGAACCACTGATGCCACATAGACTATTTTATCAGTATCCTAACAACATGTCTGAGCAATTAAGCGTTTCAATTATATTGCTGTCTATGTAGGGTCAGAAAGCTCTCGGATTTCATCAAAAATAACTTAATTTGTGTTCCGAAGATGAACAAAGGTCTTATGGGTTTGGAAAGACATGAGGGTGAGTGATTGACAACATTTTTCATTTTTGGGTGAACTATTTCTTTAAACTTCCTACTCCTTAACACATTGTTTCACTTTTCATTGTAGTTTTTGTTGGAGGAGCTTTCATCTGTTTAGACCACTGTTATAACAACTGACTAACAGAGAAAGTGACATTACAATTTGAACATACAGTGAACAGCCACAACATTAAAACCACCTGTTTTAATGACGCAAATGGACCATCCACCTGATCTAACAGAAAACGTGATTTATAGACCAGGCAGTGTTCTTCCACTGTTCCATGTTCCAATTCTGATGCTCACGTGTGTGTTCTGACACCTTTCTATCATGGCTAGCATTACATTTTCGGCGATCTGAGCTACAGTTGTTCTTCTGTGTGATCGGACCAGACGAGATAGCCTTCACTTCCCATGTACATCAGTGATGCCGGTTCACCATTTGTCCTACCTTGCAACATTTTTGGTATGTACTAACAAATGCATACCAGGAACACCCCATATGAGTTGTCTTTTTGGAGATGCTCTGACACAGTCGTCTACCAATCACTATTTGGCCCTTGTCAGAGTCACTCATTTGGTTCCAACAAGAACTACTGTTCCTGAAGAAATATCAGCATCTACCATAGCACCCCCTGTGGCAATACTGAGCATGCAAAGCATACTTGCATTAGATTGTAAATTGCATTCTAACATGTTTCAAAACAAGAGAACGCATGGAACTGAGCGCCTGTTTCAGGTCAACAGCAACTGGTTCTCTGATCTCTCATTCTCTGAAAACAAAATCACATACATACAGCCATAATTTCTGTAAGTGTGGCTGCATACTTGCTTTGATCTGATGTGTTTTTCAAGACATTCATACTCCAGGAACACTGATACAATAAATAAAAAAGGAGCGTTCATCTAAACAAACTTTGAATTTTGGCTTGCCTGAATGATGCAAAAGCCTTGAAGGTTGACATTAAAGGTTTTTGTATGTGATGCAGATGCATGGATAGATGAATGTGGATTGTGTAGTTTAGATCGTCTATTATTCAGAGAATTTGATGAGAAGTGCTTATACTGAAATCTATTTTTGTTTGACTTTGTTCACAGTTTATGATTTTGAGATCTCTTGACACAAATTGTACAAGTTTCTTGCATTGCTGTCAGGGACAGTTGCGAGATCTCATTTTTTAATTTTACTTTCCTATGGGAACCTTTTATTTTTTGAGAGGGATGTTAAGGGTATATAAAACACACTATGCAAGTTGATTTAGTTTGGCATGTGGTTAGTATACTGTACAATACGACTTTGACTGAAGTTGAACTGCGTCAACAGAATTGTTTTGAAGTGCGCAGTGTGCCTCAGTGCATCCCTAGACATTTGGGGCCTGTGGTATGCTTTCTGTGGAAGTTTGAAAATCTTGTATTTGCTTTACATCGGAGAGAAAAGTTTATCCTCAAAGTATATTAAGAAATAGTCCTGCCTTTGTTTTCCTGGGAGTGACAAAAGATTCTTGGGAATTTTCCAAAATGTACTATTTCACCTACAACCTTTGGGACTGTTTTCAGTTTTGGGGGTTTCAAAATATGTTTTTGATGAGACAATAGAATACCATGTGGATTGTTCCGGAAAGTTCAGTTGGCTGTGGCTGCATGCAAATTCCCATGCTTTTAGAGTATGTAGTGAACTCAACTTTTTGACTTCTCAGAAGTGTCTTTTGCATAATACCTACCATGAAAGCATGCATATTTGGATATTGTGTGAATGTTTTGTTCTCGTGTCTTATCTCAGGTGTTGTGTAACAGATGGAAACTGGATGATTGTTAAAAAGATTTTACAAGCCCAGGTCTCATTCTCTTTAAATACATACAAAGAGATTTAATTAACTTTTTTAAAGCCACCTGAACTACAGCCATTTAATTATACTTCCATGTGAATTATTCATTTTTGCTCTTTCAAAAATCAAGAGACTTCTCAGGGGGTGCTTACACAACTCCGTTTTCAACTTAAAACAGGAAAACTTTTTATGCGTTTTGGCCATTCATTTTCATGCAGTTTTGGGGGTCTGAAAATGCAAACTTTTGAAAATGATTTCAAAATGGAAGTTTTTAAAAAAGATGTCATTAACTGTGCAAACTATGAAAACTCAAATTTGTGAAAGCAGTGACATCATGCGCAAACACATTACGTGTTCGGTCTATAGGAATATGTATATGCGCAGGCAAAGTCGGCAACTAGTGGCCTGCATGGCATATATAATACAGTGTTATTGTTCATTTTTGCTGATCCATGTGATTGGGGATGATTTTGACAACATTGGCACCTGTACACGAAACTTTGCAAAAATTCAAAGGAAAAACCGTTTTCGTTTTTAATACAATCATTGTTGTGTAAACATTCCCTCAGCTACGTCTCATTTAAGCATCAACTTTAACACGTTTCTCGAAAATAAGAAATGTTTGAGTTCATATTGAGATCTTTGACCATTCTGAAACTCTAGAAGACAAGTGTGAGATAACTGGGTTCTTGTTCACAAGAGATTTGATTGGTCTGAAATCAAATCTGGGAAACTTTTCTTGTCTGAAATTCAAACTGTTGGATGTTCCAGCGCATCTCATTATGTCAAAGTTTCTGTTCAGGACATGATAATTCTGTTGTTTTTCTCTTGTCTTTTACATTTTGCAGTTGGCGAGTCTTCTTGGCTTGATACAAGCAGTTTTGTTTGATGTTATGACACAGGGTCAGGTTTCTCCTGCAGACACTTGAGCTTGTGTGGTGATAAACTTCTCTAGTGAGTGCTGGTTAAGATTGTTGATCTGCTGCACTGTGGCTGAAGTTTCAACTGAATTCAGTTTGTATTAAACCTCTGTGCTCTACTTCTTTCCTTTACTGAAACGGATAATGTGGGTTAAACTGCTTTAGTCATTTCCTGCCTTAACTTTATGTGTAGCTGGTGTCACAAAGTCAGCTTCTACTCTTGCCCACATTTGATTTCACAGTGATATTGGCAGTCATATAGATACTGTATGTTTTATTTTAGTATCAACAGAGGTGGAAAGAGTATGAAAATATTCTACTCAAGTAAAAGTACCATTGCATTAATTAAATTTTACTTAAGTACAAGTAAAAGTACCTAAAAATCCTAAAAAAAAAAGCCTAATAATCTACTCAAGTAAAAGTAAAAAGTAGCTCATTTAAAATTTACTCAAGAGTACAAATTACTTACTTACATTTTAACAGTGGGAGGGAGGCAAAATGGGATAGGCCAAATGTGTCAAACTCAGTTCCTGGAGGGCCACAGCCCTGCACAGTTTATATATAACCCTAAATAAACACATCTGATCCAGCTAATCTAATTATTTAGGCTTATTTGAAAACTACATGTATGTGTGTCTGAGCAGGGTTGGAACTAGACTCTGCAAGGCTGCGGCCCTCCAGTAACTGAGATTGGCACCCCTGGGATAGGACTATGAATCTCAAACTAGTTGTTTTTATTTAAAGGAATCAGTTATTAAGAATAATAAGACATTTGGGCTGTTACCAGGTAAATTAAAGCAGTATCAACAAAATTCATCTTTGCAATGCAGAGGAAACACTGAAGCTTCATCTGAAGTGGCATTTAGATTACACATTGTTTAATGCAGGACATGAATGCATTTAACCTGCAGTTACCGTACACATGCAGAAATAATGCTTTGATATATAAGACATAAAATCTTAAATACTCATTTGAAAAAAAAAAATAATAATAATAAAAAAATACTTTAAATGTGAAATTAAAACCGCCAGTAGGTGTCAGCAAGTCACTGTTAATAGGGCTTGGGCGCCGCGTTGCATTCTGGGATGTGGCGGCCATGTTGATGGCCTCGTGAATGTAAACATACAGCAAGTCGAACGAGAAGAAAACAGAGTTGGGAGAAAGCAAAAAATATGTTAAATCATCGCGAAAAGGTTGTGGGATTTACAGGGATACGCTAAGTAGGGATGCCAGGGATCGGTATGTGGACAAAATCGGCACTATTAACGGTTTGGATCAATATGAAAATCCCCAAAATAGAGTGGAGCAACCGACCGACGAGTGCTGCTGAGCACTTTTGCATTACAAGATATCTTCGGCTAACCTTGTTGTTTTGTGAGCGCCTACACTTCAGAAAACAGTTCCGAAGCTACAAGCATTGGAGTCTCATGTGCAGTTCACAAAGGGATGGGTTAAGGAGCTGCAGATCATAAAGCCGGCAAACAGTATACAGTAATCGGACAAAGGTAAACTGCACTCCGCCTAGTTGCTAGTTTAGTAACCGTTAGTGCTAACAACCATTCACATGTACTTTTAAACTAACTTATGTGTTTCAAAAGTTTAGTTAGTAGCTGTCAACCCTCCCGTTTTTTTTCCGGGGTTCGCTCATGTATTTGAGACTCTTTTCCCGCTGTCTTCCGTCGTTGTAGTATTTTCCTGTAAAATATCCCGTTTTAGCCCTTCCATCGGACCTTCAGTCTCTGTGCTGTTGTCCTGTTGCTACACAGTTGCCCTTCCAGCAAAACAGATATTTTCGAACCATCGTTTTGCTTAACGTTACTTGAAAGCAACCTTAGCGTGATATTGGCCTTTTTAAGATAACAGCGTGGTTGTTGTGAGAGCACGATTTCACACCAATGTAAGCAAAGTCACGTATAGACATAGCTTCACAATCATCGCTTAGTTAATGCAGCAGTTTTTTGTAGTACGACTTTTTGCTGTCAGCAGAGGGATAGCAACAGAAAGATGAATGTAGAAATTTTCCCGTATTTTTGGATGAGTAGCCCAGGAAATTTCCCGTTATTTTCAGTGTTTACTTAAGCTATATAAATTAATATTTCAGATATTATACCTCACTTGGTCTCCGTGGTCGCGCCTCCAAGCAGGAAAGCAAGTGGAAAGTTAATCCATTTTTTTTTCAAAGGGCGATTATGTGTTGCGCTATTACACCCCACAATACAGCAACGGTTTACCATGGTTGAAATAGATTTTTAATTAATCAAATTAAGACACACGGCTGAGAGGGAGTATGTCTAAACACTGCGCAGCAGTCCGAGTAGCAGTAAAGGAGGTCACGCCAAGCTTGGCGGCCACGCCAAGTAATGACGTCACGACGCCCAAGCCCTATAAGCGAGTCATTGCGATTGAACCGAATCATTTAAATGGTTGATTCATTCAGAAACGAAACACCATCACGTTGCTCAGATGCAAAACTGTGCTGTGGTGGATATGTTTGGAATGATTTTTGTTGTCGAAATAAAGCAAAAATAGGCATTCTGGTGTCTAAAATGCAAGTCTCTTAATTAACTTCCTGTTTATTGAACTGTTATAAATTAATCTATATGTAATCATACAGATTTTTGGAGGAAAAAAACGGTACTCTTCGTTTGATATTGATTTATTATATGACATAATATAAATATATAAATTTTCTGTATATATACATTAAATGCATTTTAACAGACTGAATCACGCAGTGAAAGAATGCACTCTTAATGTGCACACGCACTAGTCTAATCTACTAGACTTCACAGCAATCTGTAGGAGTATTTTGTTTGTTTTTTTTTATTTGGCAAAATACTGATAATGTTAAATCGCAACATCATTAAAACAACAATTACGATATTATCGCAGACAATATATATCGCACACTCCGCACACTGTCTTTTTGGCTAATATGTGCAAAACCTTTTGCTAAACTGTCAAAGCTTTATTTTAACCACCAATGCAACGATGCAAGTATTTACCTTACCTCTACATGATTGCAAAGGGTTGATGTCGAGATTTTATAAGCTGCTAGTTTGTTCTCCCTAGGCAAACACAGCTTACACTGCATAATAGAGCTTAAATATGGGCAGGGATTCACTTAATTTCCTTCGTGTTCAACTTCAGTAGGGTTTTGTTTTCAGCTGGGTCTGCACCATGCCTTTCTTGTCCTTCTGCATCTTTCTTGTGATTTTAGCACCAGTTTGCTCTCCTGCCCATTATTTAGCCTACTGCAGTGGTTTCCAGGGAGCAATTTTATTTTTTTTACTCAGTAATTAATGTGCTTTAAAATGTAGCGAAGTACAAATCTTCAAACAAAATATACTTAAGTAAAAGTAAAATTACAGATTTTAAAAATTTACTTTAAAAAGTAGAAATACACAAAATAGCTACTCAATTACAGTAACAAGAGTAAATGTAATTCGTTACTTTCCACCTCTGAGTATCAAGATAAGAAACTGTTATATTTTGTGCATCGCTTGATAAATGTCAGAAAGGCACAAACTAAAGAAGCCTGTTTCCGCTTCAGAGTTAAAAAAAAAAAAAAAAAAAAAAAAAAAAAAAAAAAATAAGACTTTCATATTGTATGACGTGGCTTTATATCTTGCAATGTGATTTTATTTCTCATAATTCTAACCTAATTTCTCATAACTGCCACTTTGTTTTTTATAATTGCAACTTTATATTTCAGAGAGTGACATTTGTCTTTATGTGTGAGTTTGAATCTTAAATGTTTGAGTTTGTTTTTCATTTTGAATTTATTGTTTTTTGGAATTTATAATTTTTAATGTTAATTTTATTTTGATATTGAATTGTAAATAGCTTGCAATACAACCTTGTTTCTAAATTTAAATATAAATTATGATTTATATTTTTATTTTTTTACAGCTGAAACTTTTTATCTCACAGTGCCACTAATTCTTTGTTTTAACTCGGAGGTAGAAATGGGTTTCCCCCTTTTTTGTCTTCTTATCTTTGTAGATGTTGTCTTGTCAAAACCACAGAATTTTTTTTGTTTTTTTTTATGCAGACTAGATCTGGAGCAGTCTACTCAGTTATGTTACATTAAAAGGTCTGCATTTATTTTTAGTCCTCCGAAGACTCAAGAAAAAAGAAACCACATGTAAATTTGTGTTCGGGTACATGCTAATGAGTAATGTTGATCCAAAAACCACGTTCATGGTTGAGGTTTGTTTATTGTCTCAAGGTGAACTGTCAATCACAGAGCGTGGTCTTTTCTGAAGATCATCTGTTATGAGGTTTTCCTCATCTTTTCCAGCCTCCTTTTCTAATATTGAATAATGCCCCTACAGTTCAGTCTGCTTACACTAATGATTCAGAAGTGCTTGTGTGTTTATTCGAACATTTCCATCCCTCTAATTTAACGTAGTCTGGAGATCATTTCTCGAATGACACTATGGAGTCTCATGTGTAAAAAGTTCAGAGCTACTGACCATTGAATTCAATCTCCCAGTGTGTTGGAGGTCAACTACACTTAAATGAAAAAACAGTAATGGTTCTCAGCGCAGCATTTTATTTCTCAGAAGTATCAAATAGTCTAGTTTTATGCAAATTAGTACCAAAAAAAAAAAACTTATTCCAGTTCATTAGTCATTACTAACAGTTTGAAAAAGTATGATTTTTTCTTCCAAAGTGACTTCAAGATGTTTTTCTTTTCTATTAGTTCCCCAGACAGCATCATAGTGTTGGCCCAGATCTGGGGCCATTCTGATACCGCCCGGCACTGGTTGTTGTCTAGGGTCACGTCTTGCCAAATCTGATGACTGCTTTCAGATATGTGGTAAGAAAACATAAATACTGATATAAATCACACACTTTAGCTGTTGAGAGTTTTAATTAAAACAACATAGTCCACAGCCCTGAATTGGTTGTTTCAACACAAAGTGTTGCGAAACAATTGACCATTAACAGTTTCAGGTCACTTGCAAACTACAAATAAACTTATACGAAAATCTATTTTTGTTTGACTTTGTTCACAGTTTATGATTTTGAGATCATCTTGACACATTGGTACAAAGTGTCTTGCAGTGCTGTCAGGGACAGTGGCTGGGTCACACGGCACTCTCAGCGTATGTTTAATGTTTACTTTCCTAGGGAACCTTTATAAAATTTTTTTGAGGAGGGATGTTAAGGGTATATAAAACACACTATGCAAGTTGATTTATTTTGGCATGTGTTTCGTATACTGTAACACTACACTTTGGGACTGCAGTTGCAACTGTGCGTCACAGAATGTTTTGAAGTGCGCAGGTGCTCAGTGCACGTCCCTAGACATTTGGGGCCTGTGGTATGCTTTCTGTGGAAGTTTGAAAATCTTGTATTGCTTTACATCAGAGAGAAAAGTTATCCTCAAAGTATATTATGCCAAATATCCTGCCTTGTTTTCCCCTGGGAGTGACAAAAGATTCTTGGAAAATGTTTCCAAAATGTACTATTTCACCTACCACCTTATGGTACTGTGTTTTCCAGCTTTCTTGGGGTTTCAACATATGTTTTTGTGACCTGAGAGACAATAGAACTAGGCGCATGTTTATAGCATTTGATATCCTGTTCGTGCGTCTCTGAAGCATCATGTCTCTGGCGTCGTGTCCTGTCGTAGATGTGGGCATGAATAACACGTGCAACATTCCCCAGATCTCAGTTGCTTTTCAGAGTACATCTGCTAGTTCCTTAGAACGTCAAAAAGATACGGCAACTCATCCGGAGCTCGTATGGCATAATACCGATACCAGAAAGCATGCATATTGGCTCTGGATATTGTTTTAATGTTTTTTGTGCTCGTCGTCTGTATCTCAGGTGTTGTGGAAATCAGGACCCCTGTGAGCTATAACTGCGATGACCCAGATGGGCGGCGACAAATCTTAGCCGATAAGGCATACGCAACGCTATCCACCTAGCGCGCACACTACGGGAACTAGAAGAGATTATAGATCGGAGTGCACGCCCGAGCATCTAGTTAAATATGACACTGTCCACCCTACGCAAAACATGGAACCAGGCCATGGTATAGAGTGTCAAAGATAGAGGGTAAAGTGTCGGCCCTGGAAGGAGCAGAGGATATCCTAGTAGAATTATTACATTATTGCTCGTTCAAAAAATCAAGAGACTTCTCAGGGGGGGGCTTACAAAACAACTTCCAGTTATTGCATACTTGAAAACAGGTGAAAACTTTGTTAGTATGCGTTCTCCCTTTGGCCATGTCATTTACCATTCAGTTTTGGGGTCTGAAAATGCAGAACTTTTGAAATGATTTCAAAAGTAGGAACGATTTTTTAAGAAAGATGCATTAGCATGTGCCACAGACTAATGACAACGCAAATTTGTGAAAAGCGTTGACACTCATGGCGCAAACACAATTTACCGTGTGTCATTGTCAATAGTCAGAGTGAACGTATGTATAGTAAAGGAAGGGGATGCGCATCCCCACCAGCAAAGTCGTCAAACATCATAAGTGGCCTGCATTGGCATAGTAAATACAGTGTTTAGCTTGATTCATAACTGTTTTGCTGATGAACACCTGTGATGGTGAGGGATGAAATTTTAGACACAGGGGCACTGTACGCGCGAAACTATTGCAAATGTACTGTACAAAGGAAAAAAAACATTTTTCCGGGTTTTAATACATCATTGGGTTTATGTAAACTCGGCCCACGAGGGTCAGCTACGTCTCCTTTTAAGCATCAAACTTTAACTCAAGCGAAGCGTCTTCTGCTCCGTAAAATAAGAATGTTTGAGATTCAATCATAGTGAGATCTTTGACCATTCTGAACTCATATAAGACAAGCTTGTTAGATAACTGGGTTCTTGTTTCCCACAGAGCTTTGATATGGTGTCTGAAATCAAATCTGGAAATTTTCTTGTCTGAAATTCAAACTGTTGGATGTTCCAGGCGCATCTCATTAAGTGTCAACTGTTCTCGTTCAGGAGGGACAGATATTCTGTTGTGTGTTTCTCCGGGGGTTGTACTTTTACTTTTGCAGTTGGTCGAGATCTTCCCTTTTGTCTTGATACAATCAGTTTTTTGAAGTTTGTGTTTATCTCCACGGTGCGGTGCAGTATCTCGCAGTCTTACTGGCCGGAGCGGCGCACACCGAATATGAATCTGAGTGTAAGCAGAGGTGGAGTGTACATGGTGTCATGAAACTTAAGAATCTTCATGGAACGTGAAGAATGGTGCTGTGTGAGCAGGGGCTCAGTGAGTATCTCTGGCCAAGGGGCGTGGCAGACAGCAGAGCTCATCTCGAACTGCAAGATCGGAGGAACAGGTTTTGTCAGTGTCAGAACAAGCTCGTAAGGTAGCAGAATCCCGACACTTATGCTCAGCAGATATTACACTGAAACCGATAAGGTGGGTTAAACTGCTTTAGTCTTCCTGCCTTAAGACTGTGATATTATGTGAGCGTTGTCACAAAGTCAGCTTCTACTCTTGGTCCCACCGTTGATTGTCAGATCGTGATACTCGGCCGTCATACTATAATTAACTGGTATATTGTCGTTTATATTGTAGTGTGTGCGGGGTCAGAGTGGAAAAAAGGATACACAAGCCAAAATATGAAATATTCTACTCAAGTCAAATTTTTGACCAATGCATTAATTAATTTTACTTAAGAAGTACAAGTAAAATTTACCTAAAAAATCCATAACAAAAAAAGCTAAGGCGGGGGGGGGATGGGGGGGGTCGTGAAGGAGCTCCACAGAGGTAAAAGTAAAAGTAGCTATTTAAATTTTCCACTTCAAGAGTCAAATTTACTTACTTACATTTTAAGCAGTGGAGGAGGCAAAATGGGATAGGCCAATGTGCCAAACCAGAGTTCAACTAAAAAAGAGGGCCCACAGCCCCGCACAGATTTATTTAACCCTAAATAAACACATCGAATCCAGCTAACAATTATTTAGCTTATTTGAAAACTACATGTATGTGGCGGAGCAGGGTTTGGACTAGACTCTGCAAGGCTGTGATAGTCGGTCCCGTGCGCAGGGAAGGCTAAGATGTTGGCACCCTCCCTGGATAGGACTATGAATCTCAGAACTAGTTGTGTTTTTCTTTAAAGGAATCAGTTATAGAATAAATAAAGAGACATTTGGTGGGCTGTTGCGAAGGTAATTAAAGCAGTAATCAACCAAATTCATCTTTGCAATGCAGAGGCAACACATGTAATCTTCAGCTGAAGGGCATTTAGATTACACACTTGTTGAATGCAGGTCATGATGCATTTAACCTGCATTTACCGTACACATGAAGAAATAATGCTTTGATATTAGAATAAAATCTTAAATACATCATTTTGAAAAAAAAAACAAGAATAATAATAAAAAAAAAAAATACTTTAAAGTGAAATCAAAACCGCCAGTAAGGGTCAGCACTTCCACTGTTTAATCGGGGCTTGGGGGCGCCGCGTTGCTTCTGGATGTTGCGGCCGTCTGTTGAGGGCCTCGTAAGTAACCTACACGGCGAACGAGAAGAAACAGAGTTGGGAGAAAGAAAATATATTAAATCGCGAAAAGGTTTGTGGGGATTTACGGGACACGCTAAGTAGGGATGCCAGGATCGGTATGTGGACAAAATGCGCACTATTAAACGGTTTTGGATCCATCTGAAATACCCACCAAAGAGTGGAGCAAGAACGTCCGACGACGAGTTGCTTCCGCACTTTTTGCATTACAGATATCTTCGGCTACCTTTTTTGTTTTGTGACATGGCTACACTTTCAACAGTGTCCGACTCTACAAGTCATTGGAGTCTCATGTGCGTTCACAAATGGATGGGTAAGGAGCTGCAGATTCATAAAGCCGGCAAACAGTATACATAATCCGGACAAAGGTAAACTGCACTCCGCCTAGTTGTCGTAGTGTTGTAACCGTTAGTGCTAACAACCATTCACAAATTACTTTTAAAAACTACTATGTGTTTCAAAGTTAGTTAGTAAGCTGTCAACCCTCCGCCGTTTTTTTTTCCGTTTTCCATGTATTTGAAGCTCTTTTCCCTGCTGTCTTCCCGTTGTAGTATTTTCCTGTAAATATCCCGTTAGCCCTTCCTCGGACCTGTCAGTCTCTGTGCTGTTTTCCTGTTGCTAGCACAGTTGCCCTTCACCGCAAAAACAATATGAATTTCCGAACGCACGTTTTGCTTAACGTTACTTGAAAGCAACCTTAGCGTGATATTGGGCCTTTTTAAATAACAGCGTGGTTGTTGTGATAGCACGATTTCACACACACCAATGTAAGCAAAGTCACGTTAGAACATAGCTTCACAATCTCGCTTAGTTACTGCAGCGTTTGTTTACGAATTTTTGGCTGTCAGCAGAGGGATAGCAACAGAAAGTGACTGTAGAAATTTCCCGTATTTTGGATTAGTGCCCAGGAATTTCCCTTATTTTCCAGTGTTTACCTTTAAGCTATATAAATTAATTTTCTATATTATAAACCTCACTTTGGTCTCCGTGGTTCGCACGCTCCAAGCAGGAAAGGCATCGAAAGTTTAGTCCATTTTCTTTTCAAAGGCGATTATTTATGTGTTGGCGCAAGTTAACACCCCACAATAACAGCAACGGTTTACCCTGGTTGAAATAGATTTTTATTAATCAAATAAGACACACGGGCTGAGAGGGAGTATGTCTAAACCTGCGCAGACATCTGCGAGTAGCAGTAAAGGAGGTCAACAGCCAAGCTTGGCAGGCCACGCCAAGTAATGACGTCATCGAAGCCCAAGCCCCTATAAGCGGTCTATGCGATTGAAACCGTAGGGAGACTACAAGAAATGGGGTAACAAAGCATGGTTTGCTTCATTCAGAAACGAAACCTAGAAAAAGCATCACGTTTGCTCTAGGGGCACGTGAAATGCAAACTGTGCTGTTGTGGACCATCTGTTTGGTGAATGAATTATGTTGTCGAAATAAAGCAAAAAATAGGCAATACGGTGTCTAAAATGCAAGTCTCTTAAATTAACTTCCCTGTTTATAGTTATGAAACAACAAATATAGGGAAGTTTATATAACAAGTTAATGTATACTGGTAATCCCGTAGTGGGGGGAAAAAAGGACAGAAAGAACGGATTTTTGACGGGGAGGAAAATAAAACCGGTCTCTCCAAGCGTCTTTATATGTCACGCATATGCAGGTGGCAAAAAAAAAACTATTATTATATGACATAATCTAAAAGAATATAAATTTTCTGATGACACTAAGTGTGTGAGCAGGGTTAATGCAGTTGTGGCGCTGGACAGGGGTGAATTATCGCACTACGGTAGCACAGAATAAAACAACTAAAGGGAATTAATAGATTGGCACATAGCCCGCACAAAGTCTAAATCTTAACTAGACAGCGTTCACAGCACTCTGTAGGAGTAGTTGTTGGTTGTTTTTTTTTTTGGGGCCGAAGAGCGTGGACAAAATAATGTTAAACGCAACAAGTCATTATACAACAATTGTGCGATATTAAATACAGCAGGAATAACAACAATATATATGGCGGCGAAACACGACGGGGGGGCACCGTCACCAAAGGCTGTCATGTGATATGTGGGCTAATACAGTGGTAAACCTTGGGTGGGGATAGCATAAACTTGCAGCTTATATTAGGATAAACACACGACACAGGCAAGCGCGTGCCAGATACATTTACCATTACCAATACGAATACACATGAGTAAAATAGTCAACAAGGGGTGAGGTCGAGATTGTTGACGACGGGCTATTTGGTGTTGCTCCCTAAATGGAAAGGAATACAAAAAGCAAGCAAGCTTACACTCATAATGGAGAGCTTAAAATCGTGTGTGGGAAGAGAGAAGAGGGGCAGAGGTATCACGTCTAGAAGGATGTCTGTAGGAGATATATCCGGATTCGTGGAATCAATTCAGTAGGTTTTTGTTTTCCAGCTGGTTCTGCCACCTGCCGTTCTTGCCTTCTGCTCTTTCTTGTGATTTTAGCACCCGTTTGCATCTCGGTGGAACTGCCATGGAATGGAGGGAGAAATGGGGATTTAGCCTACTGCAATGGTTTCCAGGTGAGCAATTTTTATTTTTTTTTGTTTACTCAGTAATGACATGTGCTTAAAATGTAGCGAAGTACAAATCTTCAAACAAAAATATACTTAGTAAAAGTAAAAAATTTTTTTTAACACAAGATTATTAAAAATTTTACCCTGAAAAAATGTATAAATAACACAAATAGCTACTCATTACAGTACCAAGAGTAAGATGTAATTCGTGACTTTCCACCTCTGAGTATCAGCGTAATGAGGGAAACTGTGTGTGAGTGAGTGGGTGGGTGTGTGCATCGCCGGGGTACGGATAACTGTCAGAAAGGCACAAACCTAAAGAAGCCTGGTTCCGTCAGTGTGGCAGGGAACGGGATAAGGTTAAACCACAACACCAAATAAGAAAAAAAGAGACACTTCAAGTAGTTAGGTAGGGGGGGAGGTGTCGACGGATAAAATTCTTTAAATCAGAAATAACGTAACTACCCACAGTGCAATAGGGGATACAAATGATGGTCAAGGTACGTTTATCTATAATCGAAACCTAAGTTCTCATCTCCACTTTGTTTTTTATAATTGCAACTTTATATTTCAGAGAGTGACATTTATCTCACAGTGTGCCTTTAAATCTTGCAGTTTGACTATATTTTGCAGTACAACTTTATTGAAATTACGACTTTATAACTCTGAATGTTACTTAAATCCTGCAATGTAAATAGCTTGCAATACAACCTTGTTTCTAAATTTAAATGTAAATTTCATGAATTTGCGTCTTTTTCTCATAATTATGATTTATATTTTTTATTTTTTTACAGCTGAAACTTTTTATCTCACAGTGCCACTAATTCTTTGTTTTAACTCGGAGGTAGAAATGGGTTTCCCCCTTTTTTGTCTTCTTATCTTTGTAGATGTTGTTCTTGTCCAAAGAAAAGAATTTTTTTTTTTTTTTTTTTTTTTTTTTACCAGACTAGATCTGGAGCAGTCTACTCAGTTTATGTTACATTAAAAAGGTCTGCATTTATTTTTAGTCCTCCCGAAGACTCAAGAAAAAAAGAAACCACATGTAAATTTGTGTTCGTAATAAGTACATGCTAATGAGTAATGTTGATCCAAAAAAACCACGTTCATGGTTGAGGGTTTGTTTATTGTCTCAAGGTGAACTGTCAATCACAGAGCGTGGTCTTTTCTGAAGATCATCTGTTATGAGGTTTTCCTCATCTTTTCCAGCCTCCTTTTCTAATATGAATAATGCCCCTACAGTTCAGTCTGCTTACACTAATGATTCAGAAGTGCTTGTGTGTTTATTCAACATTTCCATCCTCTAATTCAAGTAGTCTGGAGATCATTTCTCGAATGACACTATGGAGTCTCATGTGTAAAAAGTTCAGAGCTGACCATTGAATTCAATCTCCCAGTGTGTTGGAGGTTCAACTACACTTAAATGAAAAACATTAATGGTTCTCAGCGCAGCATTTTATTTCTCAGAAGTATCAAATAGTCTAGGTTTATGCAAATTACTAAAAAAAAAAAAAAACTTATTCCAGTTCATTAGTCATTACTAAACAGTTTGAAAAAGTATGATTTTTTCTTCCAAAGTGACTTCAAGATGTTTTTCTTTTCTATTAGTTCCCCAGACAGCATCATAGTGTTGGCCCAGATCTGGGGCCAATCTGGACCGGCACTGGTTGTTGTCTAGGTCACGTCTTGCCAAATCTGATGACTGCTTTCAGATATGTGGTAAGAAAACATAAATACTGATATAAATCACACACTTTAGCTGTTGAGAGTTTTAATTAAAACAACATAGTCCACAGCCCTGAATTGGTTGTTTCAACACAAATGTTGCGAACAATTGACCATTAACAGTTTCAGGTCACTGCAAAACCTACAAATAAACATTTAGATTTTCACATTTTCTAAAGAAAATATTTTTGCCTTTGCAAAACTTGCAGCCATGTGTTTGCTGAGTGTTTCTTTGCAACGTATTCTGGTTTATCTCTGGTTGCTTGTTCGGAGTCATATTTGGGGCATTACTAAAGGCTTGCTATATGGTTGCTGCTTACTAGCTCAAGTCACATTTCTTTATCAGAATTAATGACTGCCTGGCTGCCTCATTCAGTGCACGTCTAGGGGATTTTTTCACCTGTTTTCAGTGAAACAGGCTCACCCTGACACAGAAATAGAAATGTATTTCACTTTTGTAATGGTGCCAGGAAAGGCTTGGTACATATGGACTGACAAAAAAGTGAAGGAACAAAAGAGAAGAAGGCAATGTTACGCAAGGAGTCATAGACAGGGAGGGTTGTGAAATGAATGGTCGTCCCTTTCTTAAGTGGTCGAACAGGCCTGGGAGGATATGACACTATGCCACGTTCCTGTTTTGCCGATGGCTGATGTTGAGGTTTGCACGTGGCCACTCATCCACCTTCATTTGTGTCAGTATTACCTGAATTCTCACTTGACTCTGTAGTAAATGTCTTTTAAATAATTTAATTCATTTTATAGTGAAACATAATCTGATTCTCAAGGACAGAAAAGCGTAATGTGTTACCGACTTGCTGCTATTTAGGGAACTGTGAGATGCATAAAGTAGGTTAGATGTTATTGTATCTCATATTGAAAAGTCAAATGACTTATAAGATGTTCTGTGTGTGGAAATGTGGCTTGTGCACTTCCAGGCAGTTAACACAGAAACTTATGGTATAAGTGAGTCTGACTTGTCTCTTTTTTACTGCTGCATGCTGTTTCGTTATGACCAATGCTTTTCAGGAATAGATGTAATGCTGAAGCAAAACATGTGCAGTCACCTTTGTGCTGTCTTTGAACATTGAGGCAGAGTGGCTCAAGGGCCAAAAATCAAACTTGATTTATGGCTGGGGGCCGAAAGTAGATGTTGCATTATATCCAACTATATTATTATTAGAATTCTTTATATTTCAAATGAAAAAAAATAAAAATAATAAAATGTTAAAACAAAAGATAAATTAGAAATGAAAATTTGGCATGGCGGGTCAAAAGAAAAGTCATCATGGGCCAACTTTGGCATGCAGGCCTTGGTTTGGACACCATCGATCCGAGTTCAAATGCGCCTTTTGCCAAACTTTTTTCTTCCCTTTTTAAATCTAATTTCATGTCAGAAAGGCATTTATTTTCAATAAAAATTAAGGAAATAATCGAAAAGCTGAAAATAAAGTATCGGGTAGGGTTAGGGTAGGTGTAGGGAGGGCTTTTTTTGTCTAAATAAGGTGGCATCCATTTAATAATTTGAATTATTTGCAATAATACGTATAAATAGCAGAATAATAATATAATGGAAAACAATACTGAAGTGGATAGCATCTTGCCACTATTTGTAATATGCTATTTCAGGTACCTTCTCAAAAAAATTCGCATTATTAGTGATAAAAGTTCTATTATTTTCCTTAGTGTAATAGATAAAATTTAACTTTTCATATATTTAGATTAATATTTTGATCACCAAACTTAATATTTCAGTTCTTTTTTATTATTTTTAATACTGATGATTTTGGCATACAGCTCATGAAAACCCAAAAAATAAATCTCTAAAAATTTGCATATTCATAAAGGTTCTCTGAAACGAGCTATTAACCTAATCATCTGAATAATAAATAAACTCTAAAACACCTTATAAAGATTCCTGGAGGCTTAAAAACTCCCAGCCTGGTTCATTACTCAAAACGCAATCATGGGTAAGACTGCCGACCTGACTGCTGTCCAGAAGGCCATCATTGAGCAGTAAAAAAAGCGAGAATGTAAGACACAAATAAGAAATTTCTGAACGAATAGGCTGTTCCCAGAGTGTATGTATCAAGGCATACTTTTTGGGAAGTCTTGTGGGAAGGAAAAAGTTGTGGCAAAAAAAACGCTGCACAACGAGAAGAGGTGACCGGACCCTGAGGAAGATTGTGGAGAAGGACCGATTCCAGACCCTGGGTGATCCCTGCCCAAGCAGTGGACTTGAGTCTGGAGTAAATATCCAGAACCACCGTGCATAAGGATGTATATGCTTATGAACCAGAAACAGGCGGCAGAAGCACCTGACATTTACAGAGAAGCAGCATACTGGACATCTGGTTGCTCAGTGGTCCAAAGTACTTTTTTCGGATGAAAGCAAATTTTGCATGTCATTCGGAAATCAAGGTGCCAGTAGTCTGGAGGAAGAGTGGAGTGGGGGAGAAGGAAATGCCAATCTGCCTGAAGTCCAGTGTCAAGTACCCCAGTCAGTGATGGTCAGGGTGGTGCCATGTCAGCTCTGGGTTGGTCCACTGTGTTTTATCAAGGGCAGGGTCAATGCAGCTAGCTACCAGGAGATTTTGGAGCCCTTCATGCTTCCATTGCTGAAAAGCTTTATGGAGATGATGATTTAAATTTTTCAGCACGACCTGGCACCTGCTCACAGTGCCAAAACCACACTGGTAAATGGTTTACTGACCATGGTATTACTGTGTGCTCTCAATTGGACCCTGCCAACTCTCCTGACCTGAACCCCCATAGAGAATCTGTGGGATATTGTGAAGAGAAAGTTGAGGTCATAAATATACCCAACACTCTGGATGAGCTTAAGTGGCCGCTATCGAAGCATTTGGGCCTCCATTGGGTTCAGCAGTGAAACACAGGCGGATTGCCTCCATGCCACGCCCGCTTCAAGCAGGTCAGTTTGCAAAAGGGGTCATCGACCACTATTGAGTGTTTAATAATGATTTGAGGTTACACTTTTGTAATACAAAAACTGCTGATGTGGGAAATGATATCCTTCCTTCACAGGTTTGGTGAAACTTCATGTTTTTGAGATAGGAATTGGTTGAGAAAAAGATTGATGCTGCCACAAGTTTTTGATTTCAAAAAAACAATTATTAAAACACTAAATAACACCTAAAAATAAAGGGCGTTTTGTCCTTTCTAAATTTGCACGGCGAATACATGAAACTTAAGTAGCGGATAAATAAATAAATACTGTAACAAAGTGCTGTGGAGGAGTAAAATGTTGCAGCTGTTAACCTCATGGGTCTGAGAGAGGGCTGTATTTATCACAGGGTTTAATTATTTAGTTCAACAAAACCTGTAAAATTCAGAATACAGCTAATATAATAAAAGTTAATCAAAATTTACTCATCTCCATGCCATATGTACATGGGGTCACTAAAGCAAAATCGCAAATTTAGCATATTGTGAAATAACATCTCATTTGCTATTTGCCTTAGTGTAATGATAAAATCTATCGCTTTCATATATTTTAGATTCATTGCACACGCCATGATATTTTGATTTCACAAAAATAATCACCAAATTGTTTTTTAATATTGATGATTTTGGCATACAAGCTCATGCAAAGTCGACGGCCCCCCCTAAATACAAATAAAAAAATTAGCATGTCATTAAAAAGGTTCATGTGTGAAAAAAACAAAAATTAACCTAATATCTGAATCAAAAAAAAAAAAATTTAATAATGTTATATTTACTGTATTTATTTAATTATGTTGATTATATTGATTTGATTTATTTTACTTTGGTATTTATGCTTGATTTGTTTTATTTAATTAAGTTTTTAGTATTGTTTCAACTGCTGTCTACAGAAAGGCCATCAATGACCCAAAAAAAAAAAAAAAAAAAAAAGACACAGAAAGTAAAATTTCTAAAAACGAATAGGCTGTTCCCATTAAGTGATGTATCAATAATAGCATATAGCATTTATATACGTTTGTGGGAAGGAATTGCTTGTGGACAAATAACTTTGACTGCCCTTAAAACAACGAAAAAAAGGTCTCGGACAGGCAGCTGAGGCCCAAAGATTGTGGAGACCCTGGTGACCGATGTCCAGACTTGGGAAGAAGTTACGGGAGTCTTGGAGTCTCAAACATCAGATGACAATAACCGTGCATAGGCGTGTGCTTTTGAAAGAAACAGCGGCAGAAGCGCTTGACATGGGCTCAGAGAAGCATGGCAGCAATGGTTTTCATGGTCAAAGTTTACTTTTGTCGGATGAAAGCAAATTTGCAAGTCACTCGGAAATACAAGGGGAAGTGACAGCAGAATGCCAGGAAGGTCGTTGCAGAAGAGAATGCCAAAATGATGATATGAAGTCGAGTGATGAAAAAGGTACCCACAGGTCAGTGTTTGGTCTGGGTTCTTAGATGGATGTCTGGAGCGTGGGTGTTGGAGAAACTGTGTGTTTATATATGGAGTGGGTCAATGCAGCTAGCATTTTAAGGAGATCTTTGGAGCAACTTCATAGCTTCCATCTCTGAAAAGCTTTATGGAAATTGAAGATTTAGTTTTTTTGCACGACTGGGTCTGCTCAATCAATTGCTCAAAACACTGGTTCATGGTTTGCTGACCATTGGCATTACTGTGCTCAATCTGGCCTGCCATGACTATAAGTTCTGAAGTCCCATAGGTGAAGGATCTGTGGTTTATTGTAGGACGAGAAATATGAGAGAAACAAGACCCAACACTTGTGGGAGCTTTAGGTTTCTATCGAAGTTGAATCAGTGGGCTGAGCGGATTCACACTCAGTCTTGCCACAGTTTAAATGGGTTGCCTCCTGTGCCACGCCGCATTAAAAGATCTGATCATTTTGCAAACTGCTTGTGGGAAAAGTATCTGGTTCACCGTCTGTGAACATAATTATTTGAGGTTGAAAAAGATCTGTATTAAAAACACTTTGTGCGGGCTTTTAAATTTGTCGCGGCGAATACCATATGCTAATTAGCGGAGATAGGAATTTTTGACTGTTTCATGAGTTGCTGTAGGAGTAAAATCATGCAGCTATTAACATGGGTCTCATGGTCCTATTGAAAGTGGCTGTAAATATTTCAGTTGTTGTGGATTCAATTATGTAAGTGATCTTGTCAGCAGGGTTTTTTATCATTACATTATGGGAAAATAATGAACTTTGTCATCAATATGCTAATTTTTTGAGAAGGACCTGTATAACTTTCTTTAGAGCACAAATTGTTGACAAGAATAATTGGTACTGCACCCAATCAAAATCTCACCGAATGTTCATTTTTAAAGATATCAACTTCAAATTTGGAACACAACTGGTCTGATTTTTTTATGAAGTTTTAGAGTAATACATGTTTTGGTAATACATTGTATAATATATAAATAGTATTTTTGTGTGGTTTTACATAAAAAATAAACTTCTGTACCTTTTTTTTAACTCTTACATGTTAATATTTTTCTTCAGCAATAATCTGCCAAGTGTCTTAAAAGAGAGAGAGGGGGGGGGGGGGGGTTGATATTTTTCTTACTGTGTTTTAAAATGGACATTTCATTTTCAGTAATAAATGGATCAACAATAATAAATTGATCATAATTATTCCATAAATATAATTTAGTACCATAGAGACCTGAGTCAGTTTTGTTGTTTGTTTTGGGATGCAGTTCATGTGAAGTTCTTCTAAAATAAATTAACCACTACTGGTCACATATAATTTGCATGCTCCCGGCCACACTTTTCTCCAAATAAATTACCTTTGGAGAGCAACTTGCATTCTCACAAACACAAATGCCACTGTGTGTGTGAAAAGTTTGGATGGTAAATCCAAAAGGACAGACACTTCAATAGCATAGAGACGTCTGTCACAGCATGATTTGCGACCTACCGGAGCGAGTGTCACAGTGCTGGAGGACCATATGAGGTCCTAAGGACATGTAGGGGAATGTTGTGGGGTGTGTTTGCCTTTGGTGTTTTGACAACGAGTGATGCTGACGAGTGATGACAACCAGAGCTGGTGGTACCGGGTGGCAATTTATGTGTTCAGAGACACGAAAACCTACCATGAAGTTTGACACATCAGTGACAGGGTTATTAGTATCACTCATGGCTAACTAATATGTTTCATACCATAATCGCTGGATGAAATGGCACAAAGAGCAGCCAGTGTGTTGATCTATCAAGGATTTTTGGCTCCCTCAGCATCCAGGACACTTTGTACTTCAGCATATCAGGTGTCAGTGTTGAGTCTCAACGCATCTGTGATGATGGAATATAAACGATGACATCATCACAGCGCAGCAGCTGTAGACCGTGTTGAAGATTTCTTCCAAACAAAGAACAGTAGCAGTTCTTGCCAGTAGAGAAACTATACAGGTCTTCCCAGATCTGTTTGTCTCATATCTAGGTTCAGATCTGGGTTTAAATTTACAATGAAATATCTGAGTTACTTTTTCAAATAAGTAACACAATTTGTTTTCCCATTTATTTACTGACCCCATGTTACCATTACATACATAATCTGTTATGGAAATTCGTTCATATAGAGTTCAAATAGAGAAATTGAGAGTGAGGTGCAGAAGCACTTCCTTCATCCTGAAGTTTATTAATTTCACTTTTGGTGTGAAAGGGCCTTTACAGTTCCCAAAAATATAACTTTTTGGCTTTTGTTATTAAAAAGACAAATAACGCAAAAGTAACGTAATGCATTACTTTCTATAAAAACTAACAGTAAGTAACACAGATAGATAGATAGATAGATAGATAGATAGATAGATAGATAGATAGATAGATAGATAGATAGATCAGTGCAAGATTGCCCCAACAAAATGCATCCAGTTTTTCTCACAAAGCTGCTAACTTTAGTAGATTTAGTCTCATCTGGCTGTATATTAATGCTCTGAAGCAAGATATCGTCTCAGTAAGATTAAGGCAGCATCTAGACCTTAAATAGTAGCTGATACTTTAGCGTCTCTAATCTTGATATTTTATCAGCACCAAAGCCACATATGGGAAATACAATTAATTGCCAAGATATCATTTGCTATCAATCTCTTGGCAAGAAAAGAGCAACAAAATGTTCAGAAGGCTAATGACCATTTAGAGCATCTAAACATGATTTTCCTGGCATTGATGGTTGACGCTTGTGTTTAAAATTCTATTTTATTGGCTAAACATTGTTGCTAGCCTATAGTAGTAATAATTTGTTCTAATGGACATTTCCAGATTATGTCAGATAAAACTATCAGTCAGTTTTGTCCTGTCAGTCTAAAGGCACTGGGAAAATCATTCAATGAAGACATCTTTTGGCTCGTTTTAAAACAAGGTGGCAGTAAAAAGGCAAAACCATCAAACTGCCAGTACTGGTATCAGCAGATGTTGTTCTGCTTTCAGTATAATGATGAAAATTCTATTCATGGCATTTCCATAATGAAGGTGCATACACAGTATGTGAGGGGTAGCCATTAAATTTAGGGTAATCTGATTTAACCGCGACTCTCTTTTTCATTTTCAGTGTCATGGATGTTACATTTGCAGCAAAGGTGTATTTAATTTGGTTGGATGTGAAATCTAATGTGAATTTGATTAAGAAATGAGATGTCTGGAATTTGAAACATGCCTTAATTTCCTCTCTTGAAGAAAAACATGTCAGATTTGAGGAAATGGCTCATTTTCGTGCACTGGAAATGTACAAAACAGGTTTTGTGCCAAAAGTTTGACGACTGCTGTTCAGCATTTGATAAATGATCTTTATCCATCCTACGCAACAATTAAAATCAGAGCTGGTGTAATGGTGGGAATTAATTCTCTTGAGAACAGTGAAACGAGACACTCCACATCTGCTGTGTTTCCTCTCATCTACAGCAATAGTGTTGGATTGTGAGATTTAGTCCAAACACTCGCAACCTATGCCTCCAGATGTGTTTTTCCAGAACAGCCTTAATCACAAAACAAATCTGCTGAATATTTATTGCAGAAAATGTGGAGCTGGTAATAACACAGTCATTCAAAGAAGGAGTTTCTGCAGGGATGTTGTGCCATTCCTCGTGGTTTCAGTGAAAACTTGTTTTGTCTTCTTGAAATTGTGTACTTTTGACAAACCATGGTACAAGAAAATGATGCAAGAAGAATGTTTTTTACATCTACTTCTTGAAATCATGTGGTTGTTATTAGTATACATACATACATACATATAGTTATTGTGTTGTCTTTGGATTACTTGTAGACTATAGTAGTCTGAGACTTTTGGAGAGGACAATAAGGGACAATCCATTTCCACATTTTACCACATACAGTATGCCATCTGAAATAGAATTAAATCATTTTAATGTCATACTAAAGTGTCAACCACTGTTAGACACATCAGTTTGGTGTCTACTTTGCAAATTGTAATACTAAAGAATTGTGACTGGGAACAGATTTGCTGCTTCATTTGGACTCGTTACAAAAAATAAGACTTGAGGCTTGACTTCAGAGACTTGCGAACATCAGATTTCACAAGTCCAACTTTTACAATTTATTGTCCATTCTGATCTGTCATTGTAATCTTTGACAATTGCAAATCTTTTCAACTTGCAAAAAATACTAAAGTGTTTGCAGCTGTTTGGGTGTAAGGCACTAAAATCCGGGACAAACTGCTTCCCGATACTTATACAATTACGTTGCAATATGTGATAGTTGGCAGTGGTCTTGTTTGTCTCCCACTGTTCTAAATGCTCTCTCTCTCCTCCTCAGATCTGTGGCTTTTTGAACGCTATTAGCCCGGTTGGGAATGATCAGCAGAACCTAACGGCTTTCCGCTTCTCTGCATTTAACCCCATCTTGGACCCCTGGATCTTCATCATCTTCCGTAAGGCAGTCTTCCACCACATCCGGGCATTCTTCCGCTGCTGCTTCCCCAGACACTCAGTGAAAACCACAGCTCAAAACTCCCTGTCCTTCCCCATGGAGACTGGAGATGCCAAACACAGCTCCAGCATCCAGACTAAGAAACTTAGTCTACTGCAGCCTCCCCCAGTGAGGCCTTAATGAGCAACAATGCACTTATGATGACGTGCAATGAGATATAAGAAGATGGTGAGACCTAGAAGCCTGAAAAGACTGCCTCAATGTATCTAGTGGTTCTAAGAACCAAATATAAAAGCATGGATGTCAAAGGACCTGCTTCCTCTCCATTGGTGATGGATGGGAAATATTTTGTAAATATGTGAACCAATGCTCATCACTAAACAGGCTCTTTTGTGCAAGAGTTTTGAGCAAAGATGTGAAGCAAAGTTAATTTTTTGTAAATATGTGAACCAATGCTCATCACTAAAAAGCGTGCTCTGCATTTAACCCATCCGAAGTGCACAACACACAGAGCAGTGAAACACACACACACTGTGAACACACACCCGGAGCAGTGGGCAGCCATTTTTATGCTGCGGCGCCCGGGGAGCAGTTGGGGGTTCGATGCCTTGCTCAAGGGCACCTAAGTCATGGTATTGAGGGTGGAGAGAGAACTGTACATGCACTCCCCCCAACCACAATTCCTGCCGGCCCGAGACTCGAACTCACAACCCTTCGATTGGGAGTCCGACTCTCTAACCATTAGGCCACGACTTCCCCAAATTCAGTGGCTCTGTCAAGTTGTCACAGAGTTTTGAGCAAAGATGTGAAGACAAAAAACAACCAATGTCCATTTGAGGAACTGGCACATACCACAAGTGTACCAATAATCACCAAGCATAGAACATTATGAACTATGAGAAAATGAAGTTGACCACCAACTTGCTCAGTAAAAGACTAATGGAAGGGGAAGCCTTAATTTATAGCAGAGCCACTGAATATATTAAAAGTTAATAACCACATGCAACCAGGATATGGGGTGGAAAACACTTAGCATATATCACTTTAATGCTTTAAAGGTTAACGTCCTTCTAAAACCAGCACACTTTTATGCAAACCCAAACTGCAGTGTCAAGGGTTTATTGTGTGACAAAATATGTGCTGGAATGTTACAGCTGTCTCATTAAATATTCATACAGCTTGGTTTGTTTTTTCATAATCTGAAGGAAGCAGTTAAAGCATCAAACAGTGAAGGCAATTGCATTAACTCATGAAGAAACATTTACACAGAAGTTATTAAGCCGCTTATTAATTGTTGTTAATTAATTTTTCAGCAAATTTGATGACGTACAATTTAAAACAATTCAGAATGAATTCAACATAAAAAAGTGAGAAACAAAGTTTAAGATAACTACTAAATATTGTAGAAACTTAATTTTCTGTAAAGTTGCTTTGCAACAATTTGTATCGTAAAAAGCTCTATCCAAATAAACTTGAATTGAATTGAATTGAATTATTGATACCAGGTAACAATTTCAGATGTCAAAAGACTATTTGGTATTAACTCATACTAGATACAATACCAAAAGATTTTTTGGTGTAGTTAAGATGTGTTTTTGGAAGAGCGCATTTTTGTTGAAAATTGAAAAATTACATTTCACTTATTTCATAGAGGTATGCATGAATAGCTAATTTAATTTAACTGTAATAATTTAATGTAAATAATAAAAATAAATGACTAAGATCATAACCAGGGGCGATTTTAACAAATAGCTTTGTCGTACAGGAGTTTGGACCAATAAGATTGCACTGTGGGCGGGGCTCCCCAGCCACTAAAATAGAAACCAAGCGATCAGCTTAATTAGAACAAAATTTTACATGAAGAGATGGCTTGTATCTCTAGATTCTTTAGCATGTCATGTCTGTTAGTATACGGTGTTAGAGGAAAAACTTCTGTATAGTGTAAATACATTTGACCATACAGTATGTTTCTAATTCAGTTGATGTATACAGTTTAAATGAATCTAAACACAATGCATGTTTGCTTTCATACCTGCTTTCAAAGCTACTGATATCACCCTAAATGTTTCATTCAAAAACATGGATATCTGTCTTTAAAATACATACAGTACGATACGGTGTATGATTACTGTAAACATTTATATACTCTTTTTGAAGCTATCTGCAGCTAAAACTGCCGCTGCTGTAGTACATTGGTCTGTTACAAAACATGGATACCAAAAACTGATAGTTTCATTATAAGCTTTACAAAGGTCATTCTCAGGAAACATTGCAAGAAAATACATTTTCATTTCATTTCATTTGAAAATTTTACTGTGGAACCAGACCCAAATTGGTATTTAGTTATTATTTTGTTAAATTGTTATTTATTATTTACTAGCCCTATGGTTAATCATAAAGTGATACTTTATTTCCCAGGTGAAAAACAAGTGCACTTTAAAGTACTTAAAGTGCTCTATAATTGTGCACTAATTTTGTACTTACTGTAATATACTAAAAATGACTCTTTAGTACTTCTTAAGATAAATTAAAGATCATCTAAGTGTACTCAACTGTGCTATTTTGGGAGACCATGAATATGAACTAAAATGCACTTTTAACATACTATCTCTGTATTTAAAACAAAATGTATTTAGTTGCCACTCAAGTCTACTACAAGTGCTGACTAAATTTTTTTTTTTTTTTTTTTAAATACAGAGATAGTTTGTTAAAAGTGGATTTTAGTTCTTATTCATGGTGTTCCAAAATAGCACAGTTGAGTACACTTAGATGATCTTAAGTACTAAAGAATTCTTTTTTAGTGTATTAAGTACAAAATTAGTGTGCAAAAATAATGCACTTTAAATACATTATGGAAGTGTACTTTTTTTAACCTAATCGAAGTATATTTGTAATTTATTTATAATTTCAATAAACAGCTTAATATATTCTGGTAGTATTGCTCACTTTTGTTGTGCCTTGAAATAAATCATACATTACACTGAGAAAAAAGGAATAACCCACACAATTATTCTTTTGTTTCAACGCTGTTACAGAGAAAATGTTTCAGGGTAGAAGTCTAATATGCGTAATAATAACCTTAGCTTGACTAGCAATGCTAATAATATTAATATTAATATTATTAGTGTTGTAATATTATTAATATTATTATTAATATCTTAAAAAAAACAAATAAGAAAATAATTCTCAGAAAATACATAAAGCATTTTAGAAAACTACATAGATGATATTTTAATTTGATTAAAAGCAAAACATTTGATTTTATTCTTTTAAACTAACAGTGTTGAATGGGATCTTTCAAATTCATATATATATATATATATATATATATATATATATATATATATATATATATATATATTATGTTTGCTCTAAATAGGTAAATCTAAGAAATAATACAAATAAATTCAGTATCCTGTCATAGGATTACATTTATCACACAAACGACCATTATTTTTTTTTTCCCAGAGAATGACCTAACAGTCTATTTCTAGTTCAGGAGGATCAGGAAGTTTAACTAACTAAACAAACTAATTAACTGAGGTCCTGCAGCATCGGTGTAGACAGCGTAACAGGTTTGACTTAAAGTCTGTAGAGTGGCAGTTTAAATTCACTTCCTCACCATGTTTGATATACTGTAAGTGTGCAGTGTCTACATGCATGATGTAAATCGCATGCCCTTTCGTGTCATGATATTGTGTGTTTTAGTGTTTCATTGCACAGTGTTGTACAGTGCTTGGTGTACATTGAGTTTGTTCATGCAGTGTTGACTCAAGCTAGAAACAATGGAAACTTAGTAAAGAACACAACACCCTATCCAAACAAACATGCAGTCTTTGTCTGTTTCTTCAGGCATGCAATTTGAATAATCAATATACCATTTTATACAAAACATAAATTGCACAATTTTGGATTTTGAAGTGAGGTTTAGAGAGAAATGGAACACAACCACCAATATAAGCACTTCTCTGCTTTCACATCACATGAGCAATACTGAAATATCCAAATAAAACCAGAACTCTTCTCGGCTTTCATATCACATGATCAATACTGAAATGTCCAAATAAAACCAGAACTGATCCTATAGTATTAGCTGTAAAATGGACAAATACCCAAGTATTTCAGGGATATGAATTTTATGAAAATTAAACAGATGAGCACAAATGGATTTAGAAAGAAATCAGAATATAATCCTAAAATTCACAACAAACTACTTTAGTTCATAGTGTATACTTTCACCTAGTTAATTGTTAACATAGTTTCATATCAACTTTAAACTGTCTGAAATAAGTTGACTTTACTAACATACTGAGTAAAATGGCTAATTTATAGAACTTATTTTTTTCCATTGGTTTTTGAGTATGAAAAGTGGCCGTTGTGTAAGAGAACTGGCTCAGCTGTGGCATAGAATCACAGACTTCAAAGAAGTTTTGGTCAAATTTACAGCTGATTTGTGAATTTTCATAAGGAATCCAGTCTTTTGAATAGAATACATATATATTTAATGTGACGGTAAAATATTTACCCACTCAGATTTTGCAAACCGGTTCAAGTTCATTATTGAAAACAGACAAGGGATCAACAACAATGGACCATTTTGCCAAAAATTTGCTTATGTGAGCAATGTCACATTAATCATATCACAGGGAGAACAAATTACACTATTCTGATTTAACGATTACCAATGCACCAGTGAATCACTCACAATAAAACCAGTAACAATCAAGAAAATAAATAGCGTCACTTTTGATTGCATCATGGCGACTTTAACCCTTTTTCAAATCTCCCTGTTGTTAATAAACTTGCATACATAATGGTTTCATAATATGACTGAGTCTCAGAGGCATTTTGGCATTGTGTGTTTATGAGAGCAAATGTATGTTTGCTCTGTGCTGTTGATTCAGGCTATTGTAATGCTGCAATGCTTCGGTTAGTGTTTAAAGCGTGACAGATGTGGGCCGCCGTCCTGCGTTTACAGTCCCTCTCTGTAATGAATGGGCACTTCAGTACGACTCTCAACAGACGGCTGTTTTTAATACTCATTCATTTGAAGAAGCGGCTCAGGTGTCATTAAATACTTTACAATCATGAATTAAAGTTAATGGAAATTGAGCTAAGAAACATAGCACTATGTAATCAAGAACTGATCTTTCAGGTAAACCTGGTAACATACTGCTTAAGTCATTAAATACAAAATGGTCCAACTAGTCAAAATTTGTCAAGTATATATTCTATACATTTCTACTAAGCTTGTTTAATTTTTTAATTTATTTATTTTGTAAATGTGTCCTGAATTGATGAACTGCACAAGTAAATATTGAATTTCACTAATGAAGGGGAAATGTAAAGCATTAGTTCAACCAATGATCAACCAGTTCTCTAAAATGCATGTCATGAAGCTTAATTTGGAAAACATATATTAACAGAGCGTAATTTCTGACAACAGGAGAACAAAAAGGAAACGAACAGGGTCAACAGTTGGGAGGACAAAGCGTAAGGAGGTGAGGTGGAAGGGTTGTGAAGCAAAACAGAGGAAGAGGCAGAAGAGGCCAAGGACATTGGCACATTTCTAAAGAAATAAGGGCCCTGATTGTGGACCATATTCTCAGTTATGACCTTACAATGCCTGGGGTGAGTCAAAAGGTAGAGCTCAATGCTGGGAGAACATCTGTGTCCTCAGTCATTCAAACATTTGTGGACAGAGCATGTATGCAATCAAATAATGTGCACTGTACTGTAACTGTAGTCCATCTACATTTTACATTATACAGTAAATATACATTATACAGAAACATACTGTAATGTGATAGATAGATAGGTCTATCACACTGCTCTGTAACTGGTTGTCAGACCACCTGTAACTGTGAATCCTGTCCTCTTGCAATCAATACCCCACTTAATGTGTAAATTTGTACTGTTTAAATTGATATATGCCATACTGAAAAAGTGCAGGTCTGTGAATTTTCAATCATTGTCATGAAAACCAGCCATAGTCAGAGCTGGGTAGATTACTTACAAATTGTAGTCTGTTACTGATTCCAAATTACATAACGAAAATTGTAGTTAGTAACGTAATCCATTATATTCCACATTTTAGGCAATATTATCAGACTACTTTTGGATTACTTTTAGATTACTTTTGACCTAACTTGCTCATCACATTGATTTAAATAGTATAATCTTGTATCATATTGATATAAAAATGCAAAGAAATGGAAAACATATTCCATTTGTTGTTATTAACAACATAAAGTGGATTAAACATTACATTACGTCAACATTTCTCAAACGTAAAAGATACTGCAGGGGGTTCGAGTTTAATGAAAACTAAAATAAATAATCATGTGCATAAGTATCTTGAGTCAATTTCATTGTTTTTCTGAGAAAATAATTAGTTGTCTTAACCCAACTTCGAAAAGCCCCGGAGAATCCAAGGCAGAACACCATATAACACCAGTTACCGCTCTTTCACTTTATTTGGAACGCTCAAATTGAGTTATGCCAGATCACAACAGAAGTCATTTAAAGTTACCTTTCCTATAGAACAAATCTATACCTTGATCTTTTATTAAACAAACTAAATAGCCTTATGTTATTTATCTTATTTACACGGCATGTCATTTCTGTCTCTACGTTACATGGTAACGCCCTCTGTGTCGCACACAGCAGAGTTCCGCCCCGGTGCGCGCAAACAATCGTGAAAACACTCCCACTCCCACTATAGTATTTATAAATATTAAGCCACAAAATGACTATTTAAATATGAATTCTGCGTGTCTTTGTGTTAATGAATGGCGCAGATGGGCAGTTATTATTGGGTTTTGTTTACTACTTGTACTGAAGCGCACGTGACGCTTCTGGTGACATCTACCATCTCACTAAATGACATAAATACATGAACAACATCTCCAGAACTGCTCTGAGAGTCACTTCACAAGCATTTGACCCTTTCATTTGAGTAAACCTATCCTCACATCATATATAATGTAATGTAAATGTATTCATGTAAAGGTATTCACGCACCAACCCGTCAAAATAAAAGTTTGGTTTAACTTGAAGCCATTGCGGCAGAAATACATTACTGTTGTTCAGCAGAATCTACATAATATGCTACTGCTACTCCTACTAAAATTACGATCTACCAAACAGTTCCATATAACAAGCACTGTAAAGACTAGATACCCTGGCAGCAATACGTAATCGTGAATAACCTTTAAAGATTTTTTATAATGCAGATTATTCACCAGGCTGTTACTTCTAGTTGGATGCGTGCGGACTCAAATGCCGTAGCTAGCATGATCAATAATAAAATCAGTAGTAACGGTTTCTTGTAATCTGATAAAATCAATCCACGGTGACAAACGTCATCTGAGATTTTTAATCCACAAGCATTCTTATCATTCCTGCTTGCTGGCGTTAACATCAATCCACAAGTCGTTCAAATTAGGTTAGGCTAATTAATTTCAAGTGAATATAAAAGCACGCTATGTCTAGCATTCTTTTACGTTACTAAACCTAGCAAATAAATTGTATGCAAAATGGTATCCACTCACATGTTTAACATTAAGTCTGCTTGATGCTTGTTACGGTCAAAAAACAATTAATACAGTCACATTACTATATGCATTAGCCTGTGAGACAGCCCATGATCACAATAATTTATACAGGTGTTACCAATATAACGATTTTGTACATGGTGATCAGCAACCAAATATTGATAATGTGGAAGTTATTGCCTTTTGCCTTGGTGTGACTTCTCACTTTTTGCAGACAATGCAAAGGCAGAGTACAGTAACTTCAAGATAGGGGTAAAAATCAAGTTTGAGCTCACAATTTTTTAATGTAGATAATTTTCATTACTAAAACATCAAATGTTCAGTGTCCTACCTATAATTCATTTGGCTGGACAGATAAAACATTTTAAAGTCATTTTTCTCAGTTTCACACTCCAGCGAGTTAAGGTCTTTTGCCTTTGTAGGGCAGAAATGTGTTATTTAATTATTAACTTGTTGCCTTAAAATCTCAAGGGTACATCAAGTAAATATATTAGGTGAAAGTGGTTCAGCTGACAAAAAAAGTTTGTCAATCCCTGCATTACATGTAAATAAAAAAATAATGTGAATTTGTGCATGTTAATGTGTTTGAAAGACAAAAGTCTTCCAAAGACAAAGTAATACATGCATGATTAAATAACACACTAAATGATAATTCAAATAAAAATGAATGTGTTCATCAGTAGCTAAAGCAATGTTAAAATGCTGAGAAAACACGCCTTAAAATGTAAATTAATTGTGTAAAAAAAGGAATAGGGGAGAATCTATAAATTATAAAAAATATATTATTAATAAATATATATTATTGCTATTGCGTGAATAATATGTAACCAAGTAATCAATAAAAAAGTAACTGTAGTCTATTCCGAGTTTTTTACAATTTAATTTAACCTAAATGCAAGTACTTAATTTTTTGAATTTATGTAATCCAGATTACATGTAATCAGTTACTACCCAGCTCTGGCCACAGTTTACATTAGGAAATCCTGACAGATTACATTGTTATATCGACAACATGGCTATTATGACTATAGTATTATTTTGTTTGTGAACAGTGACAGAAGGACTGGTCCTTTTGATGGCACCAATATGTTGGCTCACATAAATACTTTTAAAAGATGAACTAAAGATTTTGAGCAAGATACAGTAATGCATTGTGCTCTGCTGTTTGTACGAAGTGTAATGACAGATACACTTACTGGTTAGCAAATGTTAAGAATGATCAGAAAATGTAATAAAGCAAGTAAGAAAAACGGTAAATGTAGTTACATTTATGTCCTTACACATGAAAACTATGGGAAGTAACTGGAATTAAAGCATGTTAATTGCAATTTTATTAGGATGCAGTGATTCTTTAGATTTTTTTAAAGTTACAGCTAGCATGAAAAGCATTGTACTAAATATCACCACATTTGGCGTCATTGTCACTTAGTGAGCCCCTACAACAAGAACACAACTGTACACAATTACCAACCTCTAACCAACAAACTGACATTCACAAACCATTGTTCTTCTGCAATGTGATGCAATTCAGAAAACTTTATTAACTGGCAGTTGGTTGGATGGTGAAATTTGAGCCAGGAGAATGGAAGAGAGAAAACAACTAAGAGGGATTCATGTATAGAGGGATATTTGTTTCAGAGCGGGTGCACGTCATTACATTTTTAATAAAAATCTATGTGGGCATTTTTTTTTTCACTAATGAATGATTGATGATAAGACCAGGAACATAAATAAATAAAGTTCATTTTGATATCATGCTGACACCTCAAGGTCATTTCTCTATGTGCACATACCTGAATGCCTGCCTTTCAAAATAATAATATTAATAATAAAATATACTTTACAGCTGTGGAGAAATTTTTATTTCTGTGTGAAATATTAACATTATTTTTTTCTGTTTTATGAAGTTTGTTCTTTAGTATGTATTTTTGTTTTTTTGATTTTATTAAATATTGTTGTTTTTTTTGTGTGTTGGTAGATAACAGGGAAGCTATTTGTGGGCAAGACAAGTGTGAGACAAAAATGCTATTTTAGTTTCTCAGACGTCCTGGCTACTTAGAAAATGATTTGCATTAAATTCAAAGAAACTCATCTGGAGAACATTGTTGAACACCTTAAATGGACATACTATATGTTGAATATGCATTATGATTGGATGAGATCAAAGTATTTGTGTTTGATGAAGGTATAAATGTTGAGTTGGGGTGTTTCCTTTTTGGTCTCACTCTGCAGTCAACTTGGATGACTGTATGACTGTCACCTTTTCTTGCAAGAATATAAATATTTAAAAGAATTTTGTCTCATACGTTTATTAAAATGGAAAATTGCCATGACACAGCCTTTGCAATATTAAACATATCTTGCAGTCGTTCTAAAATGGCTATCATTAATTACTATTTTCCATTAATTAGTATATTCCCTCACAGTTAAATAGTAAGGACTTTATGAATTTCTTCACTGATAAAATAGATAACATCAGAAATACAATAACAAATGTAGATTCTACAGCTTCTAATACTTCAGTTTCATCCATCGCACCCAAAGATAAACTGCAGTGCTTTACAACTATAGGGCAGGAAGAGCTAAATAAACTTACCACTGCATCTAAACCAACAACGTGTTATTAGATCCTGTTCCCACTAAATTACTGAAAGAGTTGTTACATGTAGCAGAAGAACCGCTTCTCAATATTATTAACTTGTTGTTATCTTTAGGTCACATCCCAAAACCATTCAAGCTGGCGGTTATTAAGCCTCTTTTAATTTACATTCCGTGGTAACTAGGATTTACACAAGCTCCAGTCTGGATCCAGAACACTTGAGAAGAGATGATGCCAACCCCTCAGAGGACCTCAGATGATGCTAACCCTGAAACAACATACAGAACTACCACATTTTGCTATAAGTTTGATTGCATAATTGCTGTTAATAGTGTTAATTATCTGTCTGTTTACGTCTTTAATTGACTTTTCCGAACATTTCTGCCATATGCACATAAACTGATAGTCATCACTGATAAGCTACTACTGAATATTGTAGAAACTTAATTTTCTGTAAAGTTGCTTTGCAATGTTTTGTATCGTAAAAAGCGCTATACAAATAAACTTGAATTGAATTATTTCTACTCCAAATCTGTATTTGATGAGCCATGTTCAAAGCTGTTGTGCAATGCACATAAATGCATTTTTTTAATGCATCAAGTTCATATTAATTTGCAATATTGACCACCTAAGTGTTATTACCTGCATCTGATAGTGTTCATTCTTCAGCTCAATCTCATATTCACAATAAACATTAGTTTGAATGTCCGCTTGTCACAAGGTCACCAGCCCAGTCACAATCCCAATCACCAGACAGTCACCAGCTCAGTCACCTTACCACATTAAGGACTCCATTTTCCAGCATCCCGCCTGCTTTACATCTGTACCTGATCCCCAATCAGCACACCTGCCATCCTTCGCCTCATCACCTACAGTATAAAAGCAGTCACACTTGACTCCCTTGTTGTCTGGTCTCGTTGGTGGTAACCCCTACATGTTGTTGTTACTACAAGCCACTTACCTGCATTTCCCCAGTCATCATCTGTCTTCAGTCATCTTCATCTGTGTTTCCTGCAAAGAAAAGGGACAAGGAACTATTAGTCTCAAAGTCTAGTGAACTGATCTTCATTTGAACTGCTTACTTGTCGCTTGCCTGCCTCCCATATCTACTGCTAATCCTGTGAGTAAACGTAACTGTTTGTCTCCTAATTGTCTCCTTCCGTTTGCTGACACCGCTGAGGTGATTTCCGATGACATTGCTGCTCAGTGCATTTGTTGGCTATGTCTTACAAGGTGTTGTTAAAAGTAAAAATAACTTGTTTACAACCCTGTTTCAGTCTCATTGAATATAAGTCTTTACTGCTGACTCACTCATCTTCTGTCGCCATCTATGGTTCCCTGAGATAGCACGAGATGTTGCATCCTCTAGCAGTTGCAATGGAGAATTCCTCCAGCATGACCAGTGTCTGAAGCACATCTAAACATGACAATAACATTGCCAGTGACAGCCAATGACAACACTACCTGTGCGACCATAGTATAAAAGGACACCAGAGGAACATTTAATTCCCTCTCAGTGAACCATGGTTACATATGTAAACTTGAGATGTTCCCTTTCAAGGGAACTCATGCTGAATCCTCTAGTGGTCGCTATGTGGAAATACCCACTCTGGAATGATGAGGGGAGTGCATGCCATATTATCCGGGGTAAGCACTGAGCACCAACTCCACGGGGTCACTGTCGGAGTTACCCCTCGGACGCATCAGTGGCTGTCAGTGACAAAAAAAGTGCCAAAAGCCCGAGCCACAAAAGATTTACCTGCTAAGGACTGAGCAGAAGGGAGCTTGTTCGCACAGTAGAGCTTAAAAGGCTTGGAATCAGATATACAAGATTTGATTCCTTTAAGTGGATATGGCCAGGCATCTTGATTTCACTATTTTACCAAACCCTGGCCTGCTACCCAGGTGGACTCATATGTCTACCCCTAATCTCATAGGGAGTCCATGGGGTAGTCAGTGATCTGTCTGGCTGAGGCAGAATCTCTGACTCGACACACAGTAAAGGTGTCCAATGAAAGGGAAAATGCAATTGAAACAGCAATCCCCACCCGCCATTAAGATGTATGCTTATCAAAGAGATTTCAAAAAGAATCCTTCAACTTGATAGCATGGAGCTCTGAAGACAATGATACTTATATTCAACCTTTTCTTTTACAGAATAGTATAGACCCTTTTAGGGCCTGCAGTATGTCACAGCACTAGCTGGAGTCAAAACAAAGGGAAAACTGGAGGCGGCCAATACAAACCAGCACCTATTCAGGCTACATGGCTCTGGATACACACCAGCACAGAGTGATTTTAGGTGTCTGGATCGACGGAGTACAGATTCCAATTTCAAATTTTATTGCATACCTGAACACTTGCATTTGCAGTGCACAATTCTTATCAGAAAAGGTTAAATAAAGTATTGTCCTTTGTTGTTATAGATTATTGTTTGTGTTACGCGTCTAAAGATTTCTTATGCATCTCACGACTTTGTCGTGTATGAAATAATGTCTGTGTACATGTGTGTAAAACAAAAACGGACAATTTATATGCTTAATCATCTGTAATTGTATATACATTGTTGTAATTGATTGTGGCTGGACTTTTTACGAGCCTGGTAAGAAAGAAAAATCAAATGCAGAAAGTGCAAGAATAGCAGTTTCTATCATTTTTTTTTCTAAAAAACATTCACATCTTACTTTAAATGCACTGTATGTAATGTAAAGGTACTGTAATGTCACTGTAAACTTGCATCATTTACAGGAGGTACAGTACTGTATATAACTACATGGCCATTACATGATAAATACATCTTCAAATAATATATCCAAGACATTGAATGTTTAACTTTTTTTGTTTTTTGGCCCAGTTCACTCTCATGTAGCTGTAAAAAGTAGTTGCTGAAATTGAAATATCTTCACGACTAGATAGACACACATGAGTTTGTCACGTTAGGTTTCTCTATAGATGTAAATCACTCTACCAGAGGGAATCCTGTCAGATTGTCCATCCTTTGAGTGATTGGTCGGCCAGTCTGGTTTCATCTGTTAAAGTTAACCTTTTCAAATAACAATCGTGTTCTCGGACAGTGAGTGACCTTAGAAATTCAGGCAAAATCAGAAAAAGTGTCTCTCTCACTCAACCTGCAACAAGCCTGAACCAAACTGTAGCAGTTACAGGGAGGCAAGAAGGAGTGTGAATTCATGACAACACTGATGAAGCACAACTCACCCAAATCTTCGACAATCAAACATTCCTAAGTAAGAAATAGGGCTGTGCAAATAACCGAATGCAGTTATCATGCGCATCTCATCAGTAAAGCCGGTTCTGAGATTAGTATTAAATCTCCATCACCTGCTTTCAAATGGAGCGCCATTTACTTCACAGAGCCGTAGTTCACTGACAAGCTACGCAATATTGCATTCATTATCGCAGGCAATACATCGCATAGCTTGTCAGTGAACAGTACCGGCTTTATTGACGAGATGCGCATTATAAACACATTTGATAATTTGCACAGTCCCAATAAGAAATCTAATAAAGGTCAACTAATTATTTCCAAGAGTACATGATTGGTTCAGGTCACCACCAAATTTCACTGTGGGAACCAGGCAATTGAAGTATCAGTAAGCCCTGCCCCCCTTAGTTACTCAGACAAACAGATGGAGTTGCTAACTGTCTTACAATGACAGCTGTCAAGTGTAAAACCCTTGTCCCTATATCTTTTTGATAAATTTTGGACACAGAGGGACCACCAATCAAGTGGGACTTATATATGCCATGGAGGGATATATAAAAGATTTTAAAATAAATATTGTGGGTATTAATTTGGAAGCGAGGGTTTACAGATCACAATGCAAGCGGGGGAAGCCTCATGTTACGTTCGTCATGATCATGAACGACAACATCCTGGATCAACACTGTTCATGTATCGCAGGGTACGATTAAATTAAATTATATTTATCCAGTTTAGTATGAAGAGACAGTGAAATGTAGACCTTAATTTATGTGTTTTTGCTCTACACAGTACAAGACGCGAGAACAGTCTGCTGTTTAGCTTTGTATGGACTCACTAACTTTAATGTTAGCTAGTTTTAGCCAGAGATACCATGCTAAAGCACAAAATGACATTAACATTCTGCTTGAGCAGATGAACATTTTAACTCAATGAGAGTGTGACAACCAGAAAACAATCCAGTATCTCAAAAAATCTGAATATTTACATTTTCATTAAATGTCCTTCCCTACAGTATAAATTCTGGGTATCTCTTGTTCTTTGAATCCACAATAATGGGGAAGACTGCTGACTTGGCAATGGTCCAGAAGACAATCATTGACACCATCCATAAAGAGGGTTAATCACAGAAGGTAATTACTGAAAGGGGTGGCTGTTCACAAAGTGCTGTATCAAAGCATTTTAAATGCAAAGTTGACTGGAAGGAAGAAAATGGGTAGGAAAAGGTACACAAGCAACAGGGATGACCACAAGCTTGAGAATACTGTCAAGCTAAGCTAATTCAAACACTTGGGAGAGCTTCACAAGGAGTGGACTGAAGCTGGAGTCAGTGCATTAAGAGTCACCATGCTCAGACGTCTTCAGGAAAGGGGCTATCAAGCCACTTCTGAAACAGAAGCAACATCAGAAGCATCTTACCTGGGCTAAGGAGAAGACGAGCTTGACTGTTGCTCAGTGATCCAAAGTCCTCTTTTCAGATAAAAGTAAATTTTGCATTTTATCTGGTAATCAAAGTCTGGAGTCTCGAGGAAGACCTTAAGAGGCACAGAATCCAAGCTGCTTGAAGTCCAGTGTGAAGTTTCCAAAGTCAGTGATGATTTGGGGTTCCGTGACGTCTGCTGGTGTTGGTCCATTATGTTATATCAAGTCCAAAGTCAATGCAGTCATCTACAAAGAGATTTTGGAGCACTTTATGCTTCCATCTGCTGACAAACTTTATGGAGATGCTGATTTTCTTTTCCAGCAGGACTTTGGCACCTACCCACAGTGCCAAAACTGGTTTTGCTGCAGTGGTTTGCTGACCATGATATTACTGTGCTTGATTGGCCAGCCAACATGCCTGACCTAAATCCCATATAGAATCTATGGGTTATTTTCAAGAGAAAGATGAGAAACAGTTGATCCAACAATACAGACGATCTGAAGGCTCAATAGTGCCTCAGCAGTGATACAGGCTGATCACTTTCATGCCACGCCTCACTGATGCTGTAATTTGTGCTAAAGGAGACCTGACCAGGTATTGAGTGCATAAATGAACATACTTTAAAGAACTTGAACTTTTCTGTTTTGCAAATCCTTTTTTGGTTGGTCTTAGGAAATATTCTAATATTTTGAGATATTGGATTTTTGACTTTCAAGTTTAAAGAACTTGAACTTTTCTGTTTTGCAAATCCTTTTTTGGTTGATCTTAGGAAATATTCTAATATTTTGAGATACTGGATTTTTGACTCATGAGCTATAAGCTCTTATAATCAAAATTAAAACTATTTTTATTTAATGTTTTATTTTACATGTAAAGAATCTAGAATATAAGAAAGTTTCACTTTATGAAATGTTACAAAAAAAAACTCTATTCTAATTTTTTGAGATGCACCTGTATATCTCTGCAACGCTTTAGCATATTGAAACCAAACTTGGTGTGTGTTATAATGACCCTGACCTGAGGGTACCTGCACAGTAGTGCCATATCATGAGTCTGTCACGAGATGTGGAAAAATGGTTATTTTTGCTCATAATTTCAAATCACAAGACTGGTATCTTAGATACGGGTGCACATACTGAGTTGAACCATACCCAACATGATCCATCGGCCATTTAGAATTTGGTTGTAAAATGCTATATTTGCTTAATGCATTGGCGTATCACTATGAAACAGTACTGTGTGTGTCATTGACACCATGCGCTAAAGCAGTGGTTCTCAAACCTCTCCATGAAGTACCCCCAGCACTGCACATTTTGTATGTCTCCCTATATCCGACACACCCACTTCAGGTCTTGCAGTCTTCACTAATGAGGGAAACATACAAAATGTGCAGGGCTGGGGGTACTATATGGAGAGGTTTGAGAACCACTGCCCTAAAGGTATTCAAGAAGTTTTGTAGCACCTCAACCTTGTGGTCAATAATTATAGTGAAATTTAAAAAAAATGCTCATAGCTTTTGATTAGTTTTGCCTATTGTCATGAGACTGGTCTTGATAGATTCCTTGGGTATTCCAGAACATCAATACCAATTAAGCAATAATCAGCCAAACCTCCTGTCTGCCATTTTAATTTTCTTCAACTTACTTTTCAAACATCTCTTAGACTGTTGGTCTGATTTCCACCAAATTCGACTTCAATTCATCTTCAGACCATACCGGCAAAAAAGTTGGATTTTGTATTGATAAGATCATGGTTTCGTTTAATGCATCAACGAATTTGCTGGCATGATGCCAAACTGCATCTGAGGCTTCATCTCTGAGAAGCTTTGACCTACTAACACCAAGCTTCGTGTGTGCCATTGCTGTATCACACACTGTAAAACTAATAAGAATACTCAAAACATTTGAGGAAATGTATTGCTTCAAAATATTTGAGTAAACAAACTCAATTTTTTTTTTTTTTTAAGTTAATAGAGCTGGGCAAGTGGGGCGGGGCTGAGAGCCATGGGAGCCAAGCCAAGCCTCGCTTCCATGATCCCACCCCTCTCATCACAATGATAATTATATACAACTTGCTTCCATTAACAGCACATTCATTCAGATCTTTTTAGTTAAGTGCTAGTTGGCAACAGCACACTGGTATGTACTAATGTAGTTATCAAATAGACTCAGAATACTTGCATGTAAATAGTCAAACAACATGCAGTATATAAGGCCTTTAAGTTTTGCTGTCCATCCTCAACCTAATCACAGGCTCTACTCTTCACCACAACGGTAACACTACAGAACCAACATAAAAAAAAAAATGTAAATCCTAACATAGCACAACATTTAAGCACTAACTTATTTCTCTCTATGTTAATCTTGTGTAAAAACACACAAAATAACACAATTTCTACATTTATTTTCCTTGTTGGCAGATGCAAAGCATGCTGGGAACTAGAAAATGCAATAATTTTAAGTTCACCTTACTACGACAGCATTTTGAGTTTACAGAACTAATTTTAATTAAAGGGATACTCCACCCCAAAAAGAAAATTTTGTCATTAATCACTTTACCCCCATGTCGTTCCAAACCCATAAAAGCTTCATTCATCTTTGGAACACAATTTAAGAAATTTTGGATGAAAACCGGGAGGCCTGTGGCTGTCCCATAGACTGCCAAATAAATAACAGTGTCAAGGTCCATAAAAGGTATGAAAGTCATCTTCAGAATACTCCATCTGCCATCAGATGTGCAATCTGGGTTATAAGAAGCGACATTAACACTTTTTGTAAGCAGTGTTCGAATTGTGTCAAAGCTCTTGGGGGGTCCCCCCCACCCCACACCACCCAAAAAAAATCTTGTAATATACATTTGTATTTATTTATTTCATATAATAATTTAATTTACTTTACTTGTGAATTTCTTTTACTTTGTGTGTTTCAGAACATGTTTTTGCAGCTGAGCATTTACTATATGTTTAATGTTTAATGTTTAATGTTTATTTAATTTCGGTCCTCACAGACAATCAATCATACAAAAATAAATAAAGTTGTACATAATAACCGAAAAGGTGTAGGCTGAAGCCTCTGCTTATTAAGCCTACCCTTTGTACATAATTATCAATCAAATGATGCATATGTAAAATTAAATAAAAATCTATATACTTTGAACAGTGCACATGTTGGCATTTTATTTCATTAAAAAAACTAATTTATCTTGAATCTAGTTATATAACCCTTTCATATTTTCTAGCGGAAGTTTTCATAGTTGGGTAAACTTATAGTGGTGAATGAGAGACTACATTAAATATATGTTTTGTCACAATAGTGTTTCTACAAGAGCGAAAAAATAGAAAGAATTTGATACGATTACGATGCTGATGACCATTAATCAATTTCGATCTCTTGATTCACTATCAATTCACATGAATAGGCCTACTGTACTTACTTTTCTTGGGTTAAATTCAGTATTTTCTTGCATTAATTAATATTCACTTGTGTGTGCTTATACGAGTATCTTTTTAAAATGTATCATTTTAAAATCTAGTGTTTGATCTTGTCTAAATATTTATTCAAATGCAAAACCTAAAAATAAGTAAGCAGTTATGACCTGCAATACTCTTTTGAGCAACTAGACTAGATACATGTATATTTATTAGAGTGGGTAAACAATGGCATTGCAAATGGAAATTATTATTTTTCTGGCCACAAAATGACTTTAATTTGCCTCTTTGCATTGAATTTAAAACCCTTTTCTCCATTTAACCTTAAATACTACACTAATTGTATTAGGCTATACATAATAACGGAAAATAGGATACAATTCATAACAAAAACGGTTGATCTGCATGTTTGTCTTGGGCGTAATAATCGATGCATGTGTTTCTCAAGCACAATTTGTGAGAGTTAGCAACTCTGCTTTGTCATCGTTGACACAAAATAAGCCTTCACCTGATGAACATTTTCATCAGTAATAATTTCCTTAATTAAATTAACACTGTTTTTGAGCAGTTAAGGTTACTAGATTTAAAATTATTTGTTTAATTCAGAATGGGTGCAATGCAAGCTTTTTTCTCAGAATTACGTTAGATGGCTAATTACAACTAACAATCCGATAGTGAGCTAGCATCATAAGATTAAAAAAAACAACTATTGACAGACCAAGATTATAATAAAAGTAACTGTCCGATTCTAAGATAAACACTTATTCAGTAGCAGTAAATTAGGTGTACCAAACAATCATAAAAACAAAGAAATATTATCTTACCGTCATCGTGAGGTAAAATAATGAGGAAGGATCACTCTGCCAGCCAGTCACACAGCGACGTCGCACCGCAGTCTGTAAATTCCTTCAGAAAACAGCGTGTGGCGCACTCGAGTATTTTTTTAGAGTCATATTTAATTTGAAGTAGCTTTTTATGGGAGCGGCAGCGCAATACTTCGATAAAAAATAGATAGGGCTATGTCAAATATTGTTTCTATTTTAGTTTTAATGAAAAACCAGGGGACCCCCCCAAGGTCAATTTTTTGGGCCTTATGGGGGGTCCCTTGATGCTTATGGGGGGTCCCGGACCCCCCCAGCTCCCCCTCAATTCGAACACTGTTTGTAAGCAAAGAAAACAAAAATAATGACTTTATTCAACAATTCCTTTGTCAACAATCTCCTCTGTGTCTCTTCATATCACCTTATGCGGCATATACTCTTCTGTATCATTAGAACGACATGGGGGTAAGTGATTAATGGAAAAAAAATCATTTTGGGGTGGAGTATCCCTTTAAGTCAAATGAACTTTCATTATTATTTGAGTGAAATTAACTTTTCATCTCAATTTTAATTTCAATTTCACTGTTTGGTTTTACAGTGCATTAAACACATAACATGATTGGCCCCTTAATTGCTGCTTGCAGCAATATATATATATATATATATATATATATATATATATATATATATATATATATATATATATATATATATATTGTTTTAAGCATTAAAAGGATAGCCATGCAAAAATTAAACTTGTGTTATCATTTACCTTCCCTCTTGTCATTCCAAACTTTTATGACTTTCTTCTTTCTTTAAATTGTAAAAGAAAATATTTTGAAGAAAGTTGGTTACCAGTTTCTGTTCCCTTTGACTTACACTGTCTGGACTAAAAAAAAACAAACAATAGATGTCAAAGGAAACCGAAACTGTTTGGTTAACAACATTCTTCAAAATATCTTTTGTGTTATGCAGAAGAAAGAAAGTCATATTTCTCACCTACATATTCAAGTTTGGAATATGTAGGTGAGTAACCGATGACAGAAGTTTTATTTCAGATGGTTTAAATTAGGTTGTCCCTTTAACACTTAAAACAATGATTTGGCAATCCGTTCATACCATTGTGCTATTTTGTGCAAAGAAATAAGTCTCCTGACAAAAGCAGTTCCATTGTTGTCAGCATTAATGAAGGGAAGCCTGATTATTTACAACAAACCGGTTCCTTCGCTGTTACATTAACAGGATCAAACTCTGATTAAGTTATAATGGTGGTTGTCTTGTCCCAAAATATAACAAAAGTTGACAAACACACACACACACACACAAAAAAAAAAAAAAAAAAAAAAAAACTGTCTGAAGCTGGAACTGAATCCAGGTCACCCATGTGATGATGCTGAGTCCTAACCGCAAGACCACATTTTATTCTTAACAATGACTGCACTCAGACTTTACTCGACTCTCAGACTGAAAGCCTCAAAAATGGGGGAAAAAAAACACAATCAGTTATTGATGTTCAGGTGCCAGACAAGTATATACCTGCCACGTTTTTATATTAAAGGGATACTCCATCCCAAAATGAACATTTTAATCACTTATCCCCATGTCGTTCCAAAACCATAAAAGCTCAGTTCGTCTTCGGAACACAAAAGCCACGGGAGCACTTTTTGTAAGCAAAGAAAACAAAAATAACGACTTTATACAACAAATCCTTTGTCAACGGTCTCCTCTGTCTCTCTCATTATCACTGTATGCTGTGTATGCTCTCCGCACCACAATAATGCGCTGTTTAATTTCAAATCAAAGCTTAATACACGTAGAAACAGGGAGTATTATGACGATGACTTTCATACCTTTTATGGACCTTGACACTGTTATTTACTTGGCAGTCTATGGGACAGTCACAAGCCTCCCGGTTTTCATCCAAAATATCTTAAATTGTGTTCTGAAGTCGAACAAAGCTTTTACGGGTTTGGAACGACATGGGGGTAAGTGACGTCAGCCTGTCTTGCGGCGTCAGCCTGTCTTGGCTCCTTCCTTTTTTACAGCTCCAAGTCACAGATTTTTGGAGTAAGGTGCGAAACTCCAGTTCAATCCCAGAATTGACAAAGAGGCATTTGCTGGCCAAAAGAAATGCCCATTAGCAACAGGCTAAACAGGTAACACCACCTCCTCTCCACCATCCCCGGAAACGTACACTCCAAAAAATGAAAGTAAACAAAGGGTCAGTATGGAAAATATCTGTAATGCCAGATTCTCTCCCCCTAGGATGAAACAACCCATGGTTGTTAGGAGAAAAGAATCAAAACCCTAAGACTTCCTCCTTATCTAAGGTTTCTTGAAAGATGTCCTGAAGTCTTCTCTTTGCTTGGTCCTCCAACTGCCCAGCTGTGGGAAAACACATTTTAAGATTTCACACATGTGCAATGCGCACATCTTCTCCAGTGGCCTACAACGCTATGCGGTATTTCAAAGGTCCCAGTGACTTCAGAACCTGGTAAGACCCTTTCCATTTGGGTGCCAATTTGGCACTAAACTTGTGTTGTGCACAATATTGAAGAAAGTTTCGAAGCCATACCCGGTCTTTGGTCTTGAAAGTGCTGTCCTGTCTTTGTTTTGCTATAGTTTCGGAGTTTTCTATGTTGGGCTTTTCTGCTACTCTCTTTAACTTGAGATTGCAGTTGTTGTATGTGAGAGACTACGTCATAGGAGGTGGTGTCAGGAGTGAGATTTGGACCGTGCAGTATTTTATCCATTGGCCCTTTCAGTTTTCTTCCAAGCTGCATTTCTGCTGGGGTTACTCCAGTGGCTTCCTGGATGGCAGAGCTAAATGGCGAATCTCATCTCTGGTAAGAACTGGTCCCATTTTTTGTGGTTGTCATCCACATATAATGCAATCATATTTTTGAGAGTTCTATTCACACGTTCCGTCATGTTTGTCTGAAGGTGATATGATGTGGTTAACTTCGGTGTCCCTCTCCATTTTAACATACTTCCCTGAACACAGATGAGACGAACTGGGTGCCTCTATCAGAAAGAATGAAGTCTGGAACTCCCCAAAGAGTTAAGATTTATTTTCTTAGAATTGCTGCAATACTTTGTGTGGTGGCATGATGCATGGGTAAAAATTCAACTCATTGTGAATAATCAACGAAAACCAGCAAGTACTCATTTTGCTGTGTTTCCGGGGTAGTGAACCCATAATATCATCTCCCAGCATTTTGTTTGGTTTAGTGGTGGTAATTGATTGGAGTGTCCCTGCAGGTTTCTGGTTATCATGGCGAAGGGTTTGGCATTTCAAACATTTCCTGACATGATGTTTTACATCAGTCCACATCCCTGGCCAAAACGCTAATTCCTGGAGCCGTTTAAAGGTCCTTTAAATTCCTCTATGGCCACTCAGGGGATGTGAATGATAGTACTGAAGGAGAGTGGCCAGGAGACTGCTGGGAACATACACTCTATAGTGTATTTGATCATTCTTCAGTTTGAGTTTTATGATACAACTTGTCCTCTATCACTTCGTATTGGTCTAGGGCAGGGATCTTCAAATCTGGACCTCGAGATCCACTTTCCTGCAGAGTTTAGCTCTAACCCTAATCAAACACACCTGAGCATGCTAATCAATATCTTTGGGATCATTAGAAAATCACAGGCAGGTGACTTTGATCAGGGTTTGAGCTAAACTCTGCAGCACATTGGACCTCCAGGGCAAGATTTGAGGAAGGGGGGTCTAGGGCTTTGTTCTTCTGCTTCCACTTGTAATAACTTTGTTATTTCATAGTCTTTATGCTGTTCCTCCCACAGGACAATATCTGTCACTGTAAGCTCTGGGTGTTGTTCCGTCTTTTGCTTGGTGTAAATTGCTGTGATGGGAGAATTTGCTGTGATTGATGACCTGGACAAAGCATCTGGGGCGATGTTTAATTTCCCTTAACGGTATACAATGACGAAGTTGAAATGTTGCTGTCTCAGGACCCGTTGGATGAGGCGGCTGTTGGTTTAGGTGGATCCCATGACCAAATGCAGAGCGGAATGGTCTGTGACAACTATGAAAAGTTTGTATTCAAGGTAGAGTTGCCACTTATCTAAGGCCCATATAACTGCCAGACACTCTTTTTCTGTTGACTAGTTGATCTCTGCGCCAGTTAAGTTTGACTGCCATATGCAATAACCTCCTCCCTGCCTGGAGCTTTCCTCTGTGTGAGAATGGCACCCAGTCCAGTGTCACTGGCATCTGTATATACGATGAAAGAAACTTGAAGATCAGGGTGGCCAAGAATGGGGGCGAGGCGAGACAAGGCATGCTTTTAACTGGTCAAACGTTTGTTGACACTGCGTCGTCCATTTAAACACCTGTCCCTTTTTTAGGGAACTGAGAGGCACAGCAATTAAAAAAAAAAAATTGCCACAAACTGGTGGTACTGACTAGATTATTCCAGGAACCTCTTAACTTCCTTCAAGGTGTTGAGAGAAGGAAAGGCGTGAATGGCCTCAACTTTACTTGGCTCGGCTGTGATGCCCTTATTGCTATATCAGTTATATATATATCATGCTATATATATGCTTATTTCTATATCAGTCCCAGAAAAGTGACTTCTGGAAGAAAAAACTTGCACTTTTTCAAGTCAATAGTCAAACAGGCAATTTCCAGCCTGTGGAGAACAGTTTGTCGTCAATAGTCTATGCAAAAGAATAGTGTGGTCTACACAGAACCTTAACTTTCCATTTTTCTTTGGACCCAGAACTACCGGTGAGGCCCAAGCAAAATGTGATTGCTCCACAATTCCTTCTCTCAACATTACCTCCAATTGTTGCTCCATTGCTGCGTGTTTAACAGAAGATAACCGATATGGCCGTTGTTTGATAGGAACCTGGCAGGTGATATAGATGCGTTGTTGCAGGATATCTGTTTGCCCAGTTTGGTGAGTACATACTCGTGGGTTACTTTCTAGGATCTGAAGTAGTTGTTGCTTTCCATCCATAGGTAGATGTGCTTTACTTACAGCATATCTAATTAATGTTGCACCGTCCACACTGTCAGTTTGTAGCACAGTCAAGGAGGGTTGGGAGGAGGAACAGCACTTTAGTTTCAAGTTTACAGTCAAGTTTAGTTTGCTTTTTCTGGTTCTTTTTCCTTCCTTCATTGTTGGCAAGGTAACCAGTGGTTCACTGGCATTTCCAGGTTGAAATGGAAGCTCTTCAGCAGGGTCAGACTTGAAAGAATATTTTTGTTCAATTACATTAATTTGTAGGCCACTGAAAAAGATGAAGTCCAAACTCAGGATGATGGCTTAAGCAAGAGATTGAGAGGGAAGGACAACAGTAGGTACTGTAATTGCTTTATCTTGCAGATGAATATTAATGTTTATCCATCCAGAAGGACTCTCAGCTTTGCCAATAGCCAGGTAAAGAGGACCACGGGACCAAGGTTGGAGCTGAACAGGGGTTGCAATTTGCTTCATGAGACTCTCGTGAATTAACATGTAGCTTGCTCCAGTATCCACAATCACTTTCCCTGACCAGAATCCAATGTGAATTGGAACTACTAATTGTTGTGGTATGGTCACGAATACATTTGATCTTGAAGGGGTTGAAATCTTCTGAGTTTCTGCCTGTGCCTGGGGTGTTTCTGTCATGATCCTGGCTCTTCTCTTTCTCTGTCTCCCTCTTGTGGTCACACTATCACGCACACACATCCACTCCTCCGCTCATTATCTCTTTCAGCTGGTTCCCCTTTCGTTCCCTTCTCCTCACCTGTCCCCTTTTTCCTCTTGATTGTCTCTGCTTCTTATTCCCCTCTTCCTAGCCCTGTCTTGTTGTAGGATTATTCAATGACCTCTCGTGAGAAACGTCTGCTCTCTCGTCCTGTCCTGTCTTATCTGTGGAAAGTGAAATCAATATTTATGCTGTGAGTTATACTGCCATTGGACTGTGTATTATCCAGCTGTGCCTGTTTGCAGAGTACCTGTTCAGCGCTCGCCCTTGGCTGTTCACCCTGTCTGCTGTCTTCACTATTTCTGACTGGCTGAATGCATCTCGGGGTCCCTGCCTCTGTCTTCGTGGAAGTTTATGCAGATTTTCTTTGTTCCCGTTATCTGGCAGTTTCTGTTTTGGCTCTGATTGATGCCTGTGATTTGTGTTCTAATTACTCAGTGAAGACTTTACTTTATCCATTAAAGACTGTTAACTGCATCCCGCCCTGGTCTTCCATCGGTTCTTACCTAACAGAATAATCCTACCAGAGATGGACCAGGCGAGTGGTAACCCCCTTCACAATGCTGTAGAGCTCCAGGGTGCGCTGCTGGGTAAACATGAGGAGGATTTATCCACCGCGAGACGTGCCGTGGATTCCCTGACCGCCCAGCTCTCGGATCTAACCCAGCAGTTCCATCACTACCGTCATGAAACCACTGCTTCAGCTGGACAGCGCGACTCTTCTGAGCCACGTATGAACAACCCGCCGTGCTACTCTGGCGAGCCTTTGCAGTGCCGAGCCTTCCTCACCCAATGCGAGGTTGTTTTTTCCCTCCAGCCGTTCACCTATGCCAAGGATCGATCTAAGGTGGCTTATGTGATTTCTCTTCTCAATGGACGAGCTTGAGAGTGGGCGGCAGCGAACTGGGAGGCAGAGGTAGACTGCATCCTCAAGTTTTCTCTTTTTAAGGAGGAGATGGTCCGAGTCTTTGACCGGTCTGCACACGGTCACGAAGCATCCCGCCTCCTATCCACCTTGCGCCAGGGAAAGAGGTCAGTCACTGATTTTTCAATTGAGTTCCGAACCCTGGCCACAACGAGTGGATGGAACGGTCCGGCCCTCATCGCCCGCTTTCTCGAAGGCCTGAACTCCGAGATTAAGGATGAGGTCTTTGTCCGAGAGGTTCCTGACAGTTTCGATTCCCTTGTCGAGCTGGCTCTCCGCATCGAAAGATGCTTTGACATGCGACGAAGGGCTCGCAGAATGGAGGCTTCGTTACTTCCCGCTTCCACAGCGACCCAGCCACCACTGTCATCTGCTGCTGATCCCGAGCCGATGCAGCTAGGGGGGCTTCATATATTCACACAGGAACGCCAACGCAGGATTATGAATCGCCTTTGCATGTACTGTGCTGCCGCTGATCATTTTGTCTCTAGGTGCCCAGTAAAAGTCAGCGCTCGTCAGTAGGCGGAGGGTTGCTGGCGAGCGCTACTTCATGGGTCTCTCCGTCTAAGTCCTGCACTTCCCTTCCCGTACATCTCTCCTGGCCGGGATCGTCAGTTTCCTGCTCTGCATTGCTTGATTTGGGGGCGGAGGGGAACTTCGTTGACGAGACTTGGGCTTTGGAACAAGGTATTCCCCTCTTAGATTTACAAGACTCCACCCCCCTGTTCGCCCTAGATGGCAGTTCCCTTCCCAGGGTACAGAAAAGGACTTCTCCATTGACTCTCACTGTTTCAGGAAATCATAGAGAGACTATTTCTTTTTTTTATTTTTCATTCCCTTTTTACTCCAGTGGTTTTAGGCCACCCGTGGTTAGTTCTCCACAACCCCCAGATTGACTGGGCGGAGGGCTCTATTCTATCTTGGAAATTGTCTTGTCATGTTGATTGTCTGTCTTCTGCTGTGCCCCCTGTCTCGTCCGTAACTGTTTTTCAGGAAGAGCCAGGGGATTTGTCTGGAGTTCCGGAGGAGTATCACGATTTGCGGGAGGTCTTCAGTCGTTCCCGGGCCACTTCTCTCCCCCCTCATCGCCCGTATGACTGCAGTATAGATCTTCTCCCAGGTACAACGCCCCCCTGGGGAAGACTATACTCGTTATCCGCTCCCAAACGGGAGGCGCTCGAGAAATACCTTTCTGATTCGCTCAACGCCGGTACCATCGTTCCTTCCTCGTCTCCAGCGGGAGCCGGTTTTTTCTTTGTTAAAAAGAAAGACGGCTCCCTGCGTCCCTGCATAGACTATCGGGGTTTAAATGATATCACTGTCAAGAATCGTTATCCATTACCACTGATGTCATCTGCCTTCGAAGTCTTGCAGGGAGCTAAGATTTTCACAAAGCTCGATTTACGCAACGCCTATCACCTAGTGCGTATAAAGGAGGAGGATGAATGGAAGACCGCGTTTAACACGCCCCTAGGGCACTTTGAATACCGGGTTCTTCCTTTCGGATTGGTAAACGCCCCCGCGGTCTTTCAAGCCTTAGTCAATGACGTCCTACGGGACATGCTCAACATCTTTGTATTCGTCTACCTCGACGACATTTTGATCTTTTCGCCATCACTCCAGGTGCACATCCAACATGTTCGTCGTGTCCTCCAGCGTCTACTGGAGAATCGGCTTTACGTAAAGGCCGAGAAGTGTTCTTTCCACGCCCCCTCAGTTACGTTTCTAGGTTCAGTCATCTCGGCAGAGGGGATCGGTATGGACCCGGCCAAGGTCCAGGCGGTCACTGATTGGCCCGTGCCCGACTCTCGTCTCGCGCTACAACGTTTTCTCGGGTTTTGCTAATTTTTATCGTCGTTTTTATACGAAATTTCAGTCAAGTAGCCGCTCCTCTTACGGCTCTGACCTCAGTCAAGTCCCAGTTTAGGTGGTCAGAATCTGCGCAGACTGCGTTCGACGTTCTAAGATCTCTTTTTACTACCGCGCCTATCCTTCTTACTCCTGACTTCACTAAACAATTTATAGTCGAGGTCGATGCCTCTGAAGTGGGGGTCGGGGCTGTGCTTTCCCAGCGGTCCGCCGCTGACGGAAAGATACACCCCTGCGCTTTTTTTCTCTCACCGTCTTTCTCCTGCTGAGTGCAATTGCGACGTGGGCAACCGCGAACTGCTCGCCATCCGTCTAGCGTTAGTACGAATGGCGACAGTAGCTTGAGGGAGCTCCCGTTCCTTTTATTGTCTGGACAGATCACCGAAACCTAGAATATATCCGCAAGGCCAAGAGACTAAACACTCGTCAAGCCCGCTGGGCTCTATTCTTTACCCGTTTCGATTTTTCCATCTCGTATCGCCCGGGTACCAAGAACGTCAAGCCTGACGCGCTATCTCGTCTTTTTGACTCCTCTTCATCTACTGAGCCCGAGGAGATTATTCCCCCGGGTCATGTTGTTGGCACGACCGTCTGGGGAATAGAGAAGCTGGTTAAGCGTTCTCTTTCTCGAGTCATAGTCCCGCGCGACTGTCCTAAGGGGCTCCTTTTTGTTCCTGTATCCGCGCGTCGAGCTGTCCTTCAATGGGGACACACCTCTAAATTGACTGCCCATCCCGGCGTCCGGGGCACCCTCGCTTTTATCCGTCAGCGCTTTTTTGGTGGTCTTCTTTGGAACGAGACGTGCGACGGTTTATTGCCTCCTGCAATACGTGCGCGCAGACTAAGGCTGGCAATTCCCCTCCGGCCGGTCTACTTCGTCCGTTACCGGTTCCTACACGACCGTGGTCTCACTTAGCTCTCGACTTTATCACCGGACTTCCTCTCTCGGAGGGTAACACCGTTATTCTGACCGTGGTAGACCGTTTTTCTGAGTCGGCCCATTTTATTCCACTCGCTAAGCTCCCCTCTGCCAAGGAGACTGCCCAGATCATGGTTGATCATGTTTTTAAGCTACATGGTTTAGCAACTGATATTGTGTCTGATAGAGGCCCTCAATTTTCTTCTCAATTCTGGAAGGAGTTTTGTCGCCTGATTGGGGCATCCGTTAGCCTTTCGTCCGGGTTTCATCCCCCAAACGAACGGTCAAGCGGAACGGACAAATCAGATTGTCGCCCGTATGCTTCGCAGTCTCACCCATCAGAATCCCGCGTCCTGGTCACAGCAACTATCCTGGGCCGAATACGCCCATAATTCGCTTCCCTCCTCTGCTACCGGTCTTTCGCCCTTCCATTGCTGTCTCGGCTATCAACCTCCGTTATTTGAGTCCCAAGACTCTGAATCTAATGTTCCGTCAGTGCAAGCTTTAATTAGCCGTTGCAAGCGCACCTGGAGGAGAGTGCGATCTGCTCTCTGTCGAGCTAGAAGACGCATGACAGTTACAGCCAATAGGCGCAGAATTAGAAGTCCTCGCTACGTTTGCGGTCAAAAGAGGTGTGGTTATCCACTTCAAATTTACCGCTCCAGTCCGAATCACGTAAATTGTCTCCCCGCTTTGTTGGACCATTCCGCATTGTAAGGGTCATAAATCCTGTCGCAGTAAAGCTTCACCTTCCGCCTAATTTACGCCGGGTTCATCCCGTGTTTCATGTCTCGTGCATCAAACCAGTCATCCGTCCCCCTTCTCGTCCGGTCCGCGTCCCTGGTCTTGTCGATGAGACCCCTATTTACAGGGTTCGCCGGATTCTCGACATGCGTCGTCGGGGACGTGGCCGTCAGTATCTTGTCGACTGGGAGGGGTATGGTCCTGAGGAGAGAAGCTGGGTTCCCTCCCGGGATGTCCTGGATCCTTCACTCATCGACGATTTCCTCCGGTCTCGCCAGTTGGCCTCAGGAGCGCCAGGAGGCGCTCGTTGAGAGGGGGGTACTGTCATGATCCTGGCTCTTCTCTTTCTCTGTCTCCCTCTTGTGGTCACACTATCACGCACACACATCCACTCCTCCGCTCATCATCTCTTTCAGCTGGTTCCCCTTTCGTTCCCTTCTCCTCACCTGTCCCCTTTTTCCTCTTGATTGTCTCTGCTTCTTATTCCCTCTTCCTAGCCCTGTCTTGTTGTAGGATTATTTAATGACCTCTCGTGAGAAACGTCTGCTCTCTCGTCCTGTCCTGTCTTATCTGTTGAAAGTGAAATCAATATTTATGCTGTGAGTTATACTGCCATTGGACTGTGTATTATCCGGCTGTGCCTGTTTGCAGAGTACCTGTTCAGCGCTCGCCCTTGGCTGTTCACCCTGTCTGCTGTCTTCACTATTTCTGACTGGCTGAATGCATCTCGGGGTCCCTGCCTCTGTCTTCGTGGAAGTTTATGCAGATTTTCTTTGTTCCCGTTATCTGGCAGTTTCTGTTCTGGCTCTGATTAATGCCTGTGATTTGTGTTCTAATTACTCAGTGCAGACTATTTACTTTATCCATTAAAGACTGTTAACTGCATCCCGCCCTGGTCTTCCATCGTTCTTACCTAACAGTTTCAAAGACTGCTACATTGTTATTGGATGGCCATCCTGATTTTGCAGAGTGGTGAGAATACTTTCCATGGGTGGAATGTTGTTGACCCGCAGACTGATGGGAAGGTGGATGTACATACATTGGGCAGCTGCATGAAGGATGTGGTCCATTACATCTCCAACACTGAACAGGTGGTTTCGCAGCAGATCGGTTAGATCTGGGGTTTTCAAACTGTGGGTCGCGACCCACTTGTGGGTTGCAAAATGGAGCAAGGTGGGTCCCACAGTCACTTGGCTGCAGCTAAATTTGCGTTTAAATTATACACACTCTCACAGTTTAGTCTAGGGCTACACGATATAGCCTACCAACATTAATTACGAATTGCGATATCCTTAGTGTGATTTTCGAATTGCAATTAAGTCCGCGATTTAAAACATGCGTTGCGTGTTTTTAAGCACGGGCGCGCATGAGTTGTAATTACAGTGAGGGTCTCAGAGCAACGTCATTATTAAAAGGTTCAATCGGTCCGCATTATTAATGAGAAAAAACTTGCTCACTTCAATGCGCTGTATTCTGCATGAGATTGCATACACCAGAAAATTCAAATGTTACGAAAATGGTTTCAGGTAGGCTATGTTCATTAATTTCTATCGTCTGTTTGAACTGCACTGTTTTCGTTCGGGAAACGGTCTGTAAAAAGCATTTCACATGTACAGGGTGAGCAGGGCATAAACGCAGGGTTAATTGTAACACTACAAGATTTAAACATTTCCACATAACAAAATTTACAAAATTTTGTAATATTTCCTTGACATATCATCTCTTCATCATCAGTTCAAAAATCTTTTGAAGATATTGCTGACCATTTATTTAACCATTGCAAAAGCAAATTTCTGACTGAAGTAAATATGTCATCTCGTTTTTTAGTGTTTATTTAAAATGAGATGCACCGGTTTATTATTTTTACCTATTTCACAATTATTTTAATCTCCAAACTGTTTTAGATAGTTCTGCTTTACTTCTTATGCTTTCCTAAAAAAGTGTTGGATTGTGCGCCGCTTTTTTTTTTTTTTCAATTGGCTTGTTGTTTAAAGCCCACACGACCTTCATACCGAAGCTGTTCTTCATGATTTGTGGCTGTTCCACCTTATCCCAGACTACATAGGTGAAGGATAGTTCCATTTTTTGACTTTCCTTTGAGATCAACAGTTTCACAGCCTTAATCAATTGGTCAGCCTCTTGTTGTTTAGCTGCAATCATTAGGGTGACAGCCTGTTGATCTCCACCTTAGCTGCAGATCAGTGAACTGGTTCTCATGGTGAGAAGAGGAGGCCTTCAATACCTGGGTAAGCTCATTTACAGTTTTCTCCTGTCTTTTCATGAATTCCATCAGATTGTCTCAGCTACCTTGCACATGAGCATTAAATTGTTGAATTCCCCTCCCAGGGTTGGAAGGATGCCTAGCAGATCATGCTGAGCCATTGAGGGAGATGTAACATCCATAGACGTACAAATTTGCATGCTGTCATGTTGTGGGGCTGCCTCCAAGAGCAGGAGAGAGCATCCGCACCTGAATTCCAGGATAGGTGAAACTGTGTGAAGTGGAAATGTTATACCCGAACTCGGTTCAACCGTATGATGACACTGAATCCTAACCACAAGACCACGTTTTGTTCTTAATGATAATTGCACTCAGACTTTACTAGACTCTCAGACCGAAAGCCTTTTTTATATTCATTTCATTCATCTCAGATAGTACATCAGACAAACAAAACCATCTGCTACATACAATAGAATTATTGACAGAACAAAGGCAACACTACAGTAAAAGTTTTATGCACCTTTTTTTTTAATGAGGTAACGTTAATATAACATGGACAAGTTTTCAGATCTCTAAGCACCACAATTCCACTTAAAAAAAAAAAAAAATCGAAATAATCGAACAAAACAAAAATCAAAACAAAACTTTTTAAATATGCAGAAATGTGACTGATTAGAGCGACCAAGCTGGCAGCACGGGTGGCTAAGAGTGATTCAGGAACATCGGCAGCGTCAGCTTGTCTTGGCTCCTTCCTTTTTTACAGCTCCAAGTCAAGGCATTCACCGGCCAACAGAAATGTCCATTAGCAACAGACTAAACAGGTAGCACCACCTCCTGTCCACCAACTCCACAAATGCACACTCCGAAAGATCCACCCGCAAGGATTGCCTCCAAAGGGAATGTTACACAAAGGTTCATGTACACACATATTTGTTATACTACACTGTAAACCCGAACAGTACTACTAACTTATAAAGAATAAGAACACTGCAATTAAAGTCTGTTAAATCATTGATGCAACTTATAACAATTACATTTTCTGAACGAGGAATTTATTTTTATTTTTGTGTAGCTCAACAGTTTTGAGTAAACTCTTCTACTTAAATTATTATTTTTAAGTTTACTGAGTGACGTAAAGTTGCTCTAACCGACGTTCAGAGAAGAATCCATTCAACATGGCGGAGACTCGCAAGTGACCGGCGCAAACTTAAAGGGTACATAACACACACAGTTTCACCTAATCTCATGTTAATCTTGAGTACCTATAGAGTAGTACTGCATCCTTCATATCTCCAAAAAGTCTTTAGTTTTATCATATTTATAAAAGAAAAATACAGCTTTCCGATTCTCTTTGGAAAAAGCCGAACTCCTGGAGGCGTGCCATGGGCGGAGCTATAATACTGATGTTTCATGTTGTTTCCATTAACATATTCACTTATGTGCTGATTTCCAACAAAATACAGAAATCTGATGCAGTTGTACTTACATGAATGGGGTCTTTTATCACTGGGAACGCTCCATGTTTTAATTGCAAAACCAGCATCGACCTGGGCCTCGTTTATAAAACATTCGTCACTGAAATGACTTGAACAAATAATCACAGTAATAAGAGAACATTGCTGCCCTGGAAAAACAAACTGCATCCACTGTTCGTGTAACACTGGGTTCTTTGGGAAGCTGAACACAGTAAACATTCCCTCACATCCAAAAACACTTATTTGGAGACATTCTCGAGCAAATCCTATGCAGCGCTGCCGACGATTTTTCCCGATGAAGTGCGTTGATGATCACGATCTCGCTCTCCTCTGGTTGACGTGTGCGCGGGCGCGCTTTTCTGAGAGAAATGCTCATATAAGGAGTTCTACCATTTTCTACGTCATTAGATCCACGATCGAAAAAAAAACCAGCCAAACTTTGTACCAACCCGGAAGTAAGTAAGATTTTCGGCACAGAAATTCTCCGTCATTTGTCCAAATTATTTTTTAAAACTTTGGCCATGTTTAGCATGAGAATCCATCTCTTTAACACTGTGAACAACTCTGAATACATGAAACACCATTGTAGCCCCCTTTAATGGAACAACTTGTAAGTAAATCAAAAGAACTGTGAAAAATTCTTAGTTGCTTTTTGAGTGCTGTAAGAATATCATGATAAAGGAATGTTTTCATTTAGTGACTTTAAATGCTATTTTAGCATCACTGCTTATAGTATAATGTTAACGTTAGCCGTATTTTTCAGTAAACGCAGTCCTAATGTACGTTTTGAATGTCGCTGCTGTTAACTGCAATGTTTAGGGCTGCATTTGTCAAAAGCATTGTGAGCTAACGTTAAGTCGATTGTTGAGACCGTTTGGTAGCAAATGTTTCTACGATCATCTTAGCCATACAATGCTTTTTTGGGGGAAATGCCCTGGTAAATGTGATTTTTATTTGGTCTGTTTCTAAACAACTAGCAGCTAAAAGTATTAATCCTAAATTGGGTTAAGTTTTCACAGATGTCGCATGACATTCTAAGCCTAATGATACATGGGGCAACTTTTTGAGCAATTTTGCCGGGCAATTTTTTTTGAGCACTTTCCCACTGAGAATGGGTAACAAATTTCTATCTGGATACTTTAGATCAGTCATGGGCCCTGTGTCTCACCTAGCTGCCTGTTGATGTCAACATTTCCCAAAGTTGCTTGGCAACATTGTTCAAAAAGTTGCCCCGTATATCATCAGCCTAAATGTTTGATCTTTAGGTGAGAGCAAATTCACTAACACTAACTACCTCCATCACTGTCTTCACTGTATATAAAATAAAGTTGGCCTGATTGTTTAACATGTTTTCTTTTTTTTATTTACATGATATCAACATGAATGGAGCCCTTCATGCTCTCCCAGTGCACATGTGTGAGGAGAACTGTTCTTCAGGACATGAAATGTAAGTATTAAGAGCATTTAATAGATCTGAAATAGAGTGGGGGAACTATGACGTCAGAACCAGGAAGTGTAATTCGCTGTGGGTTCCTCTGAGATTTCCTATGGGGTTTTTTTTAATGGGGCTTTTCAATTTATGAACAAAATAAAGCCTGTGGTAAACATAACTTGATGATACTTCTAAGTTTTTTTTTTTTTTTTCTAAAGTGTAAAAACTGCACACACATTCACAGCCTAAACCTTCTTATCTAACTACTTATTAAAAACATACATGCTTTAAATTTTGTATTTTGGGTATGGGTGTGTGTAATTTACGTTGTACAACAAAACGTGAAAGTATCGTCAGGTTCTGTTTACCACAGGCTTTATTTTAATTGAAAAACTCCATTATAAAACCCCATAGGAAAATCTAGAAGCAACCCACGGCGAATTACTCTTCCAGGTACTGATGTTATAGTTCCCCCACACTATTCGCAGAACATATAAATGTCTACTTTTAGTCTTTGAAGTTAAAATTCTGCCCTCTATGCTTCTTCCAGGAAGAATTGGGCGATCTAGACATCACTGACACAAACACCTCTCCTGCTGATTTTGTTATCATGGACAACGAAACCACTACAAGTCCTGCAAGCACTGCAGTTGTGATGAGATGATCTTCCAGTGTTTGACATTCAGAAATACACAGTTCATACGGTTTAATAAAAGATCAATAAAAAATCCTCAATTGTATAGCCACAGTTGTGCATGTTTTTTTTATGCATAAGTGTATTTGTATTTAATTTAGCACCACTGCATCAAAATAACTGGTAAATAAAAAAAATTACACATGATAATCAATAATCTTAAATACACTGCACTTAAACATTAAGCAAAAACAAATTAAAACTTTTTAGTTTGACTTAATTGTTATTTATAATTAAAAAACTGAGTTTGATAACGTAAAGTTTATTAACAGCGATTCTATAGAAATATACAGAGCTACCACAAAACCATCTATTTTCAAAGACAAAAGTTTAAAGAAGGCTGTGCACTTGTTTCTATGACACATAAGGTCTATATTATATATTATTATTACCCCTTACTTTTTATGCTATTTTCCGACTGACAGTCACCCTATCATCTTTCATATAGCTGCTGCGCTTTCTGCAGAAATGCTGCTTAACTCCTTTTTTTTTTTCTTGCTGTGGGTGGCTCTTTGACATTAACTTAAACTTTGCAACAATTCAAAAACAATTCCGTAAAGTGTTATGAAAAAACTGCAAGTTACAGAAAATAAGCTAATCAGAATCAAATATGTAACCATGTCCCATAAATAAAAACATAGCTGGTATGAATATACTTGCACTATTTGTATCCAGATTTTGTCCTGCGTTACAGTTTAAATGAGCCAACACTAGTTGCCAAAAGTCAGAGCCAGTCTGCAGATTTTGACTGGACATTTCACAGAAAATTGTATTGTGTATGATGGGCAAAGAAAACGTTGGGCAAATCCAGCATCGACCTGGGCCCTCGTTTCTAAAAAAATTCGTCACTGAAATTGACTATGAACAAAACAAAACGACACTTGCTAACCTCTCTGTTGTCTTGCCCTGGAAAAACAAACTGCATCCACTGTTCGTTGTAACACTGGGGTTCTTTGGGAAGCTGAAAACACAGTAAACATTCCCTCACATCCAAAAACACTTATTTGGAGACATTCTCGAGCAAATCCTATGCAGCGCTGCCGACGATTTCCCGATGAAGTGCGTTGATGATCACGATCTCGCTCTCCTCTGGTTGACGTGTGCGCGGGCGCGCTTTTCTGAGAGAAATGCTCATATAAGGAGTTCCACCATTTTCTATGTCATTAGATCCACGATTGAAAAAAAACAGCCAAACTTTGTACCAACCCGGAAGTAAGATTTTCGGCACAGAAATTCTCCGTCATTTGTCCAAATTATTTTTTAAAACTTTGGCCATGTTTAGCGTGAGAATCTATCTCTTTAACACTGTGAACAACTCTGAATACATGAAACACCATTGTAGCCCCCTTTAATGGAACAACTTGTAAGTAAATCAAAAGAACTGTGAAAAATTCTTAGTTGCTTTTTGAGTGCTGTAAGAATATCATGATAAAGGAATGTTTTCATTTAGTGACTTTGAATGCGCATTTTAAATGCTATTTTAGCATCACTGCTTATAGTATAATGTTAACGTTAGCCGTATTTTTCAGTAAACGCAGTCCTAATGTACGTTTTGAATGTCGCTGCTGTTAACTTCGATGTTTAGGGCTGCGTTTGTCAAAAGCTTCGCAAGCTAACGTTAAGTCGATTGTTGTGACCATTTGGTGGCAAATGTTTCTACGATCATCTTAGCCATACAATGCTTTTTGGGGGGAAATGCTCTGGTGAATGTGATTTTTATTTGGTCTGTTTCTAACAACTAGCAGCTAAAAGTATTAATCCTAAATTGGGTTAAGTTTTCACAGATGTCGCATGACATTCTAAGGCTAATGATACATGGGGCAACTTTATGAGCAATTTTGCGGGCAATTTTTTTTGAGCACTTTCCCACTGAGAATGGGTAACAAATTTCTATCTGGATACTTTAGATCAGTCATGGGCCCTGTGTCTCACCTAGCTGCCTGTTGACGTGCCTGTTGATGGCAACATTTCCCAAAGTTGCTTGGCAACATTGTTCAAAAAGTTGCCCCGTATATCATCAGCCTAAATGTTTGATCTTTAGGTGAGAGCAAATTCACTAAACACTAACTAACTCCATCACTGTCTTCACTGTATATAAAATAAAGTTGGCCTGATTGTTTTAACATGTTTCTTTTTTTTATTTACATGATATCAACATGAATGGAGCCCTTCATGCTCTCCCAGTGCACATGTGTGAGGAGAACTGTTCTTCAGGACATGAAATGTAAGTATTAAGAGCATTAATAGATCTGAAATAGAGTGGGGGAACTATGACGTCAGAACCAGGAAGTGTAATTCGCTGCGGGTTCCTCTGAGATTTCCTATGGGTTTTTTTTTTAATGGGGTTTTTCAATTTATGAACAAAATAAAGCCTGTGGTAAACATAACTTGATGATACTTCTAAGTTTTTTTTTTTTTCTACAGTGTAAACTGCACACATTCACAGCCTAAACCTTCTTATCTAACTACTTATTAAAAACATACATGCTTTAAATTTTGTATTTTGGGTATGGGTGTGTGTAATTTACGTTGTACAACAAAACGTAAAAGTATCGTCAAGTTCTGTTTACCACAGGCTTTATTTTAATTGAAAAACTCCATTATAAAACCCCCACAGGAAAATCTAGAAGCGCAAACCCACGGCGAATTACTCTTCCAGGTACTGATGTTATAGTTCCCCACACTATTCGCAGAAACATATAAATGTCTACTTTTAGTCTTTGAAGTTTAAAATTCTGCCCTCTATGCTTCTTCCAGGAAGAATTGGGCGATCTAGACATCACTGACACAAACACCTCTCCTGCTGATTTTGTTATCATGGACAACGAAACCACTACAAGTCCTGCAAGCACTGCAGTTGTGATGAGATGATCTTCCAGTGTTTGACATTCAGAAATACACAGTTCATACGGTTTAATAAAAGACAATAAAAATCCTCAATTGTATAGCCACAGTTGTGCGTGTTTTTTTATGCATAAGTGTATTTGTATTTAATTTAGCACCACTGCATCAAAATAACTGGTAAATAAAAAAAATTACACATGATAATCAATAATTTTAAGTATACTGCACTTAAACATTAAGCAAAAACAAATTAAAACTTTTTAGTTTGACTTAATTGTTATTTATAATTAAAAAACTGAGTTTGATAACGTAAAGTTTATTAACAGCGATTCTATAGAAATATACAGAGCTACCACAAAACCATCTATTTTCAAAGACAAAAGTTTAAAGAAGGCTGTGCACTTGTTTCTATGACACATAAGGTCTATATTATATATTATTATTACCCCTTACTTTTTATGCTATTTTCCGACTGACAGTCACCCTATCATCTTTCATATAGCTGCTGCGCTTTCTGCAGAAATGCTGCTTAACTCCTTTTTTTTTTTTCTTGCTGTGGGTGGCCTCTTTGACATTAACTTAAACTTTTGCAACAATTCAAAAACAATTCCGTAAAGTGTTATGAAAAAAACTGCAAGTTACAGAAAATAAGCTAATCAGAATCAAATATGTAACCATGTCCCATAAATAAAAACATAGCTGGTATGAATATACTTGCACTATTTTTATCCAGATTTTGTCCTGCGTTACAGTTTAAATGAGCCAACACTAGTTGCCAAAAGTCAGAGCCAGTCTGCAGATTTGACTGGACATTTCACAGAAAATTGTATTGTGTATGATGGGCAAAGATATTTTTTTAGCTTCAGCCTATGAATCCATCCAGTTGCAGGATGTCAAACATTTTTTTTTTTTTTATGTGCTAGATTTAGAAAGTCATGTAGTGTATTCCAGCCTTACGTCACCGAAAGATAAACAATTTTACTATGGTTATCTTAGTTTCTATGCTTTACCTCAGAAAATAACCACGATACGTGATACATTATGCATGCAATCAGTGACCTGCCTTGTGTGTCAGTAATAAGCTAAATCACTGCTAGAACAGTATCACAGAACAGTAGTAGATTTACAAATGCTGCAATATAAATTTTAGAAGAGGGTTGAGGTTGGATAATGCACATACAAGCACTCAAGGTAATATGAGCACATATGGCCACAAAAGCCTTTCCTCATTTACAGTCAGCAGACACAGTGGGATAGCAGTGAAGGAGAACTGTACAGGGAGGAAGAAAGAAACCAGACTATTTTCTCCTCCATTTGACAATGGATCAATAAATACACGTCTGCTTCAACACTGTGTAGACCACACAAACATTTTCCAAAGGTCACAGTGGGAGTGCTTTAGATTAACATCACACAACCATCTCTGCTATTTTTCCATTACGCTTTGGTATGATAGTGAACTGGTCTAGCATCTCATTAACTGCAATTTGCCAATGTTGCCAAAGTTCAGTCGTAAACACACAGTATTGTATTATCTTAAAGACATATGTAGTTTCATAGTTGTATATGTTTTATCAGGATAAATTGTTTAAAACCATGTGTATACTAAAGATAGCAGTTATACACAGTGATGCGTAGATCTGGACATATACAACAAATCTGTTAAACGTTAGGTGTAACAATCTAAGCTGCTGCAAAATATCCTATCCATGACACGTTTAAAAAAAAAAAAAATAGTAATGATGAACTAGGCCTGAATTTACACTGCCAAAGTATAACACTTAGGGTAAAGATTTGAACAAACATTAATACCCAAGTAAAATAAATAATAGAAAAAATATAAATCTGATAAGTCTCTTGTAAATTATTCTTAATCCTTCTAAAGTTTGATTATTTTTTATTATTAAAACATTTAGAATATTCACGGGTTTTTTTTTTTTCTTCAGTCTATCAGAATGGTTAAATGCTTTTATTGTACAATTCTCAGGTAAATATGTTGACAGAGTAATGCAAAATACTGCATCGGTAACACAATGGCGCCATCAACTGTCCAGCTTGTATTTCCCTCCCAATCACATCTGGTGAGGGGGTCTGCCTTTTAAATTCCATTATCGACAACACTATTCTATAAATTGTTTGAGTAAATTAAAACTAAAATAATCACGATTAAAACAATTAAATGTAATCATTTCAGGAGCTGAATGTTCTTCAAGGCTCCCACTTTTTAACCAATAAATCTAGGTGTCTTCAAGTTCGTAATTTACTAGATAAGCAGGACTTAGAATAAGGTTTTTTAAATATTGACAATACTATTAAAATAATGTATCCAAACTGCAATGTAAACCATTTTTGGAACCAGGTTTTTAAAAGAGCCATTTTCCTTAGTGTGAAGAACATTTAAAGAACCTGTTCCACTATCACTTATAAAGAACCTTTAGTGCAAAGGTTCCATGGATGTTAAAGGTTCTTATTGCAACCATAGGCTCCAATAAAGAACCTTTGTTTTTAAAAGTGAATAAAATACTTGAGTCTGTATTAACTAGTACTCATGTTTAGAAATCAGTTTTAATATTATGCTACCTTATTTATATTCAGGTTTTCTATGACCACAGGAGAGACCTGGTTCTTCCAAATAAAAATAAATAAAAACTTTTTTACCGCAATATTGTTCAATGCCCCATATTAATGATTTACCTGCTTTTCATATGTAGGTCTTGTGACTTCTTGCTTTCTAAATTGTTAAACTTCTAATATGCATTTACAATAAATCTGCATCTTAAAATAGCAAAAGTGCAAATGAGGTCCTTTTAAATTCTTCTTACACCGAGTGTCCCGAGCGAACTCATCATGACAGCACATAATTAAAAGGCAAATCTGTATTGGATGTCTTATGCCAAAGGGAAAATAAGATGTGTCCCTATTTAACCCCAGGTTACAGCTCAATCCAGCACAATCCTAAGAGTTCCCAAATATAGTTCAGAGTCGGCTGGAGACCTCTCGGGTGAGTGAGCAGATTAGCTTGAAACTGATGACAAAACCTAACAAGTCACAGTTGCATATGACAACATGAAGATCAAACAGAGAAGTGTGTGCATAAACATATACATTTATTTTTATTGGAAAACACTGATACATATATCACATATTATCCATACAGATTTCGCATGTTGAGTATTCCCACTCAATTTCAAACCCTTCCCACGCAAAACTGTCCAAACAGTCCAGAACAGAGTAAGATACGCTATGTAAAGCTCTTCCAGAGGAGTAATACATTTCAGCTAGAAAAAATAAATAACCCAATTATTAGACCAATAACAAGCCCTTCATAGTATTACTAGCAACATAATTCGATACACTGTCTTTTCACCCCTCAAAATAACCAACAATTGACAGTTTCACCTTTATCGGTCTTCTTGCAAGCAGAGCGCAAATTAAATTTGGAGCACTTGACAACAAGAGGTTCTGACAAACCCACGAGGGCAAGAGACAAATGAGCCGTAAAGCAGCAGCAGCAGCAGGTTCCTCTTCTGTGGTTGAATGTATAATCTACACCAAAGTGCAAATATATATAGATATTTGTGTGTGTATATATTCATAGACTGATAACATACTTTTTAATTGACTACAAGATCTCTTGCAAGAAAGTTGAGGCTTACGAGTATTATGGCACATATCAATCCATGGATCAAACAAAAGTCACAGACCTAACTAGAAAAACAATAGGCAATGCAAAGTTTTACCAGACGTTAATATTGGAGAACAGTACATTTATAAAGCATAACACTGATAGCATTTTGATTACCTATGTTACTATATATTGTACAGTTATGCTATTTGAGTTTCTCTGTCCCATCTCGATTCTGCTATACATCCTTTGCATCTCCACGCTCCCACAAAGTTTGAAGTCATCAGAGACAAAACCCACAGTAACATAAAGGTTTAAACCAGCTGACGGAAACCACTGGCTCCAAGTACATGCCTTATAGCCCAGAAAGACACTTTTCAAGTCGTACACCGCCATTAAACTACAATTTTACAGAGTATGAGCATGACGTCGGGTTTTTACAATATGTACGTCTTCATAAACATCCAGTTTTTGTTCTGTTTGGAGTCTTAAACAGGAGAAGGCCATACGCAAAAGTATGACTTTACCACACGGGTCACACGCAGTTGTTTTTGCTCCGTTTGTATTGAAGGCAGCTATACTATTATTATAAGTATTATTATTATTATTATTATTATTATATGTATTTTTTAAATTTTAATTTACTCTATTTTTCAGCGATTAAGAACACTCATGAAAGGAGATGAAACTCTGCATTTAAACTGCCATGTTAGGCGTGGACTTCAACTCGTGTGCGACTAAAGTGACATCCTGTCCTCAAAATTTTTGTCAGGTCTGGAGACGTTTGCTCCAAAAGGGCTCATGCAGTTATGCTTGGTCCATTCACTTCTGCTGGGACAATTCTGCTAGTATTTTTCACAAACTGATTTTGAAATTTGATTCGATTTTTTTTGGTAAGAGATCACAGAATTTGAAATTCTAATACTCTCTGAAGTAAACTTTAGATTTTTTTTCTTTTTAAAGACAGAGTGATCTTAGTAGGACAAGCAATGTAAGAGAGAAAGATATAGGATATGACAATCCTTCACTTTGCAGTCATCATCTGGACAAACTCTGTGAAGACAGAAAAACAGATAATTGTAATCAAATGATTCCTGACATTGACCAATGTTAAAAAAAAAAAAAAAAGTTTTTTTTAATTCTCAAGTAATCTTAAGGCCTATTATGAAACAATTTTGGAATGCACAATACTGGAAAGTGCTGGAACCTAGTTTCACCAACGTGAGGCCATAGAAAATGTAGTTTGGTCAGTATAAAGTAATGGAAGTCTATGGAAAGTCCCCACAATTCACAGAAACAAAACGTGTGTGTGTGTTTGAATTGTGTTTGTATATATGTTTTTGAAAGATGTCTCTTTCGCTCACCAAAGCTGAATTTATTTTGATCAAAATTACGTACTTATAAATGATAATGTAAAAATAGTTTTAAATTATACATTTTATATTATATTTATATATTAAAGTTATGTTAAAAACAGTAATACTTTTTTTTTTTTTTTTTTTTAAACAGTGATACAATTGTTTCAGAATTCTTTGATAAATAGAAAGTTCAAAAAGAACAGCATTGAAACATTATAAATGACTTTATTGTGACTTTCAATGCATCCTTGCTGAATACAAGTATTAGTTTATTTTTAAACACTTACATTTTTTAATGAGTGTGAAAATATATAGGTTTAGCAAAATGGCAATAGTAAAAAGGATGCATGTCTGATGCTTGCCTAGCAAACACCACTAATTATCAGGTACATTCCTTATCCTTTTATTTTTAGATACATCACCCATGTACTGTCACTGCATCATTTCATTACACCATCACATTCTAGAACGGCTGTGTTAAACATTCAATGCAGGTGTAAAGAATGAACAAGTCAAACACTTTCTCCAGTTAAAAACTGATTTAAACAACAGTGCAAATGAATAACTTCTAACCTCACTTTTGAAAACTATCCAAATAAATTGTGTGTTTAATGCCATTTTGGTCACATAATACAATTTAAAAAAAAAAAAAAAAAGATGAATGAATGACAAAATGTGCTACAGCAGCTCACCTTCATAGTTGACCTGGCCGTCTCCATCAATATCTGCCTCTCGGATCATCTCATCCACTTCCTCGTCTGTCAACTTCTCGCCCAGGTTGGTCATGACGTGACGGAGCTCAGCTGCACTGATGTAGCCATTTCCATCCTGAAATGAGATTATGCACAATAGCGTCATGATTTATGTGATAGTGTAGATACTCCTTTTGACAGGTTGACGTAAAAAAAAAAAAAAAAAAAAAAACACCTAGTAAAGTGGACATTAACAAACGTTAACAATTAGTATCAGAACAGCTTTACTCTGGAGCCAAAGTTGAGATTGCGACACTGTTACTGGACAGATGCAACAGTGCTGTGTTTGAATTCGCCACACAGTTACAAGGTTGCTGCGAGATCTAGTGAGAATCATTTAAATTCTGCACAGAATTCTCTGTTATAAACTGTGCTGACATACAACAGGAAACCAGAAACGGTAATGCTAATTGTAACCATGGCGTTGTAGTAGAAATAGTCAAATGCATTACATCATTTCAGGGTTTGTACAACCTTTTGAGAGAGAAAATCAAGCACTTTTCAATGACTTTCAAGCATTTCATACAACTATTTCCAGCACTTTAAAGGTCTAAAATGATCCAGTTTGAATGTTATTTTTAATGGGATGACCAAAATATACTTTGTGGTAAACACAAATTATAACCAATTATATACTGTTAGACGTCAGCAGAGGCGCATTTATTGGCTTATTAGTCATTCATGTCTACTTTTTCTCTATATTTTGAAATGATAAAATCACTATTAAAATATCAAATCATCAAGAAATCAGATTTTGTCAGTTTTACACTTTTTTTGTGTCTAGAAGTAAGAAGTCACCAAGTGCCTTGAAAAACAAACTTTTCTTCAATTTGCTACTAAATCACACAATCACTGAAGTTGGTCAGTTCTATATACTAGAAGAATAATGGTACATTTAATAAGAGTGGAATATATAATTTTTCTATATAAAAATTAGATTTTGCACCTGTTACTCTTGTTAATAAAAGTACATTTTGTATGCATCTTAACTCAAGCTTAGTGCTTAGCTGTTAAATCTGTATTAACAAGAAACAAAAGAAAAACAAACAAGAAATTAACATGTAATATTATTAGTAACTGCACTTATTAATGCCAAACAATAGTAATTTTATGATAAAATGATCTATATTTTAACACCCCCACACACCACCCCCAGCGCTACCAAATCTGCTCCTGGTGCCACCATCTGTAGAATTTAGTGGCGCTGGTGTCACTGCACGAGCATCAATTTCCCACTGAAACCCTCCTAAATCTCTCTGTCACATCTGAATGCACTGGCTGTCGCTGTGGATACGCAATGTTGAGATGGTGAGAAGTGATGGAGTGTGTGTTTTCAGACACATACAAATGTGAGGCAATATTTTGATTTTAATGGGTAAATTAGCTCTTCTCACTGGATGAGGATCCACTTTTATGGTGAAAAAGTTGCGCTTCTAGAATACTCTCTGCAAAGTTCTTTATTATTTTTCTTTGCTCGGGGTACAAATGTTTAAAATAGCTGTGCAACTTTATGCTGTTTAAGTTGGTACATTATTTACATCTGTTTCAAAGCCTTGACGGTTAAATGTTTCATTCACGCGCTAGTCTGATGTGCGCTTTTTCTGAGCCCCGCGTACACCTGAAGCGCGTGCACCAAAAAGCCTGTCAAACAGCACCCGATTACGAAGTTATCTTTTGTACTAATACTGTCAAAACGCACAAGGTTTACATATAGACTCAGTTGGTTATGTCTAAAATGAAAGTAAACAGTTGAGAGAAAAACAGATACATGCCTGTATATTAGATGTGTGGAGCTCTTAAAGGGACAGTACTAAACATGCAGCCGACTGTCATTAAAGGGATAGTTCACCCTAAAATTTAATTTCTGTCATTATTTACTCACTCACATGTTGTCCCAAACCTGTATTAATTTCTTTCTTGTGCTGAACACAAAAGAAGATATTTTGAAGTATGTGGGTAACCAAACAGTTGCTGGTCCACATTAAATATGGAATTAAATAGTATGGAAGTCACTGTGGACCAGCTGTTTGGTTTTCCACGTTCTTCAAAATAGCATTTATGTTCAGCAGAAGAAATAAACTCCTTCAGGTTTTTTGGGTGAACTATTCCTTTAACAATAATAAAACAACAAAACACAAAGAGAAAAATCACTCACTATTCTTAACTCAAGATCTTTAAAGGGGTCATATGATGTGATTTCATGTTTTCTTTTCTCTTTGGAGTGTTACAAGCTCTTGGTGCATAAAGAAGATCTTTAAAGTTGCAAAGACTACAGTCTCAAACCCAAAGAGATATTCTTTATAAAAGTTAAGACTCGTCCACGCCACCCCTAAAATTCATGAATGAATGATCCCGAAGTGAAGTAAACTTTCTCCTGCTCAGGGATAAGGGAACAATGAACACTGTGTAGGGACCATGTCAATGGAAACATTATTACGGGTTAAAATGACAGTATAAGTCATTTTAATCCTTAATAACGTCACCACTGGATGCAACAAATGCCTCGTTTGTAATGGGTTTTATTGGTTTTGTCTTCTTGTCTGACCGGGACACACATCACAGTATGGCAAGGGGCATAACATTTCTGTCATGCGCTTGACCATTAGCATTCGACCAATCACAATGCACTGGATAGCTGGCCAATCAGAGCTTTTTAGACCGATGAGCTTTGTAAAAAAACGACACGTTTCAGAAAGGCGGGGCACAAGGGAGAAACAATACTGTACAGTATGTGGAAAATAATGTGGTTTTTGAACCTTAAACCTAAAACACATAAAACCTTAAACCTAAAACACATTTCATTACACCAAATACACAAAATAATGTTCTTTTTAGCAACATCATACAGTATGACCCCTTAAAACAGTTGTATTAGGAATCAGTCTATAGTGTTTTATTTTTACATTTGTTCCTTCAATTTCTTGAAGTTATTTTGTTAACTTGAAAGGCTTTGTCTTTATAATAGGGAAATTAGTTTGGCTGTTATGCTTAGACAACTTGCAAAATAGTAAAACCAACATGACAAAGAATCGCGATAAAATTATGAATCATGATTTTTCTAAAAAAAAAAAAAAAAATCATGATGATATTTTTTTCCATATCATCCACTCCCTATCATGGACCAATGGCAGTTCGAAGAATGTTTTGCAAAAAAAACAAACAAACAAACAAAAAAAAAAAACCACACCCCAAAACACAAAACAGAAAAATGCAAAAACACATTTTCACACTGGCGAGCTGTTTTGAACTATTGAAACAAACTCCAAAACACCTTTGTTTTTTGCCTTTTTTTTTTTTCACCTGCTCATAACATTTCAGTCAATTTTGCTTGAACCATATTGGAACCTTAAGAACTTTCATCTCTTCTTTTTCTAAATAAGGACACATGAAACAATAAAAATGTGATTACATTTATACGTCATATTGATTGCTTTTAATTTCTTTTATTTGGTTATTTGTTTTGTGTTCAAAAATTTGACTACAAAATATTCATCCCAAGTTCAAAGCAAGTGGAGAAGCAATCAAGAAAACCCAAAATCAACTCAAGCTGTTTCAAGCACTCTCTGCCAACGGTCTGCTGCAGTCTGTGCCCACATGGTGAATAATCTCACCCACTGTCTGGAAAACACACCTGCGCAGATCTTACGTAAACGCTTCACAGCATCTACACGGTTTCAAAGTCAGCTAGTCAGCGGGTTGCCTGGATGATATTTCAACTGGTTTTGGTTCACCTGACCCTGAGAAGTGGGTCAGAAGTGTTCTTGTGTTCAAAAGCAGCTACCCTGAACCTTCATTAAGACTCTTCAAGATTACGTTTCATGAATCAGTTCAGTGCCTCATCAGGTTTCAAGTTCATGGCAGCTGCGGTTAATGGTGACATTTCCTAACCTTGTCAAAGACTCTGAAAGCTTCTCGGATTTCCTCTTCACTGTCCGTGTCCTTCATTTTCCGTGCCATCATGGTTAGGAACTCCGGGAAGTCTATAGTTCCGTTGCCTGTGGACAGACCATGTTGTCACCATTTACCACAAGATTAGAAGAAAAGTAAAAAAAAACACTTCCACCAGTGCATCTGCATGAGGGAGTAGACTTCAACATATTTCAAAGCAACTTTTGCAAGCTTATGTCAAGATCTTCCAGAGAAGCCTGCCAACTTCTAAACAAAACCTTATTACCTGCTGGCCTGATATCAACCCATACACCCCGGTTCTCAAGGGATGCCTGTGGCTTTCAGCAAATCAGAATGCACTTCCTGAAAGCTCTTGCCATTTTGATGTGTAATATGTATCGGGAGGTCCAAGAACGGCTCTCTATGGGCATGCTTACTGAGGATGACATCAACCATCTTAGCACTTTGGACTCACAGGGCGCTTTTCCCAAATGCTAATCTGCCCTCCTGAGAAAGACTTAACACCAGCTTGATCTAGGACAGGGTGTCCAATCCTGCTCCTGGAGGGCCAACGTCCTGCAGAGTTTAAACCCTCATTAGCTGGTCCAGGTGTGTTTAATTATGACTGGTGCTAAAGTCAGCAGTGTAGGGGACCTCCCTGAGCAGGACTGGACATAAGAAGCCACATAACTTTACCTGACTAAAAAAAACCACTTATTGTATCAAACAGAAAAGACAGCAGGACTGTGCAAAGTTATATTTGTTTGTGATCTTACCATCAGCGTCTACCTCGTTGATCATATCCTGGAGCTCGGCCTCAGTGGGGTTCTGACCCAATGAGCGCATCACTGTACCCAGCTCTTTGGTGGTAATGGTGCCATCGCCATCTTTGTCGAAGAGTGAGAATGCCTCCTTGAACTCTGTTTAGAATTACAAACAAGTACGTATAGCACATGTAGTTTTTTTTTTTAGGTCCAAGTAACTCTTACAAAACAGGGGGTACGGTACTACTTTTGGAGTAAATAGCTTTCAGTATAGAATACTATTAGGATTATATAAACTTTTCAGTTGTTATTAGGGATGTCACGATGCACTCCAAGCCAATTAGAAATTGTTTAAAATGTGTGACGAGTTTGTGATGAAATCGGTTGAGATGTGAAACATTTGGGAGTGGGGGTTTATATGAACAAATCTCTGAGTGGAACTGTCTTCACTCTCATGAAGCCCATGCTGTTTCTGTTTTCTTCAGATATTTTATATAGTATAGATTCACAAAGCTTAAGTCAGATCATTCTGTTTTTGCTTTAAATTTTTGGAACTTTATAATCAAATTTAAATCAAAAACTGCTCAAGATTCACATAAAGCCGGGCTCACACTACAGGATTTTGAGCCAGATTTTCCCCTTCCGAAAATTGGAGCAAAAATCTTGTCGAGCACCTGGATCAGTTCTGATGTTTGGCGCGGATTATCTGTAAGGTTGATTTTATGTTCCAAGATGATTTAATATTCATAACATTATATTTCATCTGTAAATAAAGATAAATGATTTTGCAAGACTTTATCTTGCTGGAGATTCGATTTGTTTCTAAATTTGTCAGGAGTTCTGGTATCGGATCGGGATCGGTTCTGAAAAAGGGGTATCGAGCTACTTGACCTTTTGTAGTAACACGACTGTCTGAATAATGTGTTGAAAACATATCACAACCGTAAGGAGAAAGAGAAGCGCTGGGGTGAAATCGCCTCAGTTTTGAACCTACCGGATGAGTGCAGAAAGCTGCTTGTACACTAGCTAACATTTGTAAACATTGCTGACGAGTTGCTGCATGAGATCACGTGAGGTGCTCCCTCTGGCATGATAATCTTAATAATATCTTAGTGTGTGTGCTGCAACCAGATCTCATAATGCACTGTAGGACACAGAAATCCATGTACTAACCCTAAAGCATACTTTTATTTACAGGTACTCTAGTGTATACATCCAGTCGAACACGTAGCCTTTCAAAGTATTCTCCATTTGATGCAGGATTTGCGCCATTTTTCTCCAGAAGTTATGGCAGATAAAAAGATCTTAAAAAAAAAAAATCTGATAAAAAAAAAAAAAAAAAAAAAAAAAAAAAAAAAAAAATCGGACTGTGTGTGCACCCTCACATGTGTGAAAAATCCAAAGTACACTTTGGGCTTAACATTCTTGCACATTTCGGGAGTGCGCTAAGACCCCCTAGAGGCTCCTGATCCCTTGGATGAGAACCAGGGGACTAGACAATTTTTCAGCCAATGTTACTTGACAGTGAATCTCATGAAATATGAGGGGCAGTGAATGGGTCGGTCATCCCATACTTAATGAGGTTGCTCTGAGCCTCAAAATGTTCTTGAGGTTGCAATATGGTGCGTGTATTTTTCAGCTATTTTTGAAGCTGACTGTCAGAGTTCACTCACCAGCGATCTGCTCCTCGGTCAGCTGATCTGCCTGTATTGGAGAAAAGAGGGAGACAAAGAGGAAGTCAATCAGCTCAGTGCCACATCACTATCAGAAAAGCTCCAGTTTTGAAATGCTCACACAACCGCACACACCTCTGACTAAATGAGTATAATGAAGGACATGCATAAAAATACTCCTTCAAAAATATCCACGGCATTTATAATTAGACAGTGCCACTTAGGGGGTCATGAATGCGACACACTTAAAATGATTGCGCTTCTCTCTGACACAGAGTTCATTATTCAATTATTAAAGAGGAGAGGATTCATCTGTACACGTGATTCACTCTGCGTGATTCAGCGGTGTCTTTTCTGAGAGGAGGCAGCAGAACACGCTTCCTTGTATTCAAAGGCGGGTGATTCATAAAGCTTGGAGCTTAAAATAGACAGGGTGTAAAATGATCCATGAGGGAACAGCGGACATGGATCTGACTCATCCACATACGAGGCAATGACTTTAGCTTTAACACATCTGACTCGCCGTTTGTGAGATGAGAAAACGACTGATATAAATGGTTCTCTCAATAACAGGAGAGCCCAGCAAAGCACAAGATACACTCCTGCACATAATAAATTTTGTATTGTAAAATCGCAAACAGGAAACTGTGCTATTGCATATTAAAATGTAAAAAACATTTGTCCAAAATAAAGTCATGCGGTGCGACCAACAAAGTCATGGTTCAAACAACATGCAGAAAAAAAAGGATAATATAGAGAAGGCCCCTGCAGACCCTCGTGACTTTGTCAAAGTTAATGTGTATCTTAAAATATCAAATAATTTGGCCTTATTATAAAACAAGGGAAGATTAAGGCAGGCCATAAAATGTCATGGGTTATCTGATATCACCCCATATACCCATAATGCACTGTGAGGGTCGTGCCGAATGTACAGTATCTATCTGGATTTTTAGGCTCTACTGTTTGTGTTATCTGTATGCACCATGGATCTGAGAGTAACGCAATTTCAATTCTCTGTATGTATGTACTGTACATGTGGAAGAATTCACAATAAAGCAGACTTGAATTGACTATTATTGAAGAGGATCATGCAGAACCTGTGCAAGCATGGCTTTTAATGGTAGACATATGTTTTTGTTTGTTGTGGTCTCATACTTTTAGATACGCTGTTCTTTGTAAACGCTACTGCTTCTGTTAGCTTTTAATATACGGTTTTATCCTGATGAAAGCTTTAATACACTACGGCAACCTCACAAGCTTCATGTTTAATGCATCTCATAGCTAACTGAAAATAAGTGTATAACTGGAAGAGTTCATTGTTGGAGCTGAGCTGAATGAGAGAGAGAGAGAGAGACAGAGAGAGAGAGATGCAGAGCAAGGCGACACGAGGAACATTATTAAGAACAGCTGCTTTAAAACATTGATTCTGAAACTTGTGAATCCATTAGAATCATTAGAAGACAGAATCGCGATTCATATATAAATAGATTTTTACGTGCACCTGTAGTTTACTCTTTTCTAAGGCAGCACAGCATGGCCTCGCCCCCTTTGCTGCCTTTTCCCAGGGTGGGGTTTATCTGGGTTTGTTAGGTCATGAACCCAGGAAGTAACTTCTTGTAGTCCCTACTAGCCATTTTTGTAGGCATTAAACTGCCAGAATTTTAAAAGATACTTTGCATTGGATTTTCAGCTTTGTAACTTTGCAGATATTGTTCATGCTCAAACAGCAACATTACACACTAACGTTAAAAAAAAAAAGTGAAATCGCAATGAACCACCCCTTTAATGTGAAATTAAAACCACCAGTAGGTGTCACCAAGTCACTGTTAATAAGTGAATCACTGCGACTGAACTGAATCATTTAAACGGTTGATTCATTCAGGAACGAAACACCTTCATGTTGCTCAGAATTGCAAAACAAGTGCTGTGGCTGTGTTTGGAATTATTTTTGTTGGAGAAACAGAGCAAAAACAGGAAATATAGTGTCTAAAACGTCTCTTAATATTAACTTCTTGTTTATTGAACTGTTGTACAAAAAGCAGTATCACATTTTTAATCATGCTGACTTTGAGAAAAAAATATCGTATGTGATGTGATATTAACTATATGAAATGATATAAATATATACATTTCTGCCCCCATATGTTGAATTATGTGATAATTCTAAATGCATTTTAATAGACTGATTCATGCAGTGAAAGAACACATTCTAAATACATACGCGCTCTAGTTTAACCTGTTAACTTACTAAACTTTATCACCTAATGTATGCGTGCAATTGGGGTTTTAGTTTTTTTTTTTTTTGATTGTGGATGTTGGGGTTTTCTATATGATTTTTTTTTTAATGGATGTTATATTTTTGTGCTACAGCGCACATTCCATCAGCTGCAGTTCTGGCGCCTCTGTCATATACTGTACAACGCCACATGCATTCACATCAGTGTTGACTAGGGCTGGGAATCGTTGCTGCGCTGCGTGTTTTAAAACATTAGAATATATTACAGATCCCAGTTTGAACACTGTCTGATTGTTATAATAAATGTATTACTAGAGCTTTTGTAGGGTAATTATTATTATCATTATTATTGTCTTTTTTATTTTATTTTACAGAACAACAGTAAAATTACAATACTATAATTTATGAATGTTGATGAAGTTGTTGCTTTTTCTCAGCTTTTATTTTGGCAAAAACTCACAGGAAAATCTCAGTGCTTCTTTTTGTTGACAACAGGGTGCAAATTTATAAATGATTCTCATTACGAATTTTGGAAGATGTTTGTCGCATGTATCACATTGTCACCTCTTTAAAAAATATTCACAAAAATGTTACTGAACAACTAACGAGTGTTGACTGCAGATTTTCCTCGCCCTTTGGACTTTGAACCCTGGCACCACAAGCTCGTGCTCGTTGCTATTTTCGGCCGAATAATTTTAGTTGCCGAATATTCAGTGCATCCCTAAACTTGACATTTTATTCAATTGAATAAGTCCCCCACCATCCCTTAAACCAACTTAACAAAGAGTGCAAAACCTGACACATGATTTAAAATTCTAGTTCTAAAAACCTACACTTTTCTTGATCATATCACTGCTCATTTGCATAAATTTGACTTTTGTTATCTCTATCACAAAAACCGGTTAAAGTCCATGTAAAGTCAATTCTGAGAATTGTTTCTAAACACATTATAAATGAATTGCGGAAACATGTTACAAAGACTGTGAATTGTGTAGTACTTAATTGTGGAGTTAAACAGGTTTTCACCATTTTCATGTTCAGGATTTTTGGGGTGGGGCTAAAATCACGACTCGATGATGAAAGTCACTGAGCATGACACCTCCCTTAAAACTATAAGGGGCCATTTACACGACAACGTTTTCAGCCAAAAACAGGGAACTTTTTATGCGTTTTGACTGTTCATTTACACGACAACATCGTTTTTGTTGAACGGGTTTCAAAGTGCAAGTTTTTGAAAATGGCACCATTATCATTTCTGTGTTAACACCCAAAACGGGAATCTTTGAAAATGGTGACGTTGTGCGCATCCGTAGTACGTGTCGATTTTAAAGGCAAGCGCAAACAAACATACAAAACAATGGCAGAGTATATGGTACTATTGGGGTTGGAGCTGAAAGGTGTAGGACGGCAGCTCTCCAGGAGCAGGGTTGGAGACCACTGGCCTAGAGGTTGCTAGCTAGCTAGCCTTCGTCACTTAAATGCATAATACCTGGTTGCAATAATTTACAAAACAGCTCGGTCTCCTCATTTAAATAAGCTGCAGAGGAAGACAGTTGAGACAGACGGCAGCTTTTCCACGAGTGGGCGTGGTTTCAGCACTGACAGCGGACACGCCCCCAGCGTTTGAGAGCAGAGAATACTGCTTTTTTTTTTTTTTTTTTTTTTTTTTTTTAAGATTTTGATATTTTATTTATTTGGCTTTTTTTTTAGCATTCAAATTTGGCTGGGTGGTTAATAACACATTTTTCTGTGGTGTGATAAACTCAGAACACACATTTAATATTGACTTTACACAGACTTGAATCTTAATGAAAAAGAGTGAGTTTTGAGTGAGCATCACAAACAATGCTTCTCCCAGAAACAGAAGAAATCTATTACTCAAACTTTAGGCTAGTAGTGCAATGCAATGGCGACCCTCCATTCAGACTGTATCAGACATCAGGTGCACACAGATGGTTAAATGCCTGGTTTGGATGCAGGTGGGCTGCTGTCTCCGTTGCTTCCGGCTAACATATTCTGCGCGCTGCTTCTCGAGCCCGTAACCGCATTTCAGTGACTGCAGCAATTAGTGTGGATTAAGTGGAGCATGAGCGGACAAATGTTTGTCATGCAACAAGAGTCCTCTCCGAGTTGCATTCCAATTTGATGAGCGCGAGCGAGCGTCTGCACTGCAGATCCAGTGTCAGCGTGTTGCAGCACCAGCTATGATTTGGTTCAATGCAGGGGAAAGGGGGAGGGGGGTAACCGGGATCAGTCACTGCAGTTCAGCATGCTGCACTCACCCCACTGTTCACTCCATTCATATTTATGCCTTATACAGCTATATGATCATCTTGGGGCCGCGTGATGCTGAAAAGCATTTTTTTAAAACAACTGGTGCGCAACAGCTACCCTAAATGTTGCAACAGAGAGACAGTCTCATATCCGCAGGACGTTTGCAAACTTTGCGAACGTGCATGCAAAGCAAATACATGGAGGCAAAGCAAGCTAAGCGACAGATTCTTCCAGACATTAGGAACTCGAGCGCATATGCTTTGCTGATGGTTATTTTTACACCACCACGCCCACACTTATCCTTCTGTTAAAGGCAATGAGCTCAGCCCATGTAAAATTAGCAGCCAGTCACTATTCACACACCGAGATAAGCGGAAGCATTGCGTGAAGGCAACACGCATGATGCATTGCATACTTGCAATAGTAATATGCATCCGAGAGACACTCAGAAGATGTCAGCTCTGTGAATTTACATAATGCATATTTGTAATGCAATGCAAAGTATGCATTTGCAACCACTAGTGTCTACTGTGACCAAAAACGGCTAGTTTGCATTAAAGAATATTCACGAAACCTAATACAGAAACTGGTGCGCACGTGATTGACAGACTTCAGCTGGCACGAGAGCAATAGCGGGAGCGCGTTAAACTGCAACGTAATTAGCTTAATTTATTAATTTATCCATTTCTAAAATCTCTTTTAGATAAATTCAAAGTGAATCGTACATGCTTTTCCTTTAATATGCATAACACATGTTGATGTGCATCTGCTGGATAGCGCTAACTGGATAATTAGCAGTTTGTTTAAATAAAACATCGAGGTGTTGCTACGCATTTTCACTTTTACTTAACCTTACGCAATATTTATGCATTTGACATCACAAACGGTAAAGAGAAATCTTAAATAATTGGTAAATTACAATCATTATTAGCTGTCAAACTGTCTGACAGGATGCTAAAGTGGCTAAACCGTTAGCTAAGGAAAAACAACAACATAAACATCAGGCTGTACTTACCATCCTTAAACAAGGCCCGTCCGATAAATGTGTGTAAAATCAGCAGCAGAAAGCTGTTTGTGTTTTAAACGTTGACGTATAAACGCAGGATCTGTTCCTCTGTGTGTGAGTGAGTGAGTGAGCCACAGACTGAGGTGTAGTATTGCGCCGCCGCTGCGCTCTGGCCTTATTTACGCTGTATCCCTCCGCGCCAGCTTCTTCTCATTACCGCACGCTCATTACCAAGTGTGAGGAGGATGAGCTGGCAATGCTATGCCACCCACAGATACATCCTCATACTGTGGTTTATGTTCTACTTTGGTGGATTATAAATAGAGTGTAAATTGTAGTGAATATACCGAATTTCGGGTTTCGACCGTTTGCTCTACGACTGCGAGCCGATTCCGGCCATTTTCAGCAATGCTTTTAGTGAGAAAGAAAATTAGATCATTTCAGAGCTAATTTTTAAATAATTTGTGCTGTATAAACAAATCATAGTAATGTAATACTATTCTTGAAAAAGGTTTGCTTATATTTATGCCTTTTTATAAGCAATCTTATAACTCTTATAACTCACAGAGACCGTAACATCCTATATTAGTTTTTGTGAGGATATATGCATTCCTACCAGGACTTATTTAACATTCAACAACGATAAGCCATGGTTTACAGCAAAACTCAGACATCTTCGTCGGGCCAAAGAGGATGCCTACAGAAATGGGGACAGAGTCTTGTATAAACAGGCCAGAAACACACTGAACAAAGAGATTAGAGTGGCTAAAAGGACCTACTCTAAAAAGTTGGAAGACCAGTTTACTTCCAACGACTCAACTTCAGTGTGGAGTGGACTGAGAGCCATCACCAACTACAAGACACCATCCCCCTGCACTGAGGCTAATCAACGACTTGCTAACGACCTGAATGAGTTTTATTGTAGATTTGAAACCCCCAACACCCATTCTGATCATCTCTCTACACAACCGTTAACACCTCCTGCAATCCCTCTCTCCACACCTCCTGCTCTTCAGATCTGTGAAGATGATGTGCGGCAGGTCTTCAGAAAGAACAAAAGAAGAAAAGCACCAGGCCCAGATGGTGTTACACCAGCCTGTCTGAGAACCTGTGCTGACCAATTGGCCCCCATCTTTTCACAGATCTTCAACAGATCTCTGGAGTTGTGTGAAGTGCCTTCCTGCTTCAAACGCTCCACCATCATCCCTTTTCCAAAGAAACCCAAGATAACAGGACTTAACGACTACAGACCTGTGGCTCTAACATCTGTCGTCATGAAGTCATTTGAAAAACTGGTTCTGGCTTACCTGAGGGACATCACTGGACCCTTACTGGACCCCCTGCAGTTTGCTTACCGAGCAAACAGGTCTGTGGATGATGCAGTAAACATTGGACTGCATTATGTTCTGCAAGACCTAGACAGACCGGGGACTTATGTGAGGATCCTGTTTGTGGACTTCAGCTCGGCCTTTAACACAATCATCCCAAACCTCCTCCTGCTCAAACTAACTCAGCTCTCCGTGCCCACCTCCGTCTGTCAGTGGATCAACAGCTTCCTGACAGACAGGCAGCAGCTAGTGAGGCTGGGAAAATACACATCCAGCACCCGTACAATCAGCACCGGAGCTCCCCAGGGCTGCGTTCTCTCCCCACTGCTCTTCTCCCTGTACACTAACGATTGCACATCTAAGGACCCCTCTGTCAAGCTCCACACTCATCGGCCTCATTCAGGACGGTGACGAGTCTGCTTACAGACAGGAGGTTAAAGAGCTTGCTGTATGGTGCACTCTCAACAACCTGGAGCTTAACACGCTCAAAACAGTGGAGATGATCGTGGACTTCAGGAGAAACCCCCCTGCTCTCCCCCCACTCACCATCATGAACAGCACTGTGACTGCAGTGGAGTCACTCAGGTTCCTGGGAACCACCATCTCTCAGGACCTGAAGTGGGACACTCACATTGACTCCATTGTGAAAAAACCCCAGCAGAGGTTGTACTTCCTTCGCCAGCTGAGGAAATTCAACCTACCACAAGAACTGCTGAAACAGTTCTACTCCACCATCATTGAATCCGTCCTCTGCACTTCAGTAACGGTCTGGTTCAGCTCAGCTTCTAAATCTGACCTCAGAAGACTACAGAGGATAGTTCGGACTGCTGAGAGAATCATCGGTACAACCCTCCCTTCTATTATCCAGAATGAGCAAAAAGGCTGGCAAAATCACTCTGGATCCCTCACATCCAGCACACTTTGTCTTTGAACTGTTGCCATCTGGTCGACGCTACAGAGCACTGAGCACCAGAACGACCAGACACATGAACAGTTTCTTCCCTCAGGCAATCCATCTAATGAACACTTGATAACAACTGTGGAACACACTACACTATTTATATTTACAGACACTTATTTATCTAACACACAAACTTAGTGTACCTCAAATTTTTTTTGCACATAATATACCTGTACATACACAACTGCTCATTGTAATATACCTGCCATACAATTGTCAATTAGTATAATGTCATTTCTTACCTACTTATTTGTATTTTTTGTATTTTTTATTCTTTTATTGTGTGTTTTTTGTTCTGTCGCTGTCATTCTGTTGCACTGCGGAGCTTCTGTCACGAAAACTAATTCCTCGTATGTGTGAACATACCTGGCAATAAAGCTCATTCTGATTCTGATTCTGATTCTGATTCTGATAACTGGACCCTAGGCCTAATACAAAAAAATACTGTTTTGTTTGGATTAAAAGCCCACCTGCAACAAGAAAATTGTACAGTACAAAAGATAAATAAAAGTTTACTTCTTTTGTGGCTTAGCGAACATTCTGGTTAAATTTCAATAAAAAAGAATCCCCAATATCTATCATTCATAGTATCAGCATAATGAGATCAATGTTGATCATCTAAAAAAGCATTGGCTGCCACAATATAGTTATCATGCACTCCAAAGGTATCATTTGTGATGCTGGACCAGAAAACCAATCATAAGGGTCCATTTATACTTAATCTATTCTAACGGCTGAATAAACAAGCTTTCAACTGATGTATGGTTTGTTAGGATAGGACAATATTCGGCTGAGATACAACTATTTGAAAATCTGGAATCTTAGGGTGCAATAAAATGTTTAAGTTTTGATATATTTACGGTAGGAAATTTACAAAATATCTTCATGGAACATCTTTACTTAATATCCTTATGATTTTTGGCATGAAATAAAAATTGATAATTTTGACCAATACAATGTATTGTTGGCTATTGCTACAAATAGTGCTACTTATGACTGGTTTTGTGGCCCAGGATCACAGTAATAATACAATGCCCCTACCATTAGTGTGCTGCAGTGATGATGTGTTTTTGTCGGCCAACCCAGAAGTTAACATCACCCTGTTCTGCTGACAAAAAGCCAACTGAATTTGTATATTGGCTTTTGGAGTCTTGTAGAAAATAAGCTTTGTGAACAACAAAAGTTTATGCTGTTTTGTTCATCATGATCATTTTCACAAATTAACACGACCTTTATAAAGTATAACTACACCACGGTTGCACAACATCAACACCATAAGCTTCCTATGAAAATTCATTTAGTATTTGTTTAAAATCCTGAGCATTTGGTCGTAAAACAGAATAATGAGCAGATGAGTTTACCTGTTTGTGATGATATTTAATTGTATTATCTCACAACTTATAACTGTATATTTCAATAAGTGATATAATTTTAATAGTGTATACCAATCTACTTCAACTACCAAAATCTGCTTTTTAACGTAAAACTAATAACCACCACAATAATACAGATGGCACAAAGATGTACATAGGCTTAATTGAAATAATAATGTATATCTTTAAGTCAATTTCTAACTTACATTTTGAATAAAAAATATATTTTATGAACTAACAATAATGGAAACTATAGGCTGGAAAACTTGTTCAAATGTAATAGAATGAAAGAACCTAAGGACAGTGAATCCAGTTCAGAATGCTTTAATTTATTTCAGAGCTGGTTGGTTGAAGAGTTTTAACTCTTAATTAATAAATAAAATTATTTTATTTTAAATCAATAGCTTTACAATGTCATTGCATTGTGGGGATATTATTGTGAAACAAACAAGAACGTATTACTGTTTTACATTAATTAATCGTGACATTTCCCTTCACAAGTTGGGAGATTTAATTTAGTTCAGAATGTCCTCTATTGTAAAATAAAGATAACTTTACTTTAAAAGTACATATGTTAAGTCTTTAACATAGATTTGCTACCTAAATTACAAGTTAATATTCACTTTTAACTTTCAAATGAAATTAAATGCATTTACTTATTAAATCTAATATACATTTTTACATACTGCAGTACCGTAGCTTACAGTTATTATTATTTTTTTTTTATTATTTCTTTTTTACAATACTGGCTTTGCATTAATGTTTGTCTCTTGCTGCTGATGATTTGACATTGCAACTGTTCTCACATCCTCCCGCACACTATGATGATGACTAAGGTGACAGTTCTTGCTGACAGCACTGAAAACTTCTTTCTCTGCATCATCCTTCGAAAGTCTGTATGAATCTCTGATTTTGTGTTCAAAGGTTGGGCCACTGTATGCTGTGTCCAGGCTCTGGCACACAGTTTCTACTGCAGTGCTGGCACACTTACACTTGCTCTTGGAGGGGAGAGAGGCCTTGACCACATGACAGGTGCCCTGATGGTTGCTTGTGTTCTGGATCTGCTGATTGGCCGGTTCTTTGACTTTCAGACTTGTGATGGAGCAGCAGCCCCGAGACCGACAGCAATGCAGACTGAACAGCTTGGCCAAAATCCAGTTCAGCATCTGTTTGATGATGATGGCGGTGACGCTGAAAAGAGAGTAGGTGCAGCTCACTCCAAGGATGATCATTAAAGAGTTGGCTATCTGGTAGACCCAACGTGCTTCATAGTGGGCCTTCTGTCCGCTCACCATGTCCCCGAAACCCATGGTGCTGAAAGCCACGAAGCAGAAGTACATAGACTCTAGGTAGCTCCAATCCTCCATGGCTGAGTACAGACCTGATGCTCCGCAGTTCACCACAATTGCAACTGTTGCCAAAATAAGGGTTACATAGTAAACAGAAGGTTTCCAGTCCTCCTGCTCATCTCCATGTTCCGGTTGTGTGTTCAAATTGGGGACAATGTGTCTTTTACTCTTTTGCTTTCGACATCTGCGTGCGAGAAAAGTAATCAGCGTTATCATGCGTTCCAGAAAGAGGTTGAAGAACAGAATGGTGGCTGCGCAGCCTATCAGTCCATAGAAGATAAGGAAGATTTTTCCATTGAGTGTAGCGGGTGCTGCCATCCCGAAACCTGATATGGAGGCAGAAATGTAGCTAATGAAAGAGAATAGTGGAGTAAAGAGTGGTTCGATAATATATTTTTTCATTTAGATTTGATGGATTTTCTGGAAAAGAAAAAAGGTTTTGCAATAATTTAGACAATGTTCCCAGTTAAGCTTGTTCACACTTAAAAGGATTACCTATAAAGATAACTATAACGATAATTATATTAGTGCTCACAACAAATTAGTGACCATTTAAAATGACTGGTGACAAAACCAAAGCATGCATTATACTAAACACAACATTATCATCCATTGGTGTGGACGATGGTTATTGTTGTTAGTGTGAACAGGCCTTAAGTGTTCGAGCTCTTGGTTGGTAGGATTCTGTTCAGCTTTCAATGTTTTTATCAGCTGAAAAAAAACTGTTCTAAAATGATTCCAGCGATATTGTTCCTCTGTGTTGTTATCATTATAGCGACTTATTCTCACAGAATTAGAATGATTATCAAAGCACTGTAAATCCCACAAATTTACAGACTAAAAAACATGTCTGGAATGTGCAAACATGGGCTGAATAGCACACTTCTCCACTACTTCTGCAATATAAAACTACTACGAGTAGAAATACTAAGAGTGGTATGGTACAGTTCTACTGTATAGTAAACTATAGTATAGTTCTACTGCAACAAAATCAAGATTTTCA